>NC_059440.1:12470839-12807506 GCF_021028975.2 Sphaerodactylus townsendi | reverse complement strand
CTAGTCCTGACTATGAATGCTGTGAGTTTAGAGTTGCCAATTTGGGCATGGGGAATTCCTGAAGATTTGAGGACAAGAGTTTGGGGAATCACACGAATTCTGCAGTGATGTTAATACCATGAAATCCATCCTTCCAAGTTGCCTTTTTCTCCTGGAGAACTGATTTCTGTATTCTGGAGATGAGTCTTATTTCCTGAGTTGTATTTCCTGGAGTTCTGCGTGAGCACAAGGGTTTGATTGCTTGCCAGATGGCTGTAGGAGCCTTCCAAGACTGCATGGTTGGAATGCTTTCTACCATTTAATTAGAAAGTTTTCCTTTTGACTTTGCTGACCTAGCCGCATAGATGCCTTTAGTAAATTGTTGTATATGGGGCTGCTCTTTGAAGATAGCTCAGATCTGTCAGTGGGCACAAAATCTGGTGTGGGCTGCTACAATACTGATTCGAAACCACATCCCTGGCCATCCATTTGTCTTTAAGTGCAGTTCAAAGTGCTTGTGCTTATGTACAAAGTCCTTCATGAATGATTGTTGCAGTTTTGAAGGACTGTATTTCTTTGTATATTCTGCCTCCTTTTTGTGTTTCCAGTATTATGAATGCAGTACAACTTATTTATCTTTATCATACCTTTCCAGCATTTCTGTGGCCAGATTCTTCAACTTATTGTTCGTTCATTTCATTCAACGAAGTTTATGTAGTGCATAAGCTTTTAAACAAAATAATATATCAATAATCAAAATGTATGAGAAAAGGGAACATTCAGCACTTGAAGGAACTAATGTTCAAAGGACAACGGAGGCCATATGAATTGGACATAAAACCTTCAAACCTCCTGTCCGACTAGGCATAAAACTACAATTCCCAGGGCATTTTGGGAGAGGTCCAGTTTAAAGTGGGTTTGTTTTTGTAGTGTCACTGTTCTCTGACCTTCCTGACTGGACTTGCTGTATGTGTTACAAAATGTGCTGAATCCAAACTTGATTATTTTTTTATTATCCTGGCCAAGACATAGCAACCAGGACTGTTTATCTCAGCAATACGTCAATACTAGGTTGTTAGATTGCTTAGGGGGGAAATGGGTGAAGACAGACCTCTGTACAGAAGCTCCTGGAATTTAATTTGTAAATCAGAAAACATGCACTTGGAGCCATTAAGAAAATGGCAGTGTTTTTCCTGCTTCCTGATGTTATTCAATTTCTTACTCTGCCTTGGCTTTTAAGCATAAACTGTATATTTAGCTCCTGACCTTTTGGAGACACTTTGAATCATGAAAGGCAACTGGGCAATTTAGAGGGAGGGGGGCACTGGTTTGTTGAAAGCTATCACAGTGTACCTTTATTTTCTTTTAAAAAAAATAAATCCTCCCTGCCATGTTTTTATACACTGTGCATTTGCTTTCTGAACTCAATTGCTGCTTTTCAGTTGATGGATTGTTCTTCCCTGCCTCTGATAATCCAGACTGCCCTATAGCATAAATGTCAAACTCACAGCCCTCCAGATGTTATGGACTACAGTCCCCATCATCTCCTGCCAGCAATGTGCAGAAGAGCTGTGACTAACTCAAGGTCACCCAGCTGGCGTGTGTGGGAGTGCACAGGCTAATCTGAATTCCCCAGATAAGCCTCCACAGCTCAAGTGGCAGAGCAGGGAATCAAACCCGGTTCCTCCAGATTAGAGTACACCTGCTCTTAACCACTACACCACTGCTGCTCCTGTTGGGAAACTCCTGGAGATTTGGGGAGTCTGGGGAGTATAGGGACCTCAGTGGGCTACAACACCACAGAGTCCACCCTCTAAAGCATCTGTTTCCTCCAGAGGGGATATGATCTCTCTCGACTGGAGATCACCTTTAGTGGCTCAGCTAGAAACCAGAAAGGTTGAGAAGTCTAAAAACTGTCCCTTAATAAGTCTAAAAACTGTCTAAATAAAGTCTAAAAACTGTCCCTTAATAAGTATGAAATATATACATATTATACATATTGCTTAGAATATAGCACTGCTATATTCTAAGCAATATAACACTACACATAAAAATATCAACAAAAATCTACGTTCATATCTAAGAACACACACAATACCACAGTATCATAAAACTTACCACAAGCATCCACAAAACCTTAATTTTAATAATCAAATGCACAATATCTCAGGATGTATCCTATAAAAGAAACAAAAAAGACCTTACACATTTCAATCCATACAAACCTATTTACAGCCCAGAATGAGTTATATAGGTCAAAGAAACAATAGATGGTATTCCCATAGATATGTATGGTACATACCCGTGGTGGTGAACCTTTGGCACTCCAGATGTTATGGACTACAATTCTGTTCAGCCCCTACCAGCATGGCCAGTGTAGGCTGGCGGGAAAATGAAGTATGATCCTTGTCAAAGTGTAAAGTTCCTCTCTATTGCAGGGTGCAACACCCTGGTATCTTACAGGTTTTAATCCACCAGGTAACTTTTTAACAGAGCGCCACTGAGAAGACAGAATAACAGCAAATGGTGTTCCCTCAGGCATCTGCAGTTTATACTCCAGTGGTGAGTGAATCTTTGGCACTCAGGTTTTCTATTCATCCAGGTAACTTTTTTTCCATCAGAACACGGCTTGGCAGACCTGGCCCAATCTGGACCTACACCTAAATGTCAGTCAGTGTCTCAGGAAACCAACTATGTGTGGTCAAAAATTCATCAAGAAGGCATTTCCCGTGTGGAGGCGTCCCTACCCTTCCAGGATGATTTACAGCACAGGTGTCAAACTTGTGGCCCTACAGATGTTATGGACTGCAGTTCCCATCATCCCCTGCCAGCATGATGCTGGCAGGAGATGATGGGAACCGTAATCCATAACATCTGGAGGGCCACAAGTTTGACACCTATGATTTACAGTGTTAACAAGAAAATCACAAGTAGCAGTACTGGGAATTTTGCCTAATGGAAAATTTTGAGGTCCATTCGAAGACTGTTTGGTAGAAACAAGGTTTGATGGAGCCTGTGAAGTTTCCTAAGTGTCCAAGGACCACCCCCCAAAATTAATGTAAGAGTTGGAGTGCAGCTAGGAAAGTTTCTTGGCTGTGAACTTGGCTACTCGTTATTCCACCCCAGTCTACACTGTGTCATTGATTTGCAATGTTCTACTGCGGAAGTGAGCCAATTCATTAGTCTTAAATGCCCTGGATACTTTTTTTTTTAATCAAAAAGATTTATTTTATTGATTGTAGAGGGAATTGGGAAGTTACAAAATACTTTGCATGATGAACAATAAAAAGACCAGAAATGAGTGTGATAATCCTAGTCAGTGCAAAATATGATCTATAAAGTTAACGTCCAGAAAAGGCAAAAGTGGTCTAATATCGATTGACTAGAGACCTTGCTAATAAATACAAAAAGTTGGAAGGGTGGGGGAGCGTGTATAGAAAACAGTGACCAAATTTTCTTTTAAAAAAAATTCCAGGAAACTTAAAAAAGGAAAAAAAATGGGTATCTAGACCTAAACAAAGTCACAATACATAATAGCTATTGATTCATTATTATCTCTAGTCACTTAACTTCTTCATAGACATGTGGATACTTTCTACTTGTATCTTTTGCCAGCAGGTGAGGATATTTTTTGTTTCACCTGGCAAACCCCAAATAATGGTTTTTAGTAGTATTTGTTAAATGTTGTAGTCATGGGCCTGAACACCACTGAAGTACAGTAAAACGTGATCATATATTATTATTAGATTATAAAAGATGAGTTGCCCAATCTAGAACCCTGGGATGGCCAGAGACAGCAGCACTATGGGGCTCCCCAGCTGCCTCCGGAGGGCATTTCGCCAAAGCAGGGAGGCAAAAAACAAAGAAAATGCCTCCCTGTTGTCTAGAAGCCTCCCATTGGGCTCCGTGGGCTTATACAACCAAAAAGACGTGGCACCGAAAAGGGTGCCGTAAATCCAAGTCCCAGGCATCGATATCCTGGGAGGCAAAACCAACTTGACCCCTGGCCATCGCTCAGGAATGCCTTCGCTACTCTGGCAGATCTGGCAGGGGTGCAGGAATGCTCTGCACCATGTCTGCCCATCATGGAGGACCACAATGGCTAGCCACCAGCAGATTTGCCCCTCCATTAGGATAAGTGTCTTGGGGAAGGCAAATCTGCCAGCATAGGGCCCCACTACTCCACAACTTCCACCCCCCACCCCAGATTGGGCCATGAAATTCAAAATGTAAAAAACCCGCACCTTACAGCAAATATCACAACCACATATGGTTTGAAATTCAGAACATTTTTCTTAACGTGATCGATGTGCACATGAAAGAGGCAACACTCTATGTATCAGAGGGTTTTACATCTGCCAATAAGAATCTGGTGTGTTTCTCACCTGTTCCAAGGGAGTGAGGAGCATATTATTGTATATTGGACAATGAAAATAATGTATTGTCGAAGGCTTTCATGGCCGGATTCAACTGGTTCTGGTGGGTTTTCTGGGCTGTGTGGCCGTGGTCCGTTGGATCTTGTTCCTAACGTTTCACCTGCAACTGTGGCTGGCATCTTCATAGATATATCACAGAGGGAAGTCTGTTACACACAGTGAAAGCTCTTGTGGGGATATGCATGGATGTGATTGATTCACCAAAAATAATTTACCCCGAATGAGGTTGCTATTATGAGAATCCTATCTGATGAAGATTAATCGAAAACAGCTAGAAACGCACATTCCGTTCATCCTGTGCAGACAGGTTTGCGAGATTCTTTAATACTACATAGACTTGTATACCTGCTTTCAATTGAAGATTGTCTCGACAGAATTCAAGCACTGTATGGACTTGCAGTTCATGACAGAGGCTATCTAAGAATTATTAAGAGTTCTTAGAGAAAAAACTGTACACATAGTGTTGTCATAAATTTTATTATTGCACTTTGTTATTGCACTTTATGTACTTGTATGTCTTGCATTTTATGCACCTAAAAGTGGTTGATGCAACACGTATTTTTTTGACTATACCTCTGAAGATGCCAGCCACAGATGCAGGCAAAATGTTAGGAACAAGATCCAACAGACCACGGCCACACAGCCCAGAAAACCCACCAGAACCAAATGAAAATATTAGTTATTGGCCCTCCTTGTCACATTATTTGTTCATTTATTTTAATTGCATTATTTTAACTGTATTTGATGTTTTAATGTTTTTTGTGTTTGCTGCCTTGTGGACCCTAATTGGGTGGAAACATGGCATAAAACTGTTGTAAATAACTTAAATAAATAAAGTGCCTTCCTTCCTCTCTTCACCTGTTATAAGTATTTTTAAATAACTTCAAAAAACTGGGGAGAATTCTCAATGCACTGCTCGTATTTTGAAAACAAGACTACTATAGGTAATTTGGAACTACAGAATTACCATTTGGATGAGTTAGGTTTCAGAAGCCACCTTACTTTGTAGCTGTGTATGAACTCTCTGAGACCTGGAGAATGCAGCTTGTGAGATCTTTAAGGCTGAGATATATAGAACCACCAGTCTAGTGAAACGTTAAACATTTCTCACTTTTAGTGCCATCTTCTGTTTTCTCTGTATCACTGGTCCTTAGCACCATAATCAGGATTTGCTCTGAATACTGACATTTCTCTAAAGCCATTCATGAGCACTCTCAGCAAACAGATCTAAGAATCTCCTTAGGTTTTAGCCCCCTCTGCAGACTAAAATGCAAAGTGCTTTTTTAAAACAATCCTTTTCGAAGTCAGCACCAGGGCAGGGTCTCTTAGCTAGAGTCATTTTTTAAATGTCTCTCTCCCTTTTTATACAGTGAATGTTAACCTTTTTTGCCAGGTGGCGTTCATATTCTGATTGGGTTGGAATTTGCAAGTTAGTTATGCCATCGTGAGAACTGTCTTTAGACAACCAGGAATGTGTGAAGAACCCTCTTGTTTCTAACAGTTAGCCAGCTATATGTCTCCAGGAGACCTAGATGTCTCAATCAGCCCTGGTTGCTACTTTCAAGATGGGCATGAAAGCAACAACTTGGTGTTTTTCCTTAGTACATATTACTTGAAAGTTTACATCCCCTCTAATAGGAGGTTCCATTTAGGAGTCTCAAGGGCCATTCAATTTGATGGCTAACTTCCCTGAATTAGAGTATTCTCCTTTTGAATAAAGGGGCCAACTAGCCCAGCTTCCTGCTCTGGCAATATCCAGATGCTTCCAGTAATCCCATGAGTAGGCATGAAAGCAACAGCCTCCTCTTGTTCTTGCTCTCTAGCAAATGGCATTCAGAGGTACGCTGCTTCTGAGCATGAAGGGTTGACCGAAGCTGTCCTGCTGACACTGTTAACTTAGGCTCATTCCGCACATGCAGAATAATGCACTTTCAAACTGCTTTCAATGCTCTTTGAAGCTGTGTGGAATAGCAAAATCCACTTGCAAACAGTTGTGAAAGTGGTTTGAAAACGCATTATTTTGCGTGTGCGGAAGGGGCCTTAATGTTTTCATACTCTATTATGGATTTTAATCAGTATTGCACCATAATTAAAAAAGACTGGATCATAATTGCATCATAATTTTTAAAATACTTTTTGCTGCCCCCCCCCCCCTTCAAAATGTATGTAATATTCTATCCATCTACTGGACTGGGTGATTTAGGGAACACGTTCTCATAACTAAAACTCTAATTGGTTTCTTTTTTTATGTTCATCAATATATTGGTTTTTGCTTTTCACTTTCGGTATGAGATTTGTTGGTTTTGTGTTCACATACGTATGTACAAATGCGGTATTTATCTTTGCAGCATGTATCATTCCTGCTTATAACGAAGGATGTTGACTTGGGATGTGTAGATTATCAAAAACTGTGTGCATTTTATGGCAAAATATTCAGAGCGTGGAAACAAAAAGAAACGGAGCCATGAGCTCAAGGTGCACATGGGCAAAACGCCACCGAACCTGGCCTTTTCAAGGCAGAAATGAGAAATTCAGAATTGTTCACAAAGTGCCCCAAACTGGTGTGTGTGTGTGTGTGTGTTTAATTGTAGCTAAATTAGACCTTGGGGGTTTCAATCTTTCCCCAGTTGGTTTCTGCACTACTCAGTCTCAGGACTGTATCATTAGCATTTAAGTGTATCCACGTTCTCCCTTCTGCAAATTGCGGAACTTCCATCTATTAAAACATAGATGAGTTGGGATTTTGCAAGAACGAATGCTGTGTGCGCACTTGGCAGGTGGTGCCTTCATGCTTGGCGTGCGAAACAGAAAGCATTGCTTCTGCTGGACTGCTGAGGAATGGAACATTTTCTCTGCTGGTGGGACTGTTGTTAGTATAGCAAGGTTCTGTCCGGGGAATGATAGCTAGCTTGCTCTGATTGCTCTGTAGGAAATTTATGAGAATCCAGCTACATGATTGTGTAACAAGTAAAGAAACGGTTCTTGGCAGGAAAACTCCAGCACACCTCGAAGAGTAAATGATCAATTTGAACTTTATATAAAGGGAGCCAAACAAAGAATTCATGGTGAGTTTGTTTCAATAGAGGGCTGGGGGGTGGGAGGTTATGAACTGCAAAGTATAAAGTTACTGCTGGGAGGGAATAGTGAATGTAAATGGTGGAGAGATGGGATCATGGGTTTGAATTCCGCTTGTAAAACAGAGACTTTTCTTGAAATATAGAATATATAGGTCTTGAGCATGTACACACATGCACAGGTAGTATATGATGTGTGACCGGGGCTCGACTTTTTTTTCTGGGTTCAAAATTATGGGCAGAAATTCTTATGTATGTCCACTGTGTATCCACTGTCTCTCCCTCATTCCCTTTGGATTATCTATATGAGCGACATTTGTGCCATCTTTCATATCTGGCGTTTATTGTTTTCTTCCTCGATGTTCTTTATAGCACCCAGCTGCAGTTTTGGGTTTTTGCATCTAATGAAACATAGGTAGGTTCTGCTTTCACATTGACTAGTTATTCTTGATTAAGTAGGATCCAGTGGCCCAGCCATCCTGACCTGGGTAGCCCAGGCTAGCCCAATTTCGTCAGATACGCGAAGCTGAGCTCGATCAGCCCTGGTTACTACTTGGATGGGAGATCACAAAAGAATATCAGAGTCACTGTGAAGAGTCTGGCAATAGCAAGTCTCTTGCCTTGAAAACCTCACTGGGCTGCTGTAAGTCAGCTGTGGCTTGTGGCATCTTACGCAGACAGTGACAAAGTCCACAAAAGACAAAGTCCACAAAGTCCTCACCCTCACCCATCAAGTTGCTTTCTATTGGGTCTATTAAAATCAGCATTTTCTGCTCTGACTGACCGCAAGTCTCCACTATCTACTGTAGCAGTCTTTCACATCACATACCGTCTGATTCTTTTAACTGGAGATGCTGGAAATTGAACCTGGCACCTTCTGTCCATAGTTAAGATGCATCTGAGCGCAAGTTGCTTGGGGAGAAACAATGGGGATCAGCTATTTGCTTTATTTCCTCTTTTGTGGGTTTCTCAGAAACATCCGGTTGCTGGACTAGATAGATCTTTGGACCACTCCAGCAAGGGTCATCTTACGTTCTTATTAGCCACGATGATTAGCAGCAGATTCTGTGTCTAGAGGCAGTATGCATGTGTAGAGGCACTGGTAGCGACAGTCCAGGGTTTCAGGCAGAGGTTTTCTACATAGGGGGCATACATTGAAAATGCTGGGGGGAAGAATTAGGACTAATAAAAGGAAACATTTCTTCACGTAACACGTGATTGATGTTTGGAATATGCTGCCACAGGAGGTGGTGATGGCCGCTAACCTAAATAGCTTTAAAAGGGGCTTGGATAGATTGATGGAAGAGAAGTCGATCTATGGCTCCCAATCTTGATCCTCCTTGATCTGAGATTGCAAATGCCTTAGCAGACCAGGTGCTCGGGAGCAGCAGCAGCAGGCCATTGCTTTCACATCCTGCATGGGAGCTCCCTGGTGGGCCACTGTGAGTAGCAGAGTTCTGGACTAGATGAACTCGGTCTGATCCAGCAGGCTCGTTCTTATGTTCTTATGTTCATACATTACCTGCTATCTGGCAATAGCTGAGGATTGAACATGGAACCTTTACATGGAAAGCAGATGCTCGAAACCACAGCTCCTTTCCGCTATGTCAAAGTGTTGGAGAGCTAGCCACCCATCTTTCCCATAGCCTTTACATTTCCTGATTCCACTTAGAAAATGAGGTAAGGCTACGATTTAAACTAATAAATGTTTGTGCAGCTTTGGAAAATGTATACCCTCCTTTCCCCCCTCCCCCCGGCTTTTATTCTAGCCAACCCTTTGTGATTGACCCGACAAAAAGAACTCCAAATTGTGCCAGCTGTTGGGAGCTGAGCTTTCCCTACCTCGGGGCAGAACAGACTTGATTGATTTAATTGATTGAGCCCTGCTGGCTGCCATGTCCCCTTCCCCCCTTGCCACTGCCATTTGACCGTCATTGCACTTGACATGTGTGTGCAGCAGGCTGTGCCCTGCGGGTTACACTGAATGTTACCAAGATGGAGTTTTGGGTGCATCTTGCCTTGGTTAGAGGCGGCTTTTTCTGAGATTCCTTTCCTGGGAATGATTTTGCAGCTCGGAGACGGAGGTTAAAGGAGTCAAGCCTCTCGCGGGTTCTTAAGAGGGCCAATTTTGAAATTGGGAGGGGGTGAATAGCTGTCCCAAGTGCACCCCTTAATGCACCCCTACCCCATGAATGATCAGCTTTTGTTCAGACTGATTTTTCATGTGGAGGCTTATCTGGGGGATTCAGATTAGCCTGTGCACTCCCACAATTGCCAGCTGGGTGACCTTGGGCTAGTCACAGTTCTTCGGAGCTCTCTCAGCCCCACCTACCTCACAGGGTGTCTGTTGTAAGGGGGGAAGGGGAAGGAGATTGTAAGCCCCTTTGAGTCTCCTACAGGAGAGAAAGGGGGGATATAAATCCAAACTCCTCCTCCTCCTCCTCCTCCTCCTCTTCTTCTGCTTCTGCTTCTTCTTCTGCTTCTTCTGCTTCTTCTGCTTCTTCTTCATGAGAATATGGAAGATGTCTTGCAGAACGAATGTTGTCAACATCAGATGGGGAATTATCTGGAGATTTGGAGGTGGAGGCTGAAGAGGGTGAGTTTTAAGAAGGGAAGGGACCTCAGTGGGAGATAAGGTTATAGACTCTACCCTTCTAGGATGCCAGCCTCCAGGCAGAACCTGGAGATCCCCAGGAATTACAGGTCATCTCCAGACAACAGAGACTAGTTACCCTGGAGAAAACAGATGCCTTGGATCTAGCAGTCTCAGATTCCATCCCCAGTTCTCCAGGAATTTCCCAACCTGTATCTGGCACCCTTACTCCTGTCCAATCCCCTGCTAGTGGCCAGGGGGGACCTGGCAACCCTATATTTTCCAAAGCAGCCATTTTCCCCAAGGGAACTATTTGTCACCTGGAGATCAGTTGTAAACCTAGCAGATCTCCAGCAACGTTCACCTATGGCTAGCAAACCTATCCCCATGGATCTGCCCCCAAAGCTCCTGCCAGTCATCAGGCATGTCCTGGCAACCCTAGCTTTGGGTGTTTGCCCTTTGTTCTGCTTCATAGTAATAATAATAAGCCAAACAAACTCTTTTCTTTTAAGAGGATAAACATTCAGATTAGCAAGCAGGACACACTGCAGGCTAAAACTGTGTCCCCAATCTTTCTGGGGGGAAAACCCTCTTTCTTTCCTCCCTGTCCAACATTCATATTTGTGGTTCAGAGCAATTTTCTTCCCCATCCCAAATTGCAAATGGCTGGTGATTGGCGCTGCCAGCACTGGATTTGGAAATACCTGGAGATCTGGAGGATGGAGTCTGGGGAGGACAGGGATCTCAGCAGGGTACCATGCCACAGACTCCACTCTCCAAATCATCCATTTTCTCCTGAGGAACTGATCTTAGTCATTTAGAGATCAATTAGTGGGAGATCTCCAGGTGCCACCTGGAAGTTGGCAGCCCTTCTTGCGATTGTGCTAACTTGCATATGTCAACACTGGCGGATGGACAATGTAAGTTGACTGCACATATGTGTACAGGTGCTCCTATGTCACAATGGTAGAAGGTCCCATCCCCAACTGTGCATTTCAACAGTGCTTTTCTCCTCTTCTTGCTTCTGACAGCCTTGCCTGTTCCCCTCTGATGTCCCCCAGTCCTCCTTCAAGAACTCGGTGTCCATCTGCCAACTATAATCTACAGCCAGGCTCGGCTTCCCAATCTTTCCACCATCTTTGGCCTTGGAGCCTTCCATAAATCAAAGCAAATATGTGCGGTTTATTTTTAAGTACAGATCTTGTGGCGAGTAATGTCATTAGAGCGGCATCCTTTAATTTGGAGCTGCAGCTGCAGCTGTTAGGAACCTTCTTTGTTTCTCTTGTAGACCACAGGGTCTTTGGGGGATTACCTGCTGGCTATTAGTGATTACTTGCAGACATTAGCGATAGCTTCACTTTTCAGCCTTGGGAAGTGGAAGGGATGAGAGGCCCTCACTGGCGGCTTCATCGTTTTTCTACAACTTACGGGTTGCCACTCAACAGGAAGAGTGGAGCTTAGATTAGCCCAGAGCATTCGGATGCTGTGTAATCTCTTTTTCCAGAGGGCAAATAAGCAAGCAGTATGCAGTAACAAGTGAACACTTCTCTGTTTGACTTGTAACTTGATCCAAAATTGCAAGCAGTTCTCTTAAACACACTCTCTCTTTCTCTCTGTTCTGCATATTCTGAAATATTCTCAATTTATTTCAAATGTTTTGTCCGCTCACAGTTTTTTTGTTAGGGTTCCCAGGTGCCCTCTAATGGTGGGCACTTGCTGGCCAGTACCTTCTGCTGCTCCCCAACACTCACCTGATTATCCCGTGGAAGCAGGCTGGCCAAAGGGGGTTGGGCAATTGGCGTGCACAATGATGTCACTTCTGGTACAACCAGGAAGTACCAACATTGCACTCTCCCCAAAACTCTGCCTTTCACAAGCTGCACCCCACCCAATCTCAATGAATTTCCCATGCTAGAGCTGGCAACCCTACCACAAGTGCTGATCACCACAACAGGAGAAATAGGCATAAAGGCTTGGGAGGAAAGCAATAGCAGTTGTTCATTAGAGACGGGCTATAAAATACAGTGGAGATTATTGGATTTATTGGATTTAATATGCTGCCGCTCACCTTCCCAGCTCTGCCGCTTGAGTTGTGGAGGCTTATCTGGGGAATTCAGATTAGCATGGGCACTCCCACACACGCCCGCTGCGTGATCTTGGGCTAGTCACAGCTTTTCAGAGCTCTCTCAGCCCCACCTTACCTCACAGGGTGTTTGTTGTGAGAAGGAGATTGTAAGCCCCTTTGAGTCTCCTACAGGAGAGAAAGGGGGGATATAAATCCAAACTCTTCTTCTTCTTCTTCTTCTTCTTCTTCTTCTTCTTCTTCTTCTTCTTCTTCTTCTTCTTCTTCTTCTTCTTCTTCTTCTTCTTCTTCTTCTTCTTCTTCTTCTTCTTCTTCTTCTTCTTCTTCTTTTTCTTCTTCTTCTTCTTCTTCTTCTTCTTCCAGCTTTGGGGTGGCTCACAACATATATAAAATATTTAAAACGGCTAGTAAAATAAAACATCTAATAATAAATTATAAGGAAACATTTAACAATGAAATATAAGAAACATCTAATAATAAACATCTAAAAAGCATAATAAAACCCAAGTGGCATATTAAATTTGTGAGCCCCAAATCTGAATTGTAAGTGTTGGCTCAGACAGGTCTCTCTTCATGGAATTTGAACAGCTTGTTACAGAAGGGGAAAAGATCCATTAAGTGAGGATAAGAGACACTGGAGAGTGGAGCTGTTTTACAGCAACCATTTTCAAGGTTGCCTGCTGAATCTATGTCAAGCACTCTCTCCCTTTCAAGGAGGCATGAGTTGCTCCCTGGAAGATCCTTGAGAAATACAAGTGTTATGCATTAGAAATGCTTCAGAGGAGAATGATGAAAGACAAGGACAATCTCGTATAACAATGTTATTTCCGTCTCTCTTTTCTTTGCTGGATTAGAAAGGCATGCAATTAGGGGAGCTGAATTCCAATGAGAGCAGCCTTTGGGATTCGTTTTAGATGGAATTACTGTGTTGCAAGAACAGCAGATGCCGCTGTCACATGGACACGTGAAGCTGCCTTAGAGTGAATCAAAACATTGGTCCATCAAAGTTAGTATCGTCTACTCAGACTGGCAGCAGAGGCGTATCTGGGAAAAATGTAGCCTGGTGCAAAGTCTGAGTTTTCCACCCCACCCCTGTGTGGCCAGCCGTCCTCCCCCACCATGACGAAACAACTTTTTTTGCAGCAGGTCTTGAAGTCAGTGTGTAGACCCGGGGGGAAGGAAGAGGGGTGTTGGGGGTGATTTTCCACCCCTCATGACTAAATGGCCAAAGCCCAGGGGACATTTGACCCCATATGTCCCCCTGGACCAGGGGTCTGCAACCTGTGGCTCTCCAATTGGCCATGCTGGCAGGGGCTGATGGGAATTGTAGTCCATGAACATTTGGAGAGCCGCAGGTTGCAGATCCCTGCCCTGGACGGTACGCCCCTGACTGTCAGCAGTTGTCCAAGGTTCCAGGTCTTTCGTGAAATCGACTACGTTTTAGCAGGAGATGCCAGCAATTGAGCCTGAGACATTCTGCATGCCAAGCCTGCTTTGCTGAGGAGAGTGGGATACAGATGTCATAAATAAATAAGTAAGTAAGTAGATCAGTGGTGGGATCCAAAAATTTTAATAACAGGTTCCAATGGTGGTGGGATTCAAACAGTGGTGCCGCTGCACACACGCACCTCCAGTCCCTATTGGGCAGGGAGGTTGCTTTAGTAACCCTTTCTCGGCACTCAGAAAAAATTAGTAACCACTTCTAGAGAAGTGGTGAGAACTGTTTGGACCCCTCTCCTTAGACAACATCCTTTCAAAAATGTAGAGCAAAACTGAGGCAGGTAAAAATAACATTTCTGCAATGCTTTTTGATTCAGTTCATCCTGTGTCCTTTTAGCGAAGACAGCAACTGGCCACTACTGGAAATAGTGCTTATTTTAATTATAAAAGTGCAGAACTGCCGCAAAGGTGTCTTCAACATTGTCATGATATACTGCTGTAAAATGCAAAGATACAACGGCTAGCCCAATCTCGTCAGATGTCAGAAGCAGAGCAGAGTTGGTCCTGGTTAAGGGTTGGATGGGAGACCACCAGGGAAATTCAGGTTTGCTGAGCAGAGGCAGCAACAACAAACCACCCCTGAATGCCTCTTGCCTTGGAGGTCCTATGGGGTTGCCATAAGTCAGCTGTGACTTGATAGTACTTTCCACCACCAAAAGGGATTGTGGTTCTCCAAAGGTTGATGAGCACCACTGATCTATAGATGTTGTCTTCTAGGAGCCGCGTGGCGTAGTGGTTAAGCGCTTGCACTGCCACTCACACAGTCAGGAGTTCAAGCCCCCTGTGGGTCAGATATCCTGGCAGCTGGCTCATTGTCAACTCAGCCATCCATCCATTCCTTGGTCAGTAAATGAGTACCTAGCTCACAGCTAGGGGGTAAAGAATAGCCGGGGAAAGCAATGGCAAACTACCCCACAAAAACAGCTTGCCTATGAAATCACTGCTTGCAGTGGTACCCCAGGGTCAGACACGACTGAAGGGGAAACTTTACCTTTACAGTTCCTTCTGTAGCCAAAGAATGCTGACAATAACATATTTAGCTCTCCAGTGACCTGCCTGAGGTGGCTCAGATGGGAAACAGGGTCACTATGAGAGGATTGCGATTAGACAGCAAAAAGAAAAAAGTATGGATATATACACTTACAGGTGTTTGCCTCATTTCCAGTAGATTCTGGCTAGTCTTTGTACTGCTGTTTTGGGTATGTAATTTAATAGCAAAAGTCTTGAGCATACACTTTGAAGTGCAGGGCATGATGGACTTTGATCTGTAGGTGTTGTATAATGCAGTTACGCCTTTGAATTGAAGACAGATGCCAAAAATAAAGGAAAGGAGCAAGCGATGTATGTTGCATCAAGGTCTGCAGGGAAGAGTTCTAACGGTGACTTAAATGCAGCACTCTTATGATTAAAAGTTTCCCCTTAATAACTTGTGTGCAGTGGTACACTTGCTAAGAGGTCATGCTTAGACAGTAAAATGTGAATAAAATGGACAGCAGAGACTCAAAAAATATGGAATTTTGGCTACTGCACTGAAATGTTTTAGGACTGTCCTTGGAGTCTGTTTGGAGGCTGCAGCTGGTTTAAAATCCAAGTGCCTAGCTGCTAATGCGGAAGAGTACTGTGAATATTTTGCATCGGAACTATAATCTCTGGAACTATACTCTCTGAAGTCTATAAAATTATGCATGGGGTAGAAAATGTCTTCAGAGAGAAATTTTTCTCTCATTCTCATGATACTAAAACCAGGGGGCATACGTTGAAAATGCTGGGGGGAAGAATTAGGACTAATAAAGGGAAACATTTATTCACGCAACGCGTGATTGGTGTTTGGAATATGTTGCCACAGGCGGTGGTGTTGGCCACTAACCTGGATAGCTTTAAAAGGGGCTTGGACAGATTTATGGAGGAGAAGTCAATCTATGGCTACCAATCTTGATCCTCCTTGATTTGAGAGTGCAAATACCTTAGCAGACCAGGTGCCCAGGAGCAGCAGCAGCAGAAGGCCATTGCTTTCACATCCTGCATGTGAGCTCCCAAAGGCACCTGGTGGGCCACTGCGAGTAGCAGAGTGATGGACTAGGTCAGTGATGGCGAACCTATGGCACAGGTGCCAGAGGTGGCACTCGGAGCCCTCTCTGTGGGCACGCACACACAGAGTTCATCATGCGGGGGGCGGAAAATCACCCCCACACACACACACATCTAGGCTGGCCTGGGCCACTGAGCACGACATGCACACACCGTGGTGAGCAGGGAGGACTCGGCTGGCGGGCCTGGTGCCTGTGCTCCAGGTGGCTTCTGCCCGAGGGGGGGGGGTGCAGAGGAGGCAGAGATGCTAGAGAGGCACAGAGTGGTGCACACAGGACTTGCTGGAGGCTAGAGCAAGCTGACCCCTGCTCGAGTGAGTGGGGCGGAGGAAGAGGGAGCCAATCTTTTTTTCTAAACTAAAACCTCAGCATTCAGGTTAAGTTGTTGAGTTGGCACCTTGCGATAAATAACTGGGGTTTGGGTTGCAATTTGGGCACTCGGTCTTAAAAAGGTTCGCCATCACTGGACTAGGTGGACTCTGGTCTGATTCAGCAGACTCTTTCTTATGTTCTTAAGTGTGGCTAGTTTAACTGACTGTTGCAAGTGCTAAGTTTGGCTTGGTAGTGGCCAAAATGCAGAAGCTGAGACAAAGCTCTCTGGAGTGGCCACCTGGGTCCACACATTTATCCAGGTTTCCAGACAGAATTAATAATTTCTTGTAAGTCTCACTGTATTTAGACAACTGGGAAGAAGAGATGGTGACTCCTTGCCACGTTGGTATTGGGCACCTCTGGTGATAATCCTGCAAAAGGTTTCCTGACCTCTCCTCTCAAGTTTGCCCTTCTTTCCAACATAATAATGTGACACGGAGTGTCTAGCTTTCAACATGTATCCTGTTACTTACATGTCACCCGATGACATCTGCAAAGAACCCCCCGGAGTGTCGTGCAACTTTCTGAATTACAGTAGTTAAGACAAAGTGGCATTTCACATTAGCGAAATGGGGTGACAGTCGGGATTGTTTACCGTGCCTATTGTCTACACGATAATGCTGGTTTCAGGGCTGTCTTTTCCTCTGTTGCCTGAGAATCTCCTACACTCCCCTTGGGGAATTTTTCTTCTCTACAGGTTAAAGGGAACTTTACCGTTTAGGGAGGCGTGATAGAGGTTTATAAAATTGTTCAGGAGGTGGAGAAAGAGGGTGGAGGTCACCCCCATCTTATCCAATAAAGTTGATGGACAAAAGGTTTAGGATGGAAATACAACTTTACTCAATGAGTAAATTGAATTGAGGAACAGTGATGGCCATGAGCCTTGATGTCCTTTAAAAAGGGATTTGGTAGATTAATGAGCAAGAACAACAAGGATTATGAAAGGGAGCCTCCATGCAGAAAAACTTCCGAATACCGGTGCTGGGAAGCAGCATCATGGGAAGGCTGGGCTTCTGTGACCAGTCTCTTGGCTCTCCAGGGCAGCTGGTTGTTCTCATAGGCTGGGCCATGTAACCCGCTTCAGTTGCCTGTGCCGCCATTTGCATGGTGGGTGCAGGCACCCGCCGGGGTTCTGGGATCCTGGTGGCAGGAGGTGGCACAGTTTGCACAGGAAACACTGCATTTTCCTGCGAACTGTGCAGCAGAGAATCCCCCTGTGGGGCCAGGGCCGCTCTCTGGTCCTACACAGCTGAGTTAGTTTTAAGAAAAACTTAAAATTTGAAATAAAGCAAAAGACATCTGACATTAGAAAACAAACAGACAGTTTTACTTAGCAGAATTTAGATCAGTTACAGAATGTGAACTCTCCCGAGGGAGGGACACACCCTTGGTGCCCTCGAGTGATAGACACGAATTTTAGATCATTACAGAATACAGATAAGTTACAGAAGGTGACCTCTCCCGAAGGAGAGGCACGCCCCAATACAATGTTTAGAATGTTACAGGAGATTGCCCTCTCCTGGGTGGCTCTCTAAAGAGGCACGTCCAGCATATGAAAACCTGAGTTTTTGTAGATGCAAAGACGTCACACAGTCCTCCCCTTTTGTTCCACGTATTATGATTCATATACCTTAAAAATCTAATTGGTCAGAACTGGTCACATGAAGGCAGCCTATATTTCTACGTATCCACATTCAAACGCTACTTGCTGTTAGTTTATGGCCTCCATGCATATACAAAGGACTGCCATAAAAGCTAGCTTGTTCCTCCAAGAAAAACCCGTTCTCTTAGTTTGGCTCCCAGAGATAGCTATCCCTAAGGCAATGCAACATTCCTTAGGCTCATAAAACATACTTTTCCCAGCTTGAAATGTTTCTAACAATTCCCCAGTTTGAAATGTTAAAACATGATTCTAAGAATTATAGAATTATAGTAAAATACTAATACATGTGAATGTGAATCACTCATTTATCATTTATGTGTTCTCATTTAACTATATAGAAAAACACTTTGTAATTTAACTAATCACATTCATTTCTAACCCAAAAACCAAATAATAAAATGCATCTGTCTGCTGTCACGTAGGCCCTCAGTGCCAAGATGTCAAAGATGTTATCTTGCTTGTTTGCATAGTCACTAGCAAGCTGCTGGTAACATGCCTTCTTGACCTGTTGCAAAAATGCAGGCTTTTGGTCACTTACACAGAAGCTCCCATTTTGATTCTTTGCAAATCCTTGGTTCTATAACTTAATCAAATACAAATTTATACACATTCTGGCCTGTCTCCACACACCCCTCCAACTTATCAGCACATGTCAGCCACCAATTGGAGAATCCTCTCTAATGGAGGCCACCTGGGGAAATCCACCCTAGTGGTGAATGTAAGGGGGTGGGAATTTAATGTTTCCTGCTTGCCGTAGGTCACACAGGCAAGCAGGAAGTTTTTGAAACCCTGTTTAAAGAAAAAAGTTGCTAATTTAATTACTTTCATTTAACCCAGGTTTGGGCAAATAGAATGGGTCAGAAGCATTTCGGGGGTGAGTTATGTGGGAACTTTCCCTTCAAAACACTTTTAAAAAGGTCCTGAATCCATTCTATGTGGCCTGTGCGAAATCAACCTGTGTGAAACAGGATGCTGGACTAGATGCACCCCTGGTCTGATCCCACAAGGCTTCTCATTGTGTGTATGTAAAGTGCCATTAAGTCACAGATGACTTAGTGACCTTGGTGGAGTTTTCAAGGAAGTGATTATATAGAGGTGGTTTGCCATAGCCTTCCTCTGCAGAGCCTTCCTTGGAGATCTCCCTTGCAGGTACTGACCAGCTTAGCTTCTAAGACGTGACAAGATTGGCCCATACTATATAGTTCCACATCCCGGCTGTTCTTTAGGAACGCTCAACACCTGCCATCTTGGTTGACATCCTGTTTGCCAGTGGTGATCAGGCAGCTAATTTGTCGTTGGTGTGTTTGGCTGTTGGCAACATGTTTGTGTCTGTTTTCAGGACAGGCTACTTGTACCCACCAAAAGCCAACTTCCAGCCAACGTGGGATCAGATGGGAGGTAACTTCTTATCTCCCATCTTGGAAACTTTGCGATATCCTAGACCACAGGTGTTAAACTCATGGCCCTCCAGATGTTATGGACTACAGCTCCCATCATCCCCTGCCAGCATGATGTTGGCAGAGGATGATGGGAACTGTAGTCCACAACATCTTTTGGGCCACAAGTTTTACAGATATGTTCTAGACTATCTGAGATGCGGCATATTTAGTGTTGTGCTGTGATCTGAATCCCCACTGATCTTCTCCCCATTCCATATTGTCAGCTTGGGCTTTGGAGAAAAACATGGAATTATCCTTGTTCTCCACAACCCAAGCTCTCAGGAGGGGCATGAGTGGGAGAAACAAATCACTTCTCTTCTCCACGCCCCATGTTGAGCTGCAGAGAAAAGGAGAGAAATAATCTTTCTCCTCACCCTTTTTAAAAGTGGAGATCAGAAGCGGATCACTCTCCTGTGTAGCTATAATTTTCTGTAGTTATTCTTCAGATCCACCCATTGCCTTGAAACCTACTAGATGATGATCTAAAAGACCAGTCAAACACACTCAGTCTATCCTACCCCTCAAGGCGATTGAGAAGATAAAAGGGGAAATCAAATACATTGACCAGAACTGTTCAGAGGAAGGACGGGATAAAGTACTACATAGTTTACTTACCGGTACTTATAAATGTAACCCCTTGAGTCTTTAAGTACCCATGTTGTAATTGGTACTTCTGTAGAACTCCTGTAGTGACAACGGGGGACAGGGCAATGGAAGGAAAAAATACAATGCAGGCAGATCCTTTCTGTGATGCGGATCTGAACAACTTATCCTCCAAAAATTCCAGTTGGGGAGAAGTCTGAAACTTGTTCTCTTTGCAAGAGGAAAATCCAAACAGTCATTTTCCTTGGTGGCTACAAGTATCTGCCGTCCCCCTCTTTTCTTTCTCATTTTGTGTAAGTAGTCTTGATGGCAGCTGCTAGATAGGGCTCGGGAAGCTTAAAAGATTAAAGGAAACCACTAAATGCAGCTCAGAGGAAGTGGAGGGCGTGCTTGTCTGAAGGGATCTGTTTGCTTACTGGTGGCTGAGGAGAAGATTACAACCAGGCTGTGACCTCCAACAGAGAGATCACATTTGGCATTACAGAGAAAAAGCCGCCTTCTATTCCGACCACACTGCCGGAGGGCAGCAAAGGATGTAATTCTGCACAAGTACAGCAAAAGGACCGAATGTTGATAACTGCAGGTCAGATTCAAAACAATGGGAATCATGGTGCTGATTTTTTTAAAGGAAAGATTGTAGCCAAACTGTGAAGCCCCTGGGTCAGACAAAGGATCCCTGTCCTGAGTTCCCATTGTCCACTGCTCACTGCTGCTGGGGGATAAATTAAAATTAAAAGCAAAATTGATTTTTAAAACAAAAATACTGGCGTTGCTCCTGCAGTGACGTCACTTTCGGGCAGAACCCAGAAGTGACAATGGGTAAATCCGCAGAGCATCTGGCAATCTGTAGAGCTACCCTTTGTCGCTTTTGAGTTGCACCCACTAGTGTACTTGTTTTCTTTTCGTTTTGCTGGAAGTGATGTTGTGCAGTGGTGTAATATTGAGGAGCCCCTTTAACCTTTGTCCAGTGGCAGGGAAGAAATTAAAACCTCTAGCAGCCCACAGCACCTTTCTCCAAATCACCTCCTCCTGATATTGCTTTTCCTTAAAGAAGAAGAAGAAGAGGAAGAAGAAGAAGAAGAGGAAGAAGAAGAAGAAGAAAAAGAAGAAAAAGAAGAAGAAGAAGAAGAAGAAGAAGAAGAAGAAGAAGAAGAAGAAGAGGAGGAGTAGGAGTAGGAGGAGGAGTTTGGAGTTATATTCCCCTTTCTCTCCTGTAGGAGACTCAAAGGGGCTTACAATCTCCTTTCCCTTCCCCCCTCACAACAAACACCCTGGGAGGTGGGTGGGGCTGAGAGAGCTCCAAAGAACTGTGACTAGCCCAAGGTCGCCCAACTGGTGTGTGTTGGGAGTGCACAAGCTAATCTAGTTCACCAGATAAGCCTCCACAGCTCAAGTGGCAGAGCGGGGGCATCAAACCCAGTTCCTCCAGATTAGAATGCACCTGCTCTTAACCACTATGCCACTGCAGTGTAGGATGTTGGGGTTTTCTTGTGTTAACTGCATGGGTCCATTTGATGTGATCCTGAACAACGTTCTAATGGTCTTCCTAAAGTCTAGAGTGATTCTGATTCCCACTGAGTGTTGCTATTACAGCAGCAGTGGCGTAGGAGGTTAAGAGCTCGTGTATCTAATCTGGAGGAACCGGGTTTGATTCCCAGCTCTGCCGCCTGAGCTGTGGAGGCTTATCTGGGGAATTCAGATTAGCCTGTGCACTCCCACACATGCCAGCTGGGTGACCTTGGGCTAGTCACAGCTCCTCGGAGCTCTCTCAGCCCCAGCTACCTCACAGGGTGTTTGTTGTGAGGGGGGAAGGGCAAGGAGATTGTAAGCCCCTTTGAGTCTCCACAGGAGAGGAAGCGGGGATATAAATCCAAACTCCTCCTCCTCCTCCTCCTCCTCTTCTTCTTCTTCTTCTTCTTCTTCTTCTTCTTCTTCTTCTTCTTCTTCTTCTTCTTCTTCTTCTTCTTCTTCTTCTTCTTCTTCTTTCATGCAGCTAAGGTTATAAGAGGGGGGAGGGGGAGAGCTCTGCAATGTGCCTGCAAGACTCCGGATGATTAGGAGTAATCTAATGTTTCTGTTTCTGAAACAGATTTTTTGGTGGTATGTGGGTACAGCTTACCCGCTTTTTAGAAGAGGCCTCTCAGATCAGCTTGTCGTTTACTTGGTAATACCATGTGGATTTGCATAGATTTTCCCCCAAGTAAATGTTTTATGTATATGGCTTACAGTCTGCTTTGGCGGTTTGCATGAATAATTACAATGGTGTCACAGCGGATGCTAGGAAAGTGTGCAACGTTTTCTGCTCACGTAGGAGGTCATACAAACATGCCCCTGCTAATTCTGGTGTATGTGTGCATGGTTGTCTTGCCATTTGTTTTGTCTTTTGCCTGCTCATAAAATTGAGGAGCGGCAGAAAAAATGGCTGGAAAATAGCCTCTATAGGGACACTCTAGAAAATTACCAATATCTCTATGGTAAAGATTAGGGAAGTTGACTGTTGTGGGTTTTCTGTGTGGCCTGTGGGCTGGTTGTTTTTGCTCCTAAGTTTCACCTGCATCTATGTTTGGCATCTTCAGCGACATGTCAGGGTAAGATGTATTTCTCTCTGTGGCACAGTGTGGAGCAGAGGCGTCGCTCCAAGGGAAAGGGGGTGCGCGACGCACAGGACGCGCGCCCCTGTGGGGGGGTGGCGAGGGCATTCTGGGGTGCGGCGGGGTTTTCCGGGGATGTGGTGGGAGCATTCCGGGGTGGGGCAGGGGTGTTCCGAGGTAGGGTGGGGCAGAGGACGCACTAGTGCACCGGGCGCTTTCCCAACCCTTGCTACACCTCTGGTGTGGAGTAAGTGTGGTGGGGTATATGTTTTGACCACCTCACATGGGTGGTCAAAAGCCTTTGCCTTTGTCTGGGTGAAGATGCCTTACCTTGAGTTTAGTGGATAGAGCACTTGATATAAGGCAACTTCCTACTCTTTTACGATGGGATGGTGGCTTCTTGGTCGGGGCTGGAAACTCTCCTAGTTTTAAATCAAAATTGAAGCGGATGACTTTAATCTTTTTCCGTCTCTCATGGCAGCACACTTCAGGATTACGGATGAGAAGATTTTCCTCTTTCCATCCATTTGTGCTAAACCGTTCTTTGCTTTGTTTATCACCCAATTTGACTTGAAGAACTGTAAAGATTAATTTTAGAAGTGGTGGGCACTTCAGTGTGTTTTCTCACACAGATTATTAATGGGCACCGGAGCTTATGTACATTGACTAAGTTGCAGAACAAAAAGGCGCTCTGATGTAATCATGCTGTTGCCTCAAGATTTCTTTTTGCACTGTCATTTAATCAATGCACGTAAGCTTTGTTGCACATGGGTAATTTGCAAGGGAAAACTAATGAGACATACTAAAAGCTGGTGTCAAATGTGCACATGCGGTGCACCAAACAACGTCCCAAAGCCAAAAAACGGAAGAACGAGCAAATTGCTAATGCTGTTCCTATAACAAGTTTAGGTTGTTCAAAACCGTAAAATCTGGAGAGGATTGAGGAATTCATGCGCATTCTTGTTTTAAGATCAGCCAGCGAAATGGACATGCCGTAAGTTCAGGTTAGGCAAAGCAAGTCACTTCACACAATGAATAACCTGTGGGCTGGGCCAAGGGCCTTTTGCATCCTCGGCAGGTTACCCCAAAGGTCTCCCCACCTTGCAAGCCCACCCAGGCATGGCCTGGGCTACCAAAGGAAAAAAGAAAATGAGTACAGTGTAATAATATTGGCTGCCCAATATATTCAGGCGTAAATCTCAGCTGCAAAATGTTTATTATTTAAAGTGCAAGTGTGAACAGTGCAATAAGTGCAAACCATGCAAACTTCCTAGGATGTAGAGTACACGTGCACCATTAGTAAATGAAATAAATCAAATCCAGGAGAGCATAATAGTCCATCAGTCCAATAAATCAAAATAAGCCTGTTCCAAAGTCCACTCGTATCATAGAAAGCAGCAAAGGTTCAGACTACCTGTATAGCGAATGGCTCTTGTATGGACTTGCAATTGTGTGTCTTATACATGCTTATACATGCCGGTCTCCCGCTTTGTTGGCAACCATTCCAGTCTCCCTCTCCAAACACAACGAATGCACAGCAACAGTAGAACACCTCATTGGTAATATGTCTCTTGCCATTGGATTTTTTGGACTGATGGAGTATTATGCCATCCTGGATGTGATTTGTTTCATTTACTACTTCTGTATGCGTACTCCGTGTCGTAGGAGGTTTGAGTGGTTTGCACCTATTGCGCTTTTCACACTGACACTTTAAATAATAAGTCTTTTGCACTTGAGCTTTACGCCAGAATATACTTGGCAGCCAGGGTACCATGGCCTGGGCTACCAACCACTGGAGTGACTCAGGTCTCACTTGCCTGTTGATTCCGTGGGAGAAGGTGAAGGGGAAATGCAGCAAAACCCAAAAGTGACACCAGTACTGGGTGATATTCTAGGAATCCCTGAAATCTATATGATAAAAACAAGAGTGATTTGGAGGTTCCTTAAGTGTTGCTGAGAAGGGGTGTCCATTCTGGGTTTTGTGCCATCTCTCCCCTTTTTCTGGATGGCCAGCCAACTGAGATATGCTGTGAGCCTCTGCCCAGGCATCACACAAACCGGAGTTCGTTTTTGCTGATGGCTGCACAGGTAGCCAGCTGGATCAGCAGAAACCCCAGTGCTCTAGCACCCGTGAATACCCCTCCACACACACAGACTTGTGGGAATTAATCACTCCAAAAGGCAGTGATTTTCAGCAGACATCTTTAAGGCTTAGCAAAATTCTTGGGTACAAGATAGATTGGTAAGCTCTTAGGCTCGAAAGCAGAACAAAATTTTAAGGCCTAGAAAAATTCTTGGGTACAAGATATATTGGCAAGCTTTTAGGCTTGAAAGCAGAACAAATCTTCCATGTTCAGTGACAGCCATTGAGGAAGAGCAGTGGATAAATGCTACTCATCTTTGTGAGCTTCCTGTAAGCATCTTGCTGGCCACTGTCCAAGGGATACATGGGTGTAGTGGTTAAGAGCAGGTGCACTCTAATCTGGAGAACCGGGTTTGATTCCCTGCTCTGCCACTTGAGCTGTGGAGCCTTATCTGGGGAACCAGATTAGCTTGTGCGCTCCAACACATGTCAGCTGGGTGACCTTCGGCTAGTCACAGTTCTTTGGAGCTCTCTCAGCCCCACCCATTTCACAGGCTGTTTGTTGTGAGGGGGAAAGAGAAAGGAGTTTGTAAACCCGTTTGAGTCTCCCTGCAGGAGAAAAAGGGGGGATATAAATACAACTCTCCTCCTCCTCCTCCTCCTCCTCCTGCTCCTCCTCCTCCTCCTCCTCCAGCAATGTAATTGTTTCAGGTGGTGGCTGGAGATCTCCCACTCTTATAACTGATCTTCAGATTTCAGAGATTAGTTCACTTGGAGGAAATGACTGCTTTGGAAGAAACATTCTATGGCGTTATACCCCACTGCTGCCAGCTGTGCCACCCCCTCCTCTACCACCCCCTCCCCCACCCCCTCCCTTGCCACCTCCACCAGTACCTCGGTGTCTCAGTAAGACTGATGGTGCTAAGAAACAGGAGGCCTTGCTAAAAACAGAAGTGCCCATGCAAGTAACCCTCAAGGATCTCCTCAACGTGAAATTAAAGAAGACACAAAGTTGTCTGAAGTTCTTCCTCTCCCCAAACCCCCAAATCATTAAGCCTCTGCACTCCCCACAGTCTTTAGGTTTCCCACTTTGACAGCATAGATTTGGCAAGCTCTACTTGTTGAGATATCAGCTTCATAGAATACGTTACTGAGATGGATGAATGATATGGGAAACAGACTCAGGTCAAAGGCAATCAAGGGATTTTGAGGAGCTTCTCTTTCATCTCCAGAGAAGAGGTTGCACAAACTGTTCTCGTTATTTTTGAACTGGCCATCCTGACTGCCCTCATCGTGGCATCGTGGTTAAGAGTGATGGACTCTAATCAGCTGTACTGGGTTTGTTTCCCTGCTTCTATGCATGGAGCCTGCTGGGTGACCTTGAGCTAGTCACAGTTCTCTCCAAACTCTCTCATCCCCACCTACCTCACAAGGTGTTTGCTGTGGGAAAAGGGAGGGAAGGCGTTTATAATCCACTTTGAGACTCTTTATGGTTGAGAAAAGCAGGGTATAAATCCAAACTTTTCTTCTTTATGCATAGTTCATAGATTCTCAGTACATGAGATGGTAAAGTTTGGAAACTGTTCTAGGTCCGAGTCATCTATACCTGTGATAAGGGTATCTTCCAACCCTTCATCCAAGTTACAGATAAAAACATCTCACAAAGCCAGGCCCAGGGGTGGAACCTTCTGGCATGCCACTCAAAACCACCTTCTGGATTGAGGAAATGCCATTAATGAGCACACTTTGAGAAGAAGAAGAGAATAAAAAGAGTTTGGATTTATATCCCACTTTTCTCTCTTGTAAGGAGACTCAAGGGGGGCTTACAAGCTCCTTTCCCTTCCTCTCCCCACAACAGACACCCTGTGAGGTAGGTGGGGCTGAGAGAGTTCTGAAGAACTGTGACTAGCCCAAGGTCACCCAGCAGGAACGTAGGAGTGTGGAAACACATCTGGTTCACCAGATAACCCTCTGCCACTCAAGTGGAGGAGTGGGGAATCAAACCAGAGAATCTACCTGCTCTTAACCACTACACCATGCTGGCTCTCAGTAGAGTTCTTCATCCAGTGGTTCATCCACTTAGCTGACTCTGAGTTGGGAAATTTCTGGAGATTTGGAAATTTCCTGGAGGCATGATTTGGAGAGGGGAGGGACCTCAACAGGACATAATGCCATAAAGTCCACACTCCAAATCAGTTGTGTTCTCCAGGGAAAATGATCTCTGTAGTTTGGAGAGCAGTTGTAATTCTGGGGGATTTCCAGGCCCTACCTGGAAGCTATCTTCTCCATGCAACCAAAAAAAATGGGGGGGGGGGAGGAGTTGTGCAACCATAATCAATGGAACCTGAATTATCTGCACATGAAACAGCTAGCAGTCAAAAAGACTGAGTGCATTCACAGTTTTACTCCACAAATAGTATTTACACAATCTACAAACATGGCTAGCAACTCAGGCTTAGTTCTGCTTTTCAACGATCAGTTCATCATCAGAAATGTTTCCTAATCAAGTGAGTTTCAAAGTCAATCAGCTTTTTAAATACAAATGAAATGTATAAGAATATCTTGTGTGATATTGAAAACCCACCAGCAGTAGACTAGTTTGCTTACTACGTATAATGGGGAGTTTGGGGAACAAATGTTTATGAGCATAAAAGACCCAAAGCAGGGTAACAGGTTGGAGGCACTCCAGAAGTGAACTGGAAGCAAGTTTTATTGATAAAGCAACACATTCATTGTGGTAGAGCCCTCTTGGATCACTGGCTGCCATATTTTGCCACGATTGGCAACTGGAAGAGAGGTGGAGGGCAATGGTCCTGCCAAGGCCCAGAGCCCCATGTGGTCTTACAGACTCCCTTGTGGAGTTCCATGCCCGAGGTCGCCTGAGGACACTGGTATCCTGAAGTGGGTTTTGTGGATTGTTTGGAAGACAGCTCAATTCATTCCCCCTTCCTATGCCTTTTTGGCTTTGATCCCTGACTGCTCGTATGCCTCCTTCAATGGAGAGAGGGAGGGTGAATAGAATTACAGTTTAGGCCTGGAATACTGGGGTGGTGAGAATATGTGTGCCTGCTTTGAAATGAGGAGGAGAAAAAGAATTCACAGATTTTTATGGGATTGATCACGTACTGGTTTCTAGGTTCACTTCATTCTACATCTGCGGAGCTCCCCCAAACACTGCAAATTCAGGCTCTTTGAGTGCCTTTTAAGATATCCTTTTTCATTCCTTGTGAGGCATATAATGGTGCTTAGGAGTCTGCTCAGGTTGAGGAAACTCCAGAGCTACAAATAAAATTTGTGTGAAGGCTTCGTAAGAGAGCGGCTTCAATTATTCTATAATTTCCAAGGTCTGTATGCTGTAGTGTACATGCTTATTAATTTTTGCTATTCATAGTCTGCCTTTCTCACTGAGACTCAAGGCGGCTTACATAGGGTAAGTCAAGGATGAAGTATCCAGTAAACAGTGCAGTAAGGACTGGATTGCAGAAATCTGAAAGAAAGCTGAAAGGAACCTGTAATGAAGCATAAATGTTTGAACATGACACATTAAATCATGCAGAAATTATGCTGTAGGAGCATAACTACAGCAACCACAAAGTAGTATAGATCACAGCCCTTTATCAAAGCATCTTTCTGAACCATTTCATTAACAGTACAGCCCTGTTACCTGCACAGAAAAGCTCTCCTAAATAATACACTTTGGCAAAGTTTGCAGAAAGCCAGCAGAGTGGGCTTTCTCACTGGGTGGGGTATTTCATAAGATAGGGGCCACAATAGAGAAGGTATACATATGTGGTTTTCTCCATCGGTACCTGCTAGAGCAGTGGTTCTCAACCTTCCTAATGCCGCGACCCTTTAATACAGTTCCTCATGTTGTGGTGACCCCCAACCCAACCATTTATCCATTTTACAGATGGAGAACACTGATGCAGAGAGTCTTAGGCAACCCCTGTGAAAGGGTTGTTCGACCCCCAAAGGGGTCCCGACCCCCAGGTTGAGAACCACTGTGCTAGAGGTCTTGCTTAGAAACCGAATATTCAGGTATATCCGAATATGTTATTTGTCTTATTCGGGCATACAGATAATTTTATGCCCAAATAAATCCAAATCTGATTTTTACCGAATTTCTAGGGTATTGCCTAGTATATTCGGCAGGATGGTGCACCTCCAAGCAAGCAAAATTTGCCTTTTCAGGACTTGAGAAATGAAATGGGGCAATATTGCTGAATTGACTTCTGGTTTTTAGATAGCCCTATAAACCCTCATTGAGTTTTCAAGGTCAGAGGGCTACAATGATATCCAATCAGTTGACCAGACTAAATTGCACTCAGGGAGGTAGCACTGAATCTGGGACTTGTGCCAGAGATGCTTGTGTTTGTTGAACCGCCTTCCAGGGAATTGATCCTACTCGTTTTAATCCATAGAATTAAGTAGCGCTTACACACTTCTCTTAATAAACCTCATCATTCTTTGGGAAACACTGTAGATGGTTAAAGGGGATTTAGTAGGGGCAGATGGTTTTCTTATGTCTAATCACAATTTAATTCATGTTCCACCTTTAATTTAGCAACAAGACAGACACAGATGTGGGGTGAGAGTTCTTTGAACAAATTTGTCAACTAGGAAATGGAAAGGAGTATAACAAAATA
The DNA here is from genome assembly GCF_021028975.2 of Sphaerodactylus townsendi. NCBI lineage: Eukaryota > Metazoa > Chordata > Lepidosauria > Squamata > Sphaerodactylidae > Sphaerodactylus > Sphaerodactylus townsendi. The sequence continues at coordinate 12,778,357 of NC_059440.1, read as the reverse complement.
TCAGGATAGTTACTAGCTTTTGTCTTGTTTTCTTTAGCAGTTTTATTGTAACCATGAGGACAAGGACTTGTTTATTGGGAAATTACTTGTTAACTTATTTATTTACTACTTTGCACTCTGTGTTTTCTCTCAGAGGGCACCCAAAGTGGTTTACAACAGTGTTCTTCCTTCCTCCATTTTATCCTCACAACAACCCTATCAAGTAGGTTAGACCGAGAGAGTGAGACTGGCCCAAGATCCCCCAGTGAGTTTCCACGGCAGAGCAGGGATTCAAATCTGGGTCAACTGGATCCTAGTCTGGTACTCTAACCCCTGCACTACACTGGCTGTCATAATGCTGTTAATTTCATCATTCAAAGGCTTTGCATTGGACCCAAACCTTTGAATTCACATTTGCGCAGTTCAAGTCCAGTGCTGTTAAATGCGCCGGCTGGAGTTGTTGTTGGGTTCACTTACTCCTTCCCGTTCCTTGCATGGTTCAACAACTGAGTGCTTCTGCATTTTGCAGCAAACAAATTCGGTTTGTTATTACCTCAGAGACACAACTATGAGTTGTTATTTCCGTTCCAAACTGGAGTTCCCAGCTGTAGTTTAATCCCAGTTTGGAGGGAAGAGAGTGAGACGTCAGTTTTGGGTGTGCAGCAGCAGATGAAACACAAATGACAGCATATGCCCGACTGTTCCGTTTCACCTTGAATTGTCCCTGTGTTTTTTTGTTCCTATCTCTGCTAAAACATTATATTCCTATTTTTGACTTCAGGGGATGCCTTTACAACGTCACTCATGGAAACTAATTACATTTGTCAAATCTTCTAGGCTCTGCTGCCTTCTTAAATGACAAATCTCTATGCAGATGTCTTGCAGGGCCTGTAAGACAGAGCGGTTCCGCAAGGCATATAGTTGAAGCAGCTACAGTTGCCTATTTAGAATTCCCGCCACTCCCCCCTTTCCCTTCCCCCTTCCCTTAGTGGGGTTTAAAGAACCGATTGTCATCTAAGGAGATGGAGCAAGTGTGGTAAGTTTTAATTGCTGTGAGTTCTAATTGAGAAGTTGGAATTGTAAATTTTAAGCTGTTATATGGAAAAATTAATTTGGGAATGTTGGAAATTGTCCCAAGCCTATATGGGGAGGGGTGGTATACAGGCCTTATTATTACTGTTGTTGTTACCATCATAAGAACATAAGAACATAAGAACTAGCCTGCTGGATCAGACCAGAGTCCATTTAGTCCAGCACTCTGCTACTCGCAGTGGCCTTTGGGAGCTCACGTGCAGGAGGTGAAAGCAATGGCCTTCTGCTGCTGCTGCTGCTCCTGAGCACCTGGTCTGCTGAGGCATTTGCAATCTCAGATCAAAGAGGATCATCATCATCGTCATCACCATCATCATCAATAATAATAATTCCACTACATGCGAATGGCAACACATTTCATTTATTTATTTAAAATGTCTCTACTCTGATTTCCCTCACATTGTTTGAGAAGGCTTTCTGCTTTCCCAGTTGGGACAGGGGATCCCCTCCCCCCACTCCAAATTCCATTGCCCATGGCTACTTCAGTGGGAGAAAAAAAATAGTTGTGATGTTAATTGCATTGCTTGTCATTTCTGGCAAAATCCCAGAAGTGATATAGGACAGTTCTAGGAATCACTAGAAATTCTATGGTCTTACCAAACGGTTGCTGCTGATTCTTAGAGCTACCCTACATTACTGGAAGTAATGTAGGAATGCAGCTGATCTCTCTGTGCCACCCCCACCCCCCATGTCCTTTTCCCCAATCCTTCCTCTGGTTGCTAGGCTCAACCTCACAGCTCTATCTTTAAGGGCTTGTGTTCATGCATATGAACACTAAGACTGCTTGCTATTCAAACTGCCATTCAGCTATTGGCACCCCATCTTGCATATCATAAATAATGACCATCCTGGTTTTGTAAATCAATGCAGGGTAGGCTGCTGAAGAGCAAACGAAGGCAGCAAAGAGCAGATGGAGTAAAGCCCTGCCCAGTTGATAGGGAACTTCATATGATGATGGGCACTTAGTCACCTATGCACACCTGTTATCCTCAGAGAAAAGTTGGAGGGTATACTTGGATGTATTGCAAACATGGGAATATTTTAATTATTGAGCCATATGTCTGGAGCGGGAGAGAAGATGGGGAGGGCAGAGCAGAGCTTCTGAGAGCTCCCCCTGGCCACTGATTCTCTCTGGTTCATCCTTTGGAGGAAGGAGGAGGAGGAGGAGTTTGGAGTTATAAACTCCTTCCCTTCTCTCCCCGCAACAAACACTTTGTGAGGTAGGTGGGGCTGAGAGAGTTCTGAAGAACTGTGACTAGCCCAATGGGGTCATCTGGCAGGCTTCATGTGTACAAGCAGGAAAACAAATCCAGTTTACCAGATGCGAATCTAACTCATGGCAGGGACTGAGGGGCAAGACGTGGTTCTCCATATTAGAGTCCTCACGATCTCACGGTGCCTGGAGCAGATCCAAGCCAGTCACCATGTAAAAATCACACCGTTTGCTGAGCTCCATGGACAATCAGTTCTCTCGAATGTTCTTTGTTTCATTTATCCCCAACAGGTGTGATGAGCAGGTATAAGAGCTGAAGGAGCCCTTCCCTCCTGTCTTATTGGTGCCACCTTTTCACCTAATCTGCGGCCAGAGACGACGTTTTGCGGTGTGGGGGGCGTCCTCAAATCCCTACTCCACCCTCCATAATTTCCTGATGGTTATCTGAAAGGAGGAGGAACATCCACCACCCCACTTATATCTTCTCAGTTGGCATGAAATTCGCGCCGAGAACTCCACCGTTCCGGCGCTGCTTCGGTTTCACAGGCTTGATAGATGGTCGCATCCCTGACATTTTTAGTTTGCCTGCCTTTGGTGTGCGCTACGCCAACCACTTGAACAAGCGGCAGTGATTTATCTCACTGAAGCCAGGCTATTGTGTGACAGCCACTTTTCAGAGTAGACAATAGCTGCATTAAGGGGAAAACACACAAACAGATTTTCAGGCAAAATGCTGACATGGGATGCTTTGAAACAAACAACTGTGTTCTTCTGAAAGTCATGAAAACAAATGCCACATTGAGAATTGAGCTGTGATGCTTCCTAGGAGCAGACAGCGTGTCGCTGTAGTACATGTACTGAGAAGGTATGGGGTAAATCCCCTATAGCAGAGTAGCACAATATATTGGAACACAGTAGGAAGTCAGATGCACACAGCAGCTCAGCTTCACAGAAGCGGTCCTACGTTTGATAAGTTGCGGTATAGCTGATATGAACAAATTAGCTTCGCCGAGAGCCAAGCCAGAAGCGGAGTGTCATATAGTCCTCAATGCTCTGCAGCCTTATATCTGGTTTACTGGCCTATCACAGTCCATTGCCAATCAATCCCAGAATGAGGCTGTGTCAGGTGTTACCTGTCAGGTAGCTGTCGGTTAGATTTTGATGATCCCCTGAACACCAATTACATCAGTGCTCTGACATGTACCCCTGCCCCATCATCCCCATTCAGAAAGGGCAACAACTATTTATTTGATCCCCAATCTAATTTTGCCTTTGGGGCAACCTGCTCACAACCTGAGTTCAATCCCAATGTAAGTTGGTTTCAGACAGCCTTTTTCAAAATGATCCTCAGAATTGTTGTTCGTGAGAGTTGACTTGCCTCCCCTGAATGTCTAGAACAGGGGTAGGGAACCTGCGGCTCTCCAGATGTTCAGGAACTACAATTCCCATCAGCCTGTCAGCATGGCCAATTGGCCATGCTGGTAGGGGCTGATGGGAATTGTAGTTCCTGAACATCTGGAGAGCCGCAGGTTCCCTACCCCTGGTCTAGAAGTTAAATCTCAGAGTGGAGTAGAATAGGCCAGCCAGTCTTAGGGGTTTTTGAAGGCCAAACACGGGGAGGCCGAGCGATTGTCTGATGTTCTAGGATTTCCCCCATTTCTATGGTAAAGAACATAGAGACTGGATAAATTTCTAGTGTTGCTGATGCAATGTCCTGATGCCATTCCCCCCATTTTTGCCTGCTTTGATGGTGAGAATGGTGGCAAACTTACGGGGGGGGGGGGGAGGTGGTTGTTGCAGCAGAGAACTAGTAAACTTAGAGCGAGGAGTGCCTAGATCAGGGGTCCCTGACCGATGGCCATCCACATGTTCCCATCAGATCTGCCTGTTGGTCATGCTGGCAGGGTCTGATGGGAATCATAGTCCATGAACATCTAGAGCATAGGTAATAAAACTTCCAGGTTTCCTCAGATGGAATTCCATGGACGCTAATATTCCCAACAGCCCACTGCTAGCATGAAGCCACGGTGAATTTGGCCCTGCTGGCATGGGCTGATGGGAATCATAGTCCATGAACACCTGGAGGTCCTGAGTTTGACACCTATGATCTAGAGGGTTATAGGTTGGAGACCCTTGGTCTCAATCTTGTGTGTTTAGCACACTTGTGTAAAAGCATATGCATTTAGGCTATGGGCCAAATTATGTTACGTTGGCCACATGTCCAACGTTTGGCCATTGATGCTGCTTTAGAGCTATTTAAAAGTTCCTGTGGCCATTGCAGTACTGGAAGATCTTTTTCCCACTGGATCTTTTTAAGGACATGAACAAGGTCAGGATCAGGCCCTCATGACAGTTCTTGAATTTTCATCTAAAATTGCATCAATGGCTTCAGGTTGAACTCATGACCACTGTAACGTGTATTTTGGTTCTGAAGAGCCCAGCTGTTGTGGATGACGGCGATGGCAAACCATCTCTGCGCATCTCCGGTCTGGAGCGCCTTGTGGGTGGGGTCACCATTGTGAGTGAGTTGCAACTCTACAGCACGTTCTTCTTTCAACCATTCAAGGCAGCGACAGTGACAAACCAGTGAGGAAGGGGGAAACAACAGTGACAAGAACGTCTTATTGTGTGAGAAAATGGGGTAATTGAAAAAATCAGACCCACCTGAGCAGCTCATTGAACTTTTGGACAGGCTGCTCAGAACTGCCAAGTTGCATGTGAGCATAACTAAAGAGGAGGAGCCGTGCTGCTGGAGTTGATTAGTGAGACTAGTGCGTTGGGTCATGGGCCTTTGCCAGTGCCCGGTAACATCATCATGAGCCCAGCACTTCACGCATCTAGCATTGTTAAGAGAAGTTTTCGCCCTGTGACGCAGAGTGGTCAGCTGCGGTACTGCAGTTCAAGCTTTGCTCACAACCTGAGTTCAATCCCGACGTAAGTCATTTTAAGGTAGCCAGCTCAAGGCTGACCCCATCCTTCTGAAGTTGGTAAAATGAGTACTCAGCTTGCTGGGGGTAAAGTGTCGGCCACCGGGGAAACCAATGGGAAGCCACCCCGTAATGATAGCCTGCCTGGTAAATGTTGTGATATAACATCACAACAGTTAAACAATGTAACTAGCAAGTAACAGAAACGCAAAGCACTCCCTGGCCAATACACCTTTAAAAAATAATCCTGATAGTATTGTTCCTTATCAATCTTTATATTATTTGTTAAATGGCTATAAGCTCTTACCAACTATTACAAATAATATCATCACAATATCAACATGCCTTATATACACCTTAATACATATATACAAGCAGGTAACTGCACAACTAACTCATAAATCACTGGTGTGGTCCGAGGTTCACCTCTCTTTTCTTTTCTTTTGAACAGGAGCCAACACTCATGAATCTCCCTTCAAACCGGGAGTCCTCTTGATAGCAACTTGTAATCCTCTTTAGAAGTCCTTTAACGTATATCCATTCAGCAAACTTGAAATAATAAGATGCAAAACCAGTAGCTAAAGCTCGAGTCCAGATTCCCAACGCCTATTATAGCTGGAATGCTGTTAGTAGGCACTGCTCCAGTGGGACTTCTGTCTGCTGGTTCATCAAAGAAATATTAGAACGCTCTGTGCATTGTTATAAGTGTTTTTGTCATAACTTCTTCAGTAGTTTCTTAATATTTGTAATGGTCCAACATCACCCCATGGGTCAGCAGTGACCCAATGTTACCTTCACCCCCTCCCAGAGGTGGGATCCAACCAGTTCTCACCACTTCTCTAGAAGTGGTTACTAATTTTTTCTGAGTGCTGAGAAGGGGTTACTAAAGCAACCTCCCTGCCCAATAGGGACTGGAGGTGCGTGTGTGTGGCGGCCCCACTGTTTGAATCTCACCACCATCGGAACCCGTTATTAAAATTTTTGGATCCCACCACTGCCCCCTCCCCAAAATCCAACAATCTGTTTCTTTTGCCGCTTTCAAAAAATTGCAGTCTGTTTGGAATCGATTCTATTTTGATCAAAAGAGAAATTTGGCGAGAGGAGTAGCGGGAAGGGAGGTTCCGCAAATCTCAGAATTCCACACTGTAGAAACTCAAAGGCAGGTTTGGTTTTCCCAGCCCTTTCTGTCCTCCTATTCAGAGCACCACCCCATGGGGTGCAAAGTCAAAAAAACTCTTCCAAAGGCTGATATTACAAAAGGGCGCCTGGAGGTGAAAATTACAAAAAAAAAAAATTGAAGAGAAATTCCTCTTTTAAAAGAGGAAGAAGAAAATAAGAGGAATCAATACCTATATCTAACAAAGAAGTGATTTTTGGAAATGAAATTCCCACTGTCCATAATAACGCTACGTTCCTCAGCCCTGGGAAGCCACCATTAAACAACCCATTTGGAATTAGAGGGCAGAGCACTGAAGGAGAGACTACATCGTAGAAGGAAAGCTGAAATACCCTCCTCCTATTTACCATCACCATGATGTTCAATAAGGGATTATTTACTGTGGGGTTGTGATGCCTTGGGATACTTTCCTAAAGCCCTTTAAGCAGGGGCCGTGTTGCTGTCCCAGCCCAGAAATGAGAACGCTGAAAATGAAAAGAGGGAGAGGGATATATTCCCTTAGGAATATAAATGATTCCGTGGTAGAATCGGGGAAATGAGATGGCTGCTTTCCACCAAAGGAGCTTTATCGTTTCTTTGCTATATTTAGGCCTCTAATCGTTCTTCAGTGGAGGAGGAGGAGGACTTTCACAAGGACCTCCTCTCTTCCCAGTGTTTTGTTTGGGGGGGGAGGGGAGAATGTGAAGGGTTAACTCCATCGCAGTGGACTCTCCAAACGGACCAGGCGAAAGCTGCTCAGCCGATCCCCGTTGTCAGAATAATGTTTAGCCAGGTGTTAATCTGTGTCTGGAGGGGGAAGCGATGGAATTCATTATTCATTCCGCCAAGGGAGGTCACGGTCTTGGGAGCCTGCCAAGTCTGAAGCCAGTCTCTGGGATTTACTGACATGTGCCACTTGTGATGAAGGCAGCTGAAGTCTGTTTGTGGAAGTCTCTTGTCAGTCAGCCAAGCCAGCAGAGGAGCACGGAGCGAGGCATTCGGAGAGCAGCCCCGGCAAGGCAAGATCGTGCCTGGTGGGAAAGAAGGCTGTAGAGGGATAAGCCTGAAAGAGTGTAATATTTTGCTCCTTCTTTTTTGCATTTTGCGTCCGTGCTTCTTTTACCGTTCCCCCTCATCCTCCAGAGCCCCTTCCCCTACAACCACAGCAGAAATCTCCCCGGTGCCTTTTTTTTTGTTGCAATTATCCAACAGCCCGGAGCAAGACAATGATCAAGTCAAGCTGGTTTTACGTCAAGTTCAAGTATGCAGAAAAGGTAAGTTGATCTATTTCCTTCCGAGTGAGATGGGGGGGCTCTGGGCATCTCTCCACCGTAAACCCTTTCCCCAGACTCTTTTTATGTGGCCACAAAGTTTGATGGAGAGATGAGCGGCTTTTGGCAAGGCTCATTGTCGGGATGGAATCTGCACAGGGTCTGGAAAATGCAGTGGAAATAAAACTGCACCGCGGAGAGAGGGAAAGGAAAGGGTCCAGAGTCACAGCCTGCCTTTTTGAAACAGCCCTAGGAAAGAAATGCTCCTTCCCACCCCTCCCTGGATTGCAAGAGAGGGAAAGAGCGCTTCTTTCTGTGCAGGCAGTGGAGAATATAGTTCTTCTCCTTCACATACAAAAGTGGAGAAGAATAAAAAACAAAGCAGCCTCTTTTAATTCTTAGAATAGCAAAAGCATCCTCTGTTAATCATGAGTCTGTTGTAGAGGAAAGAGCTTTTTCCTGGGTCAAATGCTGAGGCTGGAATTGCCAGAATTGATTTTGCCCCTTTGCAGTAGAAAGCCATGGGTTGTCCACGCAGATTCCTGTTTTTATCACAATTGTGCCCTGTTGAGGTGTCCTCTCCCCCACCCCCGTCGTGAAATTGCGTCTTGTGTCCTTTGCAACTTGGCATAATCCCAGGGTCGGAGGGTACGTGATTCAGCGAGCTTATCAAAGCTGTGAAAATCCAGGTCGGGTCAGTAGCTCAATGTGAAATCTCCTGGGAAGATTATGGATTCTGTCTTGAGTTCGATGGATGAAACGTAGGATACAGATTTCTTATCAACGCGATCTGGGACATTAAGGACTCGGATATTGGAGGATGTGGCTATGTGGCCACTGCGTTTTGGAAAGATGGGTAGATAAAAGTTGGGGTAGTATTTGCTCTAGTTCAATATGTTGTAGTTGAGGTTTGCTCTGGCTTACGTCAGGCTATGAACAGTTTACTTTTCTTGACATGCGTTTCATTTGGTGTGGGGGGGGGTGTCTGTGTCTTTTTAACTTCTTTTCTCTGCAATCACTTTGTTTTGCTCGCTTCTTCTTTGCCTGTGACCTGAAGTGCTTGGTGGGGTCTAATGTGGGGTGGTGGGGGTGGGGGTGATAAATGGGGTATTTCTGGGAGTTGCTCAGGATATGTCCATCTTAGGCCATTTGATCATTGTACACAGAGCACTTTGATGAGATGTTCAAGAAGAAGGCCCCTAAAACAACAACATGCCAAGGGAACTCTAGAACATAAGAACATAAGAACGAGCCTGCTGGATCAGACCAGAGTCCATCTAGTCCAGCATTCTGCTACTCGCAGTGGCCCACCAGGTGCCTTTGGGAGCTCACATGCAGGAGGTGAAAGCAATGGCCTGCTGCTGCTGCTGCTCCTGAGCACCTGGTCTGCTAAGGCATTAGCAATCTGAGATCAAGGAGGATCAAGATTGGTAGCCATAAATCGACTTCTCCTCCATAAATCTGTCCAAGCCCTTTTTAAAGCTATCCAGGTTAGTGGCCATCACCACCTCCTGTGGCAGCATATTCCAAACACCAATCACACGTTGCGTGAAGAAGTGTTTCCTTTTATTAGTCCTAATTCTTCCCCCCAGCATTTTCAATGAATGCCCCCTGTTTCTAGTATTGTGAGAAAGAGAGAAAAATTTCTCTCTGTCAACATTTTCTACCCCATGCATAATTTTATAGACTTCAATCATATCCCCCCTCAGACGTCTCCTCTCCAAACTAAAGAGTCCCAAACGCTGCAGCCTCTCCTCATAAGGAAGGTGCTCCAATCCTTCAATCATCCTCGTTGCCCTTCTCTGCACTTTTTCTATCTCTTCGATATCCTTTTTGAGATGTGGCGACCAGAACTGAACACAGTACTCCAAGTGCGGTCGCACCACGGCTTTATATAAGGGCATGACAATCTTTGCAGTTTTATTCTCAATTCCTTTCCTAATTATCCCCAGCATAGAGTTTGCCTTTTTCACCGCTGTTTTGTTGGCTTTGTCAATCAAATTCAATTCTCTATAGCACAGGTGCCAAACTTGCGGCCCTCCAGATGTTCATGAACTACAATTCCCATCAGCCCTTGCCAGTATACCCAATGCTCATGTTGGGAGGGACTGATGGGAATTGTAGTTCATGAACATCTGGAGGGCCACGAGTTTGACACCCCTGCCCTATAGCAATGTCCAGCACTGTGATACTGCGGTTTCAAAGCGAGTGTAAGCAGGTGTCTTAATGTCAGGACCATGCCTGTCAGTATCTTTATGTCTTGCTGTGTGTGACTTGCAATTGTTTTCCTGATTCCCTCTTCCCTTCCTAGCAATCTACTGTTAGCAATCTCCTGGCGCCAGCCCATCCTCAAAGAGGTGTGAAAGGTTCCCAGGTCCTTTGTAGCTTTGTAGTAGAAACTGTAACGGACATTTGGTGTGGGGCGAAATGAGGGGATTAAAAGATGTAAGTCCTGGATCTGAGCTCTGTAGCTCAGATCCTGCTATACATTGTTACTCTTCGCATCACCTAGAACAGGGGTAGGGAACCTGCGGCTCTCCAGATGTTCAGGAACTACAATTCCCATCAGCCTCTGTCAGCATGGCCAATTGGCCATGCTGGTAGGGGCTGATGGGAATTGTAGTTCCTGAACATCTGGAGAGCCGCAGGTTCCCTACCCCTGACCTAGAATAAACTACTTTGGGACTTTCCTACAGTCTCTGTTATTTCCACGTTCGAGAGTCTGACATTTATTACATTTTAATTCTTCTTCAGAGTTTCTCCCATCTTCCATTTCTAGTTTCTCTGTTTCAGGTCATAGGCATTCAGGGAAAGTTGTGTCCACTTCATTTAACAAGATTGTCCTCCTTGATTACAAGCCACGTATTCAACCAAGACATGGAGCTGAACAGTATGGTTGCTTCCATTGCTGCTTATTCTTTCCAGTATGGTTGCTTCCATTGCTGCTTATTCTTTCCATAAGATATTGCTTTGCGGCAGCATCTAAGTATGACTTAAATGCACTACAAAATGGAAACAGGTCTGATTTATTTGCTAGAGGATTTATGACTCGCTTTTCCACTTTAAAAGTTTATGATAGTGTCGTAAAACTATGGAGGGATAACTGTGAATAATGCCGTTCAAACATGCAGTGAAACAGATCTGTAGTCGGCAAATTGGAATCAGTGGACTTACCCTGTATTCCCTCCAACCTGTGAAGCAAGGTGGGCAGGGATCAGAGAAGAGGCCTTTTCTGTAGTGGCCCCTTGATTCTGGAGTGGCCTCAGCTCAGCAGTTCCACTGGCTCTTACTTCCAATAGTTCGTTGGGATTTGCTTGCAGGAAAGGATGCACAAGATTGCAACCCCAATCTGCTTTAGGCACCAGTTTAAAAAAAAACTTTTTATTTGCTTAGGCATTCTGTTGATTGTATCATATTTTGTGAATTGGGTTTTCTCTTGTTCTTGGAGTTTGGATCGTTTTATTGAGTCTGTTCAGTGGCACCAAATTTACAGGACTAATTGCTTGTTGTGTTGTTTTAATATGGCTTTTTGGTGGCATTTGATTCTAATTTCGTCTGATTGAGGATATGTTTATTTCATAACCAACTTCTGGTGACCTCAACAAGGGACTTTCCACACAAATGAGAAGCAGAGCTGGCTAGCCATTGCCACCCTCTGCAGAGTTTTCCTTGGAGGCCTTTAAGTACTGACCCTGGGTTAGCTTCTGAAATTGGGCTATAACATAATACGGTTTTCTCTCCTCATTGGCTTTTAGTGGTTAATATATTTCTCTTTTGTGTGCAGAAGATCCCAGGGTCATTCCCCAGCACTACCAAGTCAAGAACCTCAGGAAGACATTTGTGGGGACAAACCCTTTCCTGAATAGAAGCATAGGCCCTTTCCACACGGGGCCAAAAACAGCGGCCCAGGGACAGAAAAACACCGATCCCTGGGGAGCTGTTCGCACAGGCAGTGCTGCTGCAATGCAGCAGTGCCGTCCTGTGCAGCCCCGAGCGGTGTGAGGGCGCTGCCTTCCACCTCCCTTCCCGGGGGAGGTTTTTTGAAAGCGCCACCTTCCCATCTGCGCGGTGCCAAAGATGCTGCTTTCCCGTCCCCCCTCACTCACCTTGTCCTCCAGTATTGGTCTGGAGGGCTGCTGAGGTTGGAGGTCGGAGGGCAGCATGGGCGGGTCCCTGCAGCCCTCCAGACCAATTCACGAGGTGAGTGGGGGGGATGCAGAAGAGGCGGCTCTGTGCGGGTCTGCACTCTTCTGCGCCGACCCCTCTGCGGGGGCCGCCGCGACGGAAACCCCGCAAGCTAACGCCCGTCAAATCCTCTTCACCAGTATAATTTCTTGCCAGTGGAGAGGTTCCACTTCCGGCATAAGGAAGGAGGGCCAGACCCATTCAGACCCGGCTGGAAGGTCAGGCCATTACAGTGTGCACCCATCTAGTCCAACTTCTTCTAAGATCAGCCTAAAGTATTCCTGACAAGTGTTTGTCTCATCAGCCCACCTGCTCTTGGAAGACTGCCAGAGAGAGAGAGAAGTCCAACTAGGTCCCAGAAAGTAATTTTACTCCAGATGTTAGGACATACTTCATCAGCCCCTGCCAGCATGGCCAATTGCCCGTGCTGGCAGGGGCTGATGGGAATTGTAGTCCATAACATCTGGAGTGCCAAAGGTTCGCCACCACTGCCCTAGGTAGCTAATTCCACTGCTGAACTACTCTTACTGTAATTTCCCCCCCTGTCTAGTCAGTAGCTTTCTGCTCATTATTGCAGATCCTACCTTCTGCTGCCAACAGGAACCACTTCCTGCCCTCCTCTAATTGACAGCCTTGGAGAGCAGTCAGCCCTCCCCCTTGCTGCACCTCCTCTTTTCCAAACTAAACATTCCCAGGTCCCTCAGCCTTTCCTCATGGGGCTTGCTCTCCTGGCCCCTAACTATCCTTGTCACTCTCCTCTGCACCCTCTCTATTCTGTCTGCATCCTTTATGAAGGGAGGCCTCCAGAACTGCACACAATTACCTCCCAGGCCCCATGCCGAAGGACCCTGACAGCTGATAGCTAAGACTCTAGAGAGAGAGAGAGAGTTGCCACCCATCTGAGTAGGTCATACTGAGCTAGAGGGACCAGTGGGTCTGTTTTGAATTGGTTTTCGGAAGAAATGGTTCAACGGATGATTACATAAATCAGCAATGATTCACAAAAGGAATGAATGGGCCTTTAAGGCTTTCTTAAATGCCGAACCCCAATGGGTAACTGGTTCCACAGCTGGTGGGGGAACATAGCATTCCCATATCCAAGTCGAATGCTATAAGGAGTGGACTGGCCATTGAGTCTGCTGGGGGAGTTCCTGTTGGGCCACTGTTCTAGAGGACCTCTAGCAGTCTTAATTGCTGTGAGCCAAGTGACCCGGGCAGGTTATATTTAGGATGTCTCCTAGAAAGGAAGGAGGGGAAATGTTGCTGTTCTCTTTCTCCCTGGAAACTCTTGAGGGGCTGAGGCCGAAGTGAAGTTGTGGTTGTAGCCAGTGGGTGAAAACAAGCAGACCAGCTACTCACCCATCAACCCGCCGGCCAGCTGCCTGCTCGCCTCCCTCACACTCGAGGGCAGGCAACTTAAGAGTAGATGCGGGTGTGTGTGTGTGTGAGAGAGAGAGAATTCAGGCCAGGGCACAGCTTTTCGTGGGGGGTGGTGGTGGTGCCCAGAGCTTGCTGGTCCCGGGTGCCATTTTATAACAGTACTTCCCGGCATCCCTCAACCCTCCCTCTGGTTGGCAGTTTGGCCTACCACCCCTAATGATAGTTTTGGTGATGTAATACTGCTGTCAACTGGAACTTAGTGCCTGAGATGATGGCCAGAAGGTTGGAACAGCAATCTAGAAGTCATGGAAGGGAGCACCTAAATGTTCCACAGGTCTTGAGGGTGAAACTGAGCTAGTTCAGTCAAGAGAAGCTAATCTTATTTCAGGTTCACCTATGGGGAGAAGGAAGATGCCTCTATCTACCTTCCTGTTCTAAGGCCCATGGGAAGGAGAATACCAGTTGGAATTACTTTTAAATTTCATCTCTCTGCTATTTCATCCAAAAATATCTATATCTATTATCCCTAGCATGGTGATTTTTAATTTTCATACCATTCTCTCATTTCCTTGCAATGAATTATTTCCATAGAATCCATCTGTTTTTTCAACAGTCTACAGGCATCAGTAAGTTGGTGTTATGTGCATTTTAAATGAGCCAGTGTGGCATAGTGGCTAAGAGTGGCGGATTCTAATCTGGTGAGCTGGGTTTGATTCCCCACTCCTCTACATGAAGCCTGCTGGGTGACCATGGGCCACTCACAGTTCTCAGACAATGGCAAACCGCCTCTGAATATCTCTTGCCTTGAAATCCTACAGCGTTGCCATAAGTCAGCCGTGACTTGATGGCACAAATAGACACAAACATATGCATGTTGTAGGCTCCAACCACATATCTTTAGAAACTACACATGTGCACGTTTGCCAGCAGCTCTACGTAACCAATGGCAAAAAACAAAGAACTGAAACCATTGATCCAAAAAAGGCATGAATGAAAAATATTACATGACGGGAAAGCATTCACTGATGACTAAATAAAAAGCTTAGGAAAATGAGCAGTTAAAATAGGACCTCCTTGGGAGGCATCTCAGAGGATCTGGGGGATGGAATGGATGGGCAGTGTAATATAGTGGTTACCCTGCTGGACTAGAAATCAGGGGATCTAGATTCAAATTGCCACTCACCATGAAATTCACTGGGTGACCTTGGACAAGTCAGTTTCTCTCTGTCTAACCTACCCCTCAAAGTTGTTGTGAGGATATAATGGGAGACAGGAAGAGCAACATTGGTTGCTCCGGCTTCTTAGGGGGAAGGTGAGATGAAAAATACACCAAATAAATAATGGAATGACAACTTTGAGCTCCCGCACTAAGGGACTCCACCTTCACCCCCAAAATCCATACAGTGACCTATTGTGTGGATACAGGTTTTTGCTTCCTTTTATGTGATGTGTGAAAGCTAAGCCTCGAGTGACCTAATGGTTCAGGGTTGTGCGTCAGCCAGGACCTCTTGGGCATGAAAGTAAGATGTGAGCTTTTGTTTCTGCCCGGAGGGGAACAGGATTGTGAGGAAGAGAAGGAACAGGTACATAACGGAGGAATCAGTCGCTTGTTAGAAAAAGCAGCTTTTGACTTGTAGCCCTCTAGTACGTTTGGAAAGTACAACTGGTAACAGCTAGATGGATGAATAGTCAGGAAACGTCAAATGTCAAAAGGTGGGCCTGGGGGATGTTGTGTGTAAGGTCGTTCTGTGTAATGATCCCCACCCCCCCTCTAGAACAGGCTGCCCATCGTCTTTGAAACCTCAAGTTAAAATGAGTCTAGAACAATTTCAGTCGAGGCATCATGTTAGGAGTTTCCCTCCCTCCCTCTCTCAATCTTGTTTGTTTAGCTGGACTTCATCGGCCTGACAGATGCTGCTGCTGAATTATTTAAGAACTAGATGATTTGTTTGTTTGTTTCTAAAGAAGTGGTAGAAGATATAATAAGGATTAGGGCTGTGCTCCTACAGCAAATCAAAGCTTTTGGAGAGAGGTTGGAAAACCACCAACATATCAAAAGTGTTTGTGAGTTTGGGGGCAGGGAAAATATGGTCAGACTTATTTTGACGTTAAGATACGTTTCGGTTTTTAAGAACTTGCATCCAATTTGGTTCCAGAAACTATTCAAGCTAGCTCAGTAACAAATTGGGTGCAAAGTCTGTGTGCACAGTTTAGTGATTATGTCATGTTCAAGGTGCTGGTTTTAACCTTTAAGACTATAAGCGGCCTCGGGCCTGTATACTTGAGGACCGCATCTCCCCATATTGCCCCACTAGGACCCTGCAATCTTTGGAGGGGTTCCTATTAGAGGTCCCTGGCCCGAAATATGTCTGGTTGGCCTCCACTAGGGCCAGGGCCTTTACAATCCTGGCCCCCCTCTGGTGGAGCAGGCTCCCTAGTGAGACCAAGGCCCTGCGAGACTTGTCGAGCTTTGTTCCACCAGGCATTTGGCCTTGTTCCACCAGGCATTTGGCCTTGTTCCACCAGGCATTTGGCCAGCCGGGTTGAAATATTTTCCATCGTCCCAGCCTCCAGTGGGGGCTCTGGGGGGGCGGACCTTTATCGCCATATATAATGTTGTACATCGCCCTGAGCCTTCCAGGGGAAGGTGACTAATAAACCGATAAATAAATAAACAAATGAATAAATAAATAAATAAGGAAAGAAAGAAAGAAAGAAAGAAAGAAAGAAAGAAAGAGGAAAGAAAGAAAGAAAGAAAGAAAGAAAGAAAGAAAGAAAGAAAGAAAGAAAGAAAGAAAGAAAGAAAGAAAGAAAGAAAGAAAGAAAGAAAGAAAGAAAGAGGAGGTGGACTCTTACCTGGATAAGTGAGGTTGATTCCCCACTGCTCCACATGAGCGGTAGAGTCTTATCTGGTGAACCAAATTTGGTTCCACCCTCCTACATTCCTGCTGAATCCCCTTGGGCCAGTCACAGTTCTCTGAGAACTCTCTCTATCCCACCTAACTCTCATGGCATCTGTTATGGGGAGGGGGAAGGGAAGGAATTGTAAGCCTCTTTATGGTAGAGAAAAGTGGGATATAAATCCAACTCCTCCTCCTCCTCCTCCTCCTCCTCCTCCACCTCTTCTTCTTCTTCTTCTTCTTCTTCTTCTTCTTCTTCTTCTTCTTCTTCTTCTTCTTCTTCTTCTTCTTCTTCTTCTTCTTCTTCTTCTTCTTGCCTTTAATCTATTTGAAAGGCAAGGTATATTATTTCCTCAGCTTTGTGAAAGTCGGATTCTGTATCACACCTGCAAAAGTATACACTAGATCAGGTGCTCCAAGAAAGAATGTGGGTGGCAGAAATGATGCACTGCTGGATCCAAGGCTCAGGTCTACATGGGAAAACCTCCCTGGCAGCAGTTGTGTTTTGCTTGTTAAGTAACACCAAAGTGACTCTAATTTGGCTGTAGAATTACAGCTTCAAGAAAATAGAGAAGAACCAGTGGTAAGATGCTGACGCAGGTGATCCTTGTTATGTGATGTTGACCTTCAATTGGTATTCAATTCAAAGCTCAGAATAGACAGTTTCTATGAGGAAGGAGCCCATAATAGTTTGCTTCTCCTTGGGTTCCTGGACCCAGATCTGCTTTCAAGACCATCCACATGATATCATCGCCCATTCATCGTGTTTCTGTGATTTCCTCCCTTTTTCTTACAATTGCTTAATTTTTAAAAAAAATTGCAAAGAAATAGTGACATGAAAATAATCACGGGCTGGATTTGAGAAAGAGGGATGAGAAATGGGATTTTCAGGTTGAAACCACAGTGGAGTGACTGCTCTCCAGTGCACTGATGGGAGTCTCAGGGGGGTCACCCAGATGCACCCATGTGAAGATGCCACCTGAGAAATTTCACTGTTAGGAAATTAA
Organism: Sphaerodactylus townsendi; assembly: GCF_021028975.2. Taxonomy (NCBI): domain Eukaryota; kingdom Metazoa; phylum Chordata; class Lepidosauria; order Squamata; family Sphaerodactylidae; genus Sphaerodactylus; species Sphaerodactylus townsendi. The sequence goes on along the minus strand of NC_059440.1, from coordinate 12,761,247 downwards.
GAGATGACTTCCTTGATCTCTTGAGAAGTGAATGTTAACACTGCATCACCCCAAGGCCTGATTTTGGCCCAGCCCACCATTATTGTGATATTCAGCTGGAAAAAGAAGCTGAATTGTCATGTTTTGTCTCTCTCTCTCTGCCGCTTCCTGATTGTGTGCAGAAATACAAACATCTGAGTGATGGTATCGCCTCAGGCCAAATGTAAAAAAGTGACCTTCTGTATTGGTCTACTGTAAGCTGCTATTTGCAGTGGTGGAGAATAAACTAGCTTTATCACTCCCATTAGTCCTGTTTTCTTTCTGTTTAGGTTTTTTTTAACCTCTTCCTGGCCCGATGAGATATCTTTTCTGTGATTTTAGCAGATTATATCCAACCAGGATTGCTAGTCAAGTGCTGCAACCAGAGAGAGGTTTAATGGACCTTGAACATTGTAAGAGGCATCACAACAATGCCATGACATCATTTCCAGCATGAACCCAGAAATGATGGCATCGTGTCGGCACTCTAGGATTAACACTCTAGGATTCCTCTGAAACTCTGTGATTTTACCCCCCCTCCCCCCACTACTTTACTGAATGGCAGTGCACATCAAAGCCTATAGGACAGGACATCTCCTGCTTACAGTGTATGTGTGTGAGATAGCTTTATTTCCAACAAATGCTACATTCGGATCTGAATGGAAAAGTATTATTTTAAATGTTCTAGTCTAACTGCTTTGGAGTATGCAACCTTCACTTAATAGTCTGCGTCCTTTTCTGAGAATAAAATAATAAAAAAAACAAAATAAAAAGAAACTTTGAAGATGTGCTTTAGAGTGGAATTAAAAACACACACTCACAGTTAAACTTTGTGGTGATTTTTCCCGCCAGAATCAGTTTCTTTTTAAATAAGTGTTATCAATTTCACTTTCTGCTTGGTGAAATTGACAAAAGTTGTGTGAAGTTGTTTCTCGAAATCTACTCATCCCTGCAGACAGGGTGCTTTGCAGAACAGCATGAAGATGCCTGTGGGGTGTTGTGGTTTGAGAGTTGGATTGGGACCCTGGGAGACTCCAGCTCAAATCACTATTGCCCATAGAACTTGGATGAACTTGGACCTCTCCTTGCCCTTCTCTGAACTTTACCAGCCTCAAAGAAGAGAAGAAGTTGGCTTTTGTGCCCTGCTTTTCTCTCCCTTTAAGGAGACTCAAAGCAGCTTACAGTCACCTTCCCCACCCCACTCCACAACAGACACGTTGTGAAATAAATGGGATTGAGAGAGCTGTGAGAGAACTGTGACTGTCCCAAAATCACCCAGCAGGCTTCATGTGTAGGAGCAGGGAAACAAACCCAGTTCACCAATTAAAAACCAACCACCGTTAACCACTACACTACCACACTGGCTCTCCACAATTATTGAGAAGACAAAATGAAGGAAGCATTTTACCCTGAACTCACTGGAAGAAGGGCAAGATAAAGATGTGCCAATAAATGTGCCCTGAGCTTTCCCTTACATGCTCCATACAATTATGTCTGAGAAGGCTACTCTAAGCAGATTGTTTAAGAGAGGGTAGATGGAATATTACAGTGAAGGTTCCTCATAACGTCATTTTAAAAGGATATCTTTTTGGATTAGCCGGGTGCCTTGGATCCGCAATGAGTCTAAATCTGGCTGTGGCATCTTTTTCTCTTTTTTTTTTGACCTTTCATGCAATTCCTTCTCCTTCCATCTCTCCAGAACGCATCATCTGTCATTTCTGTGTATATATCTTGTGTGGTCCACTGGATTTATGAAAATAAACTGGGGCAGTTGCTGCCAGTTCTTAATCTTCTCTCTATTGCTGTAATTAAATATTGTTCGTTAAAGGAGATTTCAAAGTATTGGGAGCAGACCATTCCGAAAGTATTGGTTCAGGATGCGCTTTGATTAACCACAGTGATTTGTTTACAGTGCTTGCTGGAAAATTTAGAGTATTTAATTTGAACAAGAGCAGGTAATGACTGCATTTTCCTGGGGGTCAGGCCAAGGCGTAATTTGAAACAGATGACTCACCCCCCCCCCTTTTCTTCTGCACACTAATCTATATATGCCGTCTTTTCACTTTCAGCATCTTCAAGTCTGACTTTTTTTTTTTGGGTGAATGGTTCCATATGTTGGGCTCAGTTAGGACTTTTGGAGATCTCTTTCAATATTGGCATAGGGTAGGTTTGGCGCACTGGAAATCTTTTCGCTGCTGAGTGACTTACCTAAAAAAAAGTGAGAAAGATCCTGAACTCGGAAATATATCTGTTTCTACCTGATCGGCAGGGAACGGCAAGCTTGTGTTCACTCGCACATGATGTACACCAAGATGGCATAGTATGCTTATCTGAGCTATCTGTGTATGCTTTAAATGCAGGGGTGCCTTGCACTATTGACAGGGTGCACATGGTGTTGTTCAAAGCACAGAAAGTTATGTAACGCTCGGTGATTTGCCATAATTTGCTGGAGAATCGAGCAGAGATATTGCATGAATGCAAGTGCACAGTTTCAAAGTCTTAGGTTTGTCTTCTTTACAGTATTGAGCGATCGCTCGTAAAGCTGTTCGGAGTCCAAGAAGAAGAATAAGAGTTTGGATTTATACCCCACCTTTCTCTCCTGTAGGGAGGCTCAAGGTGGCTTGCAAGCTCCTTTCCCTTCCTCTCCCCACAACAGGGTCACCTTGTGAGGCAGGTGGGGCTGAGAGAGTTTCGAGGGAACTGTGACTAGCCCAAGATCACCCAACAGGAATTCAGGAGTGCAGAAACACATCTGGTTCACCAGATAAACCTCTGCCACTCAGGTGGAGGCGTGGGGAATCAAACATGGTTCTCCAGATTAGAATCCACCTGCTATTAACCACTATACCACGCTGGCTCTCGAGGAGTTCTAGACAAGATGACTGTCTGCACAAGATGACTGTGATGTCTGCATAAAGCCGGGTGGAAATATGTCAATTTGCTAATTTAGTGGGATGGTGATTCAGGTTGTTCAGATGTCCAACTAAATTATTTATATAGAAATTGAATAAGAGAGGCACCTAAATACACCCTTGTTTTACCCCTGATTTTGTCAGACCTCAGATGCTAAGATGCAGGGGCATACCACCTATGGGGACATGGGCGCACATAGACCTAGGCACTGGCACTAGCTCCAGGCAGTAGACCTGGACACCAGCAGTGGCTCCGGGTGGTAAACCTGGACATCGGCGGCTGCTCTGAGCAGTAGACCTGGGCTCCGGCATGAGGTCCAGGCAGCAGACCTGGACACCAACGGAGAGTCTATGTGGTAGACCTGGACACCAGCGGCTGCTCTGCTCAGTAGACCTGGACTCTGGCGTGAGCTCCCGGCAGTAGACCTGGACACCGGTGCTGGCTCCTGGCTGTAGACCTGGACACCAGCAGGGGCTTCCCCCCCCCCCGGGGGGTGGCAGACCTGGACACCAGCAGTGGTCAGGGGGGGGATCTGGACACCGGCAGCGGCTCTGAGCAGTAGACCTGGACTCTGGCATGAGCTCCAGGCAGTAGACCTGGCCACCGGTGAGGGCTCCATGCGGTAGACCTGGGCTCTGGGCAGTAGACCTGGGCACCTGTGGGGGGGGGGGGAGGTCAGATTTTGTCTCCGGGCTCCATTTTTTCTAGATTCACCTCTGCTAAGCTAGATCGGTACTTGGGAGGGAAATTATCAAGGGTGACTCTGCTGAGGAAGGCAATGGCAAACCAGCTGTGCTCAATCACTTGCCTTGCAAACCTTACCAGATATAAGGTTGGTATAAGTTGGTATTACCAGAGGTATGAGTTGGCTGCGACTTGATGGCACATTACAGACACAAGCAATTTCTGAATATAATGCATAAGGCTGGTTTACTGTTGTAAAGATGAAAAAGTCATTCCTTTTTGGGGAGAAAGTAAATGTAAGGGAAGAGGGAGTTAATTGCTTCCTGGTGTTGTCAGCCAGACATGAAATGAGTACAGGTTCCAGAAAGCTGTAGCTATGCTGAACCATTGAATTCCCCCTGAATCCCAAGATTCTTACGTTTTCCCCTATGATTGGAATAGGTTTCCAATAGCTATGGAGCTGTTTGTGATGGTGTTTTCCTCTGACAATAATCAGGTATAATTTCCACTGATTCAACCAACCAGATGCTCCCTATGCTAGTGTGGTTGACGTGGTCAAGAGCTGTGGATTCTAATCTGGAGAACTTGGTTTGATTCCTCACTCCTCCACATGAGTGGCGGACTCTGATCTGGTGAAGTGGATTTGTTTTCCCACTTGTACACGTGACGCCTGCTGTGTGACTTTGGGCCAATCACAGTTCTCTCAGAACTCTCTCAGCCCCACCTACCTCACAAAGTGTTGGTCGCAGGGAGAGGAAGGGGAGGAGTTTGTGGCTCGTCGCAGGGTGGGGACTCAAACCTGGTTCTCCACAGATTATCTTCCACCACTCTTAACCACCACTCTGTAAGCATTACAGTGAACTTTTCAGAATGCAATTTCCTGTGTGTGGGACTTATTTCACAGCCCTTCTAACTACAGTCACCCATATTGTTCACAGAGTGCTTTGTTTGGAGCATGGGCTTTTCCTCATGGCATGACTCTGAACACTGGGACCATTCTATGGAAATTGGAACAGGTGGAAAATAAGAACTTTGTGCAACAAAGGGCAATGATTTTCTTGCTCTAGCAGCACTCCCTCACCCCTGTATCGTATACCAGGCCCCAGGGGTTGGGGGCACCAGTGGGTAAAAGAGGAAGCGGCAAATGTCCCACCATGAACTCAGCTTTACTTTATGGTTTATAAATTCCAAGCTACGGAATGTTCCAAGTTTGATATAAATGCTCTGGCCTTTGCTGCAGGACTCATCCTGTTGCTGTACAATTTTTTTTATTATCAAAGGCGAATTAGATTTTGTGCCTTACTCTGGCTTCCCTGGGGGGGAAAAAGTTCTCCCTTCTTATCATCCCCATCTTTCACAGCTGTTGTCTATTCTTGTTAACCTTTCTTGGTTTGCCATTTGAAGCAATGTCATATGTCATTAGCTTCTTTTAATGGCTTTTACCTCCAGGCACTCTGTATCTGTAGCAGAGTCCACTCCGGTTGGGGGATATTTTAGAATGTGAAACATGAGGATCCTTTGGGTCATGTCCATGCCTGTAGGTGGTGTCTGGTCTTACGTTACCAGAGTACAGATACAATGGAACTTTCACCAGTGCTTGGATCTCTTGCCCCTTCTGAAGAAAACTATCTCTTCATTTGTGAGTTGGTAAGGGACTTTTGTGTCCGGTTTTCAATACTGCACAGTGTTGCAGCTAGAACACAAAAAGTTGTTTACTAAATAACTAGTGATGCCGACATCCAGACGGGGCTCAGAGTTTTCTTGAAAGGTCAACTGATCTCCAGAATGGAATGACAGGTAAAAAGTAAAGGTTGTCCCCCATGCATGTACTGGGTCATTCCAGACCCATGGGGTGATGTCCCATCACATTATTTACTAGGCTGACAACATTTACAGGGTAGTAAACAGAGGTGGGATCCAACCAGTTCTCACCACTTCTCTAGAAGTGGTTACTAATTTTTTTTCTGAGTGCCGAGAAGGGGTTACTAAAGCAACCTCCCCGCCCGATAGGACTGGAGGTGCGTGTGTGCGGCGGCACCACTGTTTGAATCCCACCACCATCGGAACCTGTTATTAAAATTTTTGGATCCCACCACTGGTAGTAAACCTCCTAAGAGCAGCAGTGGCACAGTGGTTAAGAGCAGGTGCATTCTAATCTGGAGGTACTGGATTCCCTGCTCTGCCACTTGAGCTGTGGAGGCTTATCTGGGGAATTCAGATTAGCCTGTGCACTCCCACACACGCCAGCTGGGTGAACTTGGGCTAGTCACAGCTTTTCGGAGCTCTCTCAGCCCCACCCACCTCACAGGGTGTTTGTTGTGAGGGGGGAAGGGAAAGGAGATTGTAAGCCCCTTTGAGTTTCCTATAGGAGAGAAAGGGGGGATATAAATCCAAACTCCTCCTCCTCCTCCTCCTCTTCTTCTTCTTCCTCTTCTTCTTCTTTTTCTTCTTCTTCTTCTTCCTCTTCTTCTTTAGCTCAAGGTGGATCTCATTCTAAAAAAAAAGTTACACAAAATTATTACAGGCAGAATTTGTTTATGGGTGTGTCTGTTTCTATTGCCTTTTCTAGTCATCTATACTTTACCCCCAACATACTGGATACTCATTTAACTGACCTCAGAAGGATGGAAGGCTGAGTCAACCTTGAGCCGGCTACCTGAAACCTTCTGTTGAGATTGAACTCAGGTCATGAGCAGAGCTTTGACTGCAGCATACCTCTCTTCATGCCACAGATATGACATTTTTGTACTTCATTGGTTGCTTAAGGAAAAGGGGCTCTGCAGTCTTTACAGAAGTTTTAACTTCTAGCCCTAGCTTATCTGGCTAGAATTGATTAGGACATCTGTTCAAAGGATAAAGGATAGAGATGCCTGGCAATCCTGGGAGCAATCGAGGGTGTGGAAAAAGAAGGGGGACATGGCATGATGCTGTGGAAATTTCCCCAATTTCTATGATAAAGACCATAGAAATAAGGGAAATTCCTAGAGCACCACAACATCATTTTTCCTTTCCCCTTGTTTCCTTCCGCTACAAAAGCAGGCAGAGGGGAGGACAGCCAGCAGTGGAATGCCTAGTAGAGGGCATCCTTTGTGTGCCAAAAGTACCAAATTCTTTTAGTCTAGAGCACTTCCAGCTCTGCATCTGCTGCCTCCTAGCTCCACGTGGAACTGAAAGGCCGCAGGAATTTTTCAGGTGTGGGTTTTAATTGATCTGAAAATTTTGGAAAAACCCAAAAAAGCTGATATGGGAATTAGGCTGTGAGGGGGAGGGGGGTTTCAAAAATTTATGGGATTGTTAAACCTGAATCCAAAAAAAGAAAAGAAAAAGAGAAAAGGTACACATACCCAACATTAATCAACTTGTAAGGTTGTATCAGTGGATCTTCTCATACTGGCGGTTTGGTGATGTCTTGCTCTGAATGTTTCATTTCTTTTCATTTCACTTTATATTTATACCTTCCCTATCCCGGAAGGGCTCAGGGCGGCTAACAACATAATAAACAGATACATTATACCAATATAACACTGATAAATTACATGCAACTACAATAGAGCCAGATTACAGATGGTGACTTAACATTTCGAACGAAACAATTTTGGAGAACAATAACAGCCGCATTTGCAGCACATTAATGTATACCACTAAATCCATAATATCCAAGACATTAATCATAAGTCAATACATTAGCAATAATACGTAACCATATTGTTGAAACTGCTTAACTATTTATTTATAAAAGGTCACTGAGTCCTGCTTTTAGGCCTTGGCTAGGAACTCACTGAATTGGGATCTAGTTGCTATTCTCGAAATGAGGGCAATATGAATATGCTTGTAAAAATAGTGTTGGGGAATGTCTAGATATACCTTCCCATGACCACTCGTGCATTAAAATAAAACCCTCTCCTCCCACTTCGATTCTTGTTCTGACAGTTCTGGATGAGCGCCTAATCAAGCCGACCCTTCCGCTTGTACAGTGGGACATATGCTCTTGATGGGCGCTGTATCCCCCCCTTCTTCCGTACAGATGGGGTGGGGGCATTTCAGATGTTGTATGAACAAAGATATGGAAATGTGAGAAGAGGGCAGCATCTGGATGTTTTCAAACTGGAGATTGCAGCCCGTGTGTTTCCCTTGCTGTCAAAAGAGTGCAAATCTGTTGCCTGTCATATCCCATCTCGTCACTTTGAGGGGTTGGCATCTTGCAGGATCTTCGGCTTGTTGTTTCTGAATGCATATGCATTTTTTTTTCCCGAGCTCGGCAGACAGATGGCAAGAGCTCTTTGATATCCCCCCCATGTTTTAAATATCTCGCATGTGTTCTACCTTTATGTAGCGATCACATATCTCTGTTGTGCCTCTTATCCTGTTAGCGGAGCAATCTGCGGGGAAACCGGGGAGGAAGGGCGAATGAAAGGGATTGTAAAGAGACTGCCTCTTGGTTGAGAGAGCCAGTGTGCTTGCTCCACTCAAATTCAGTTTGAGTGATGCAACCTGGTGGAGAGGTTGTCTCGATGGATTATTGATCTATTAAAAACTTTCTTATGCTTGTTAATCTTTAAAAAACCCTCCAGGGTGGATTTCCATGTAAAATAGCAAGGAGATAAAAACAGTAAAACCAATCATATGTGTGTGTAAGTGCCATCAAGTTGCAGCCAACGTATACCAACCCCTGGTGGGATTTTCAAGACAAGACAATTGAGGTGGTTTGCCATTGCCCTCCTCTGCAAAGTCTTTCATAGAATCGTAGAGTTGGAAGAGACCCCAAGGGCCATCAAGTCCAGCCCCCTGCAATGTAGGAATATACAATCAAAGCACTCCTGTCAGATGGCTATCCAGCCTCTCTTTAAAAACCTCCAAAGAAGGAGACTCCACCGCATTCCGAGGTAGTGCATTCCACTGTTGAACAGCCCTTACTGTCAGGAAGTTCCTCCTAATGTTTAAATGGAATCTCTTTTCCTGCACCTTGAACCCATTACTCCTGGCCCTAGTGTCTGGAGCAGCAGAAAACAAGCTTGCTCCCTCACCAACATGACATCCCTTCAAATATCTAAACAGGGCTATCTTGTCACCTCTTAACCTTCTCTTCACCAAACTAAACATACCCAGCTCCCTAACTCTCCTCGAAGGGCATGGATTCCAGACCTTTTACCATTTTTGTTGCCCTCCTCTGGACCCGTTCCAGCTTGTCTTGGAGGTCTCTCCTCCAAGCACCAACCCTGCTTTCATATCCTCCAAACAAATCAGATACCCCCCAAATAAAGTTGAATTGAACTGAATGATGGTACTAGGCTTTTGGGGCTCGATCTAACTGAAGTGAACTGCATTCTCAGAAAAGGTGCAGCGCGATCTGGGAGGCATGAATTCTGACACCCGCATTGCCAGTCATCCTGACTCAGCATAACCTATGTCGCCAGCTTGGTGTTATGGGGATGAAATTATTAATATTACTGTGATTCATTTTGGCCTGCTCTCTTCAGATTTAAGAAGCTCAGCAAGGTCAGTGCCAAACTCCCCGTTCAGACAATAACTCGCTTGATGGGTTCAAGGATTTTATTGAAGACACGAGAGTAACAGCAAAAGACAGTTCTGGCGAAAGGGGCGGCCAAACTGTTGACAATATATTGTAGCAAACCCCCACCCCCGCCTGCAGTGGTGGGATTCAGCCTGTTCGCACCACTTCGGCAGAACCGGTTGTTGAAATGGTGCTTGTAAACAACCAGTTGTTACATTATTTGAATCCTACCACCGGAACCGGTTGTTAAATTACTTGAATCCCTCCACTGCCCACATGTGAACCAGGGCAGCAGAAAGAGTTCAGTCTGAGAGCGCATCGCAGCCGCTGAGCTCCAAGGCCGGAGAAACAGATAAGCGCCTGCAAAAGCTCTCCCCAGCTGTTTCCCCTCCCAGAAAAAGGCATCCTGACAGCAGAGGTGGGATCCAACCAGTTCTCACCACTTCTCTAGAAGTGGTTACTGATTTTTTCTGAGTGCCGAGAAGGGGTTACTAAAGCAACCTCCCTGCCCAATAGGGACTGGAGGTGCGTGTGTGTGGCGGCACCACTGTTTGAATCCCACCACCATCGGAACCTGTTATTAAAATTTTTTGGATCCCACCACTGCCTGACAGTCATCCTGGCCTAATTCTGAAATGGGAGACCACCAAGGAAATCCATGGCTGTTGTGCAGAGGAAGGCCATGGCAAACCACCCCTGCCAGTCCCTTGCCTTGAAAACCCACTGGGTTGCCATAGGTCAGCTGTGACTTGATAACAGTTTACACACACAATTGATTTTTCTTAGTAATGCTGTTGCTGTCGTCACTGATAATGCTTAGCATTTGCGCAGTGCTTTCAGAAGGGCTGGAGCCTTTTGCGCCGGTTCCCAGTTGCTCCCGTCTCCGCTCTCTTCCTCCCCTCCCCACGCCCGCTTCCTTTCTCTATCCAAACACTCTTCTGCCTCTTGCTTCACAGTGCAGCTTCAGGAGGGGAGCGTAATGGCAATTTGCAACCGCCGTCTCTCTTTATTTTAGTTTAATTAGGGAAAGGGCACGGTTTACCCCAAGGGACTTGTTTGCTGCCATGATCGGCTGAAGAAGGGAGGCAGCTGCTCATGCTGCAAAAGGTCACCCAGTCACATCGGTTGATGAAAGAAGCGGAAAAGCTGTCATCTCTGACTTCGCCGCGCTTCCCCCGACTGACGGGCAGCCCTGACACGACGGCGGAGTGCTGCCTTTAACAAAACAAAGCTGTCACTTCTGACATCTGTCACAGTACCTCGCCTGGTACATCACGCCATCAGCATGAGCTGGAGAGCTCAGAATAGAGGATTGAGGAGTGCCGGGCAGCAGCGGGCAGGAAGGATGTGGTAGAGCTGAGCCAGCACGTTGTCTTAGGGGACTGCTTGTTTGTTGGATGAATGGTTGGGTGAACAGGAAGCTCTTGAGGTACCTGAAACAATGGCCTTTTCCGCACGTGCCATTTACAGCGTTTTCAGGCGGGAAATAAAACATTTCCTCAGTGGAGTTCTGCATTGTTTTTCACCCCACTTTTGGAAATGATTCCCAAACACTTCTTCTCTGTTGTGTCTGAAATTATTTGTACAGTGTCTCTTCTCTGGAATGTTTCCAAGCTGGCTTCCCTCGCAGTGCAGTCATATTTGAAACTTTTTTTTATCTTTCCCGCCAAAAAGCCTGGCCGTTTTCTATGCCTCTGTGCCATCACTCAACTTTCCCATTTTTTCGCATTTGTCAAGTCACTCCCTTCCCCCTTATCTCTTCATTTCTCCTGGAGGCGGAGGACATCTTGAATGGGTTGTTCTCTTCCTTTTATCAGGAGGCAGGAACTTCGCTGTTTTTTTCCCTTCACTTCCTCTATGATGTACTTCCTTTCCAATGTCAGTATTGTTCCTGCCTCTTTCATGAGTGCACGGCCAGTGGTGGGATTCAGCAGGTTCGCACCACTTTGGCAGAACCGATTGTTAAAATGGTGCTTGTAAACAACCGGTTGTTAAATTATTTGAATCCTACCACCGGAACCGGTTGTTAAATTATTTGAATCCCACCACTGCACGGCTTCTATACTAGCTTCATGATTCTCTTTATTTATTATCTCTTCATTTTTGTCATTCCACGTGGGGGTTTGGGAGGGGGGTGTTGTTTGCTGTTTGGTGTGAATGAATGAAACATCGGTTAAATAGATCTACACAGCATTGAAGCCCTGAATCAATAAAGCATTGTTTCAACTAGTAATCAATTGCAAAAAGAAACTCATGGCAGCCATGAAATGTTTGCAGGAGGTGACTGCGGACAAACATCATGGTAAAAGGGGAGGGACTGAAAACATCCTGGAAATGTTACAAGTGATGTGTGTGGAAAGGGCCCATGTCCTATTGGGACTGACACCAAAACCTATTATGAATGGGACTTCAGCAGAAGCTGCAAACCATCAATAAGGATCAGCATGAGCAAGCTGTTTTGGCAAGTGCAGCGTTTTATAGTTTCGTCTTTGCGGCATGTTGTAATTTAAGAGCTGGCTGCCACAGGCCAGCTTGGGACATCTAGATCAGAGCACAAAACATCCTTTCCCTTCTGGAAAAAGCCAAAACTTGGTTCGAAATCCCTTGTTCGTCTTCCTCAAACCTTAAATGGTGTCATTTTTAATTACCTTCGCTATTTTCAGCCTCTAGATATAAATAGATCTGGTGCTGTCCCTTGAATTTCACACTAATGGGCTTTTAGAAGTTGGATACTCATCCCTGGCAAATCTGAAGAGAGAGACGATAGATTAAAATTAAGCCGAGTAAACAGCGGCACGTAAATAGATCTGTCCTATTAGCTTTGTCAAAACATTTGTTAATTAACCTCTGATCCGCATCCTGCGAAACACAGTCTTTTCTTAGAGGCAGAATGGAGCCAGGCCTCCAAGCCGCTTCAGATCAAGGCAGAAAGGAGAATCTTTTTCACTATGCAAATTAGATTTGTAGTTGAGTGGAATTGATTCTGCTGAGACTAAATTAATCACAGCACTTAATCGCTGTAACCTTTAAATACACCAGTATTGACCATACAAGCAACTGGCAAAGGGAGGGAAATGTTTAGACCCACCAGGCTTTTTTTAACCTTCTCGAAAGTCAGGCTTGCTGGATGCTCTCAAAGTTCATTGTCTGTAGCCTCAGCACCAGAATGCTACAATGGGCAGTGGCTAGAAGTCGCCTAGCAATATTCCATACTAGAGTTGCCAGACAGTGCCTGGTGTCCAGTGGGAGGGGTATAGGGGGCTGCTGCATCCTGAGGGGGAAAAAAGGGGGGAGGAGCCTCATCTACTTACCAGGAAATTGTTAGCATATGGCTCCTTGAAACTCCTAGAGCTATTCAGAAGTGACAGATGGTAGCTCTAGGAATGACTGGAAACTCTATGGTAAAACTGATAGTTCTTACCATAGAGTTTCCAGCAATTCCTGTGTTATTTTTGAGTAGCCCTAGGAATCATCAGGGACTCTATGGTAAGAACTTCCCAGAAATAGACTAGGTCTTATTTTTCTTTTCTTTTCAATTTTAATAGGACCAAGGAGAGGTACATCCCCCCAACCCACTGAAACTTGGCTGTCCTATTGCATATGAAACTACTCATTTTTAAATGTCTTTCCTCCATCACTGCCAAAGGCTATGCCCTTTCCTGGACTTCTTCCGTGCCCGTATGTTCCTGTTGTGAATGGATTTAGTCCTCCAGTTTTCCTTGCGGGTATTGATGGCTTGTAACAGGCCTAACAGCTATATTAGCCTGATCTCATCAGAGCTCAGAAGCTAAGCAGGGTGGGTCCTCAGATGGGAGACCGCTGAGGAAGACTGGGCCTGCGTGCAGAGAAAGGCGGTGGCAGACTGCCTCTGCTCATCTCTTGTTTTGAAAACTTCACGAGCTGGAAATTCATGAGTATGACACGAGCTGGTTATGACTCAATGGCACACATTACTGATGGCTTACTGGTTTCTTTAAGGTGCTTCTGGGCTCCTATTTTATTCTACCACAGACTTAACATGGCTACTTTCTGAAGCATTTAATCTATGATGCTATTTTATTATAGCATGAATAACGGCTTTCAGAATTCACAGAACGCTTGATCCAGCAGAGTGGGATGGTAATGGGATCTCAACTCATTGGACAGATAACTGAGGTTATGCCACAATTTATTTGTGCCATTGAAGACATTTGTGCTGGAGAAACGCTTGTGTTCCCTTTTATGATTTATGCATTTTTTTTTACTGTTGTTTCTTTCCAGTACAATATTAATTGCAGAATGGGAACCAGGATGACTTTTTCTCTTAATCTGTTGATGGATGGCAGGGGCAGTTTCCTTTTACATTAGATTATGAGCCTAAATGCATCAACTGATGTGTACAACACCTGGGACATTAAAGGCAATTTAACAATATACCATTACAATAGCAAGATCTGTAAGGACTTGAGGAAATCCCACTTCCCTCTCCTAACTACTGCTTCTGGCTTCCCTGCATGATGCTGGCAGGGGATTATGGGAACTGTAGTCCATAACATCTGGAGGGCCACCAGTTTGACACCTATGCTCTACACTGATCCTGCATTGTGCAGGAGGTTGGACTAGATGGCCCTTACGACCCCTTCCAACTCTATGATTACATCTTCTGAGTTCCATAACAGAACAAAATTGGGCTATAAATATGGTCTATCAACAGAGACTTACTTGTAACAACTCGTTACTTGAGGTCTCCCCTTCCATTTCTATGCACTGCCAAAGCCCTACTGCACCTGTATGCTGTCCTTGAGTAACCTTACCTGTAAATGGCACAAGCATTTGTTCTTCAGATTTATTTATTTTCTGGAAGAAGATTCACCACATATATTAGGGATGTTACCACCCACTGAGTGATGATAGCAGGTGCAGATTGTGAAATGGCAAACAATGCTCTGCCCCTCACATTACATTCATATGTGCTCATTGATACACATGCACATTAGAAGAAGAGGAGGAGGAGGAGGAGGAGGAGGAGGAGGAGGAGGAGTTTGGATTTATACCCCCCCTCTCCTATAAGGAGACTCAAAGGGGCTTGCAATCACCTCCCCCCCCCCACAACAAACATTCTGTGAGGTGGGTGGGGCTGAGAGATCTCCAAAGAGTTGTGACTCGCCCAAGGTCACCCAGCTGGCATGTGTTGGAATGCACAAGCTAATCTGGTTCCCCAGGTAAGCCTCCACAGCTCAAGTGGCAGAGCGGGGAATCAAACCTGGTTCTCCAGATTAGAGTGCACGTACTCTTAACCACTACCCCACTGAGTCTCGATGTGCCCTTTCCCCACTCGGAGGGGGAACTGAAGCCTGAAATGCAGCTAGCTCTTGGCCTCACAATTGCCCATTAAGCATGCTCTGCTGACCTGCTTTGGGGACACCCCGTGTTTCTCTGGCTACACATGAGAAAGTCCCCACTGCTTGCTTCAGACCAGGAGTCTGCAACCTACGGCTCTCCAGATGTTCTTGAACTACAATTCCCATCAGCAATTTGCCATGCTGGCAGGGGCTGATGGGATTTGTAGTCCATGAACATCTGGAGAGTCGCAGGTTGCAGACCCCTGCTTCAGACCAAGGTGCCATTACCTCCCCCTGTGTCTGGGTCATTTATGGTAGCTATAGTGACTACCACCTTTTTTGTACTCGCTTTAAACATTTTGAAAACTGTTTTCCTGTTTCATTGCTGCTGCAATGGAATTATGGTATTATTTTTTCCTTTAAAAAAAAAGATGCCCCATCAATTTTTTGGAAATGCTTGCAGAGGAATGGGCAGAACTGCTCCTCCACGGGTGGGGGTGGCAGCAAACGTGACACTGTCAAGTAGACACTGGGGCTGTATTGCTTTACTTGCCCAGGCAGGGAAAACCTGGGGCAGACCAAAAGTGCATAACATGCCAATATCTAACAAGGCATCCTTAAAAGGAAAACTAAGAGGGAAAAAATAAGGGATGGTAATTAACAAGGAACAGGCCCAGTTGGAGCGCGTGCAGTTAGCATAGCCTCCTTTTGTTTCCTTTCCTTTCAACAAAGATCTTTGGGAAGCATAGAGAGCCAGGTGCAGTGTGCATTGGTGTCGTGCACCCAGCTGTTTTACCTGGTTTCAAACCGATGCTTAGCCGGTGGGCAGGTTGAAAGGATAATGTAACAAGACAGGTGTTCTTTTCTCCCCGGCTGTTGCAACACAGATTCCTGTGTCAGGCAGATGAAATCCCTCTTAGCCTTTGGCACTGTGAGTGTCTCCAAAGCGGCATCCTTTTGCTCTCCGTTGACCTTGTTTCTGCTGCTTCCAGTTTTATGTTCCTGGTACGACTCTTTTTTTAAAAAATGAGGATCAGAAAAAAGGAATCCTAAATATTTATGTGAACGTTTTTGTCTTAGATCAAAGCGAGGTGGTTTGTTTGTGTCTGGGATGTACCATTTCAGACTGCAAATGGAGGTTCCCATTATGGAACATTCCTTTATAATAAAAATGCCTTGCATGTAGAAAATTAGCACGGCAAGCCTCCAACGTTTTCATCTCTCCAACATACCAATTTTCTATTTGCATTTTTTTACATTTGCTTGGGGGGGGGGGGTTCACAGAGGGATATTCCATTACATGACCCCCCCCCCCCCCCCGCCCTTTGTAATCTGAAACAGTGCAACCCTGGGTACAAGCTAAGCATGGCACTGAGAATTTAAGCAGTAATGCTGGAATTCTTGTGCCAATTGTGAAAGCATCAAAACCAGGCTGCTACTGCAGACAAGGGTGGGAGTTTCTCCGTACATGTGGTGCTTGCCAAATGTGTGTGTGTGTGGTGGGGGGGAATAATCTTATAAATTAAAACAATTGAGAGGGGGAAATCTCATCTTGAAGACTGAGTGTGTTCCAGGTACACAGTATGATGAAAATGGATTTCTACAGCTCTAATCCTGTTTCATTGTTTGCTGACTGCCCGGTTCTGTTGATTGTATTGACTCTCTCTCTCTGTGTCTCTCTGTCTCTGTCTCTGTCTCTGTCTCTCTCTCTCTCTCTGTGTGTGTGTGTCTAATCTGCCATGAGTCCCACTGACAAAATTAGACTGTAAATAACAAATAAAAATAAAACAAGCAGGTTTAACTTCATTAATTGTACACTCTAGCCCAGCGTGGTGTAGCGGTTTAGAGGAGCGGGCTCTAATCTGGTGAACTGGGTTTGTTTCCCTACTCCTCCAGATGAAGCTACTGGGTGAGCTTGGGTAGTCACAGTCTCATCAGAGCTCTCTCAGGCCCACCTACCTCACAAGGTGCCTGTTGTCAAGAAGGGAAGGGAAGGTGATGGTTAGCCACTTTGAACATCCTTAAAAGGTAGATAAAAGTGGGATACGCAAACCAACTCTTCTTCATCTTCATCTCTCCCCCCCCCCCTTCTCCCCAGGAAGTCCTTCCCACTCAGGCCCATGATCCAGGAACTTCTCTCATACTATCTTTTTTCAAACCTTTCAGAAGTACGTACAGCCTTGATAAGGTTGGAGAGCCATGGTCCCCACATTTTCTCGCTTTCTTTTTTGTTACATCTTACCTGGTCCCCCAGTTTCTGTTGTATCTGAAGTGTGAG
Organism: Sphaerodactylus townsendi; assembly: GCF_021028975.2. Classification (NCBI taxonomy): domain Eukaryota; kingdom Metazoa; phylum Chordata; class Lepidosauria; order Squamata; family Sphaerodactylidae; genus Sphaerodactylus; species Sphaerodactylus townsendi. Next base: position 12,744,521 of record NC_059440.1, on the reverse strand, counting down.
ACCATGAGAATATGTAATAGTAAAATCGTTAATGAAAGCTATTTTAAAAACAAAAAGAAGCAAAAAATAGAGGAAAAATGCAGAAAAGTAGCGTCTGTCTAAGGCAGAGGCGAAGCTACCAGGGGAAAGGGAGTGCGCATTGCACCAGGCACTCCCTTGTGGGGGCGCAAAAATTGCAGGTTCGTTTGTGGTTTTTTGGTATTTTTTAGTGTTTTTTTCAGTTTTTGGCCTGCACGGGGTGCAATTTTTAGGATAGGAGCAGAATTTCAGAGATTTTTCGGGAGACTCTCCTGATGATACCACCCAAGTTAGGTGAGGTTTGGTTTAGGGAGTCCATAACTTTGTGTGCCCCCATCCCCCATTGTTTCCAAAGGGGACACCTTTGAGGGTCCATAACTTTCGCCCCCTGAACCAAACTTCATCAAACCTGGGTGGTATCATTAGGAGAGTCTCCTAAAGATACGCTGAAATTTTGCTGCTGCTAGCTTAACAATTGCTCCCCTGACAACAGACACCTTCCCTCCCCAAATTTCCCCAGATTCTCCTTTTAAATACACCCCCCCTTGGCATGGATTTAAATAGAGAATCTGAGGTCCCCAGTTTAAACATTGAAAGTGATGCTGTTTCAGGGTGGGGGAGAATCCACCCCGAAACAGCATCACTTTCAATGTTGTTTTAACTGGGGACCCCAGATTCTCCCTTTAAGGTGGATTTAAAAGGAGAATCTAAGCTCCCTAGCTTAAACACCATTGAAAGTGATGCTGTTTGGGGGTGGATTCCAGCATCACACCGGCCGCCTGGGGGGGAGGGGTGCAAAACTCAGATCTTGCACCAGGCTCCATTTTCCCTAGCTACACCTCTGGTCTAAGGCTAAAGAGTTTATCTTCTATCTTTGCAAATCCTATGCTGTATAGGAATGCTTATTCTACCCATTCATATGGATGCAAAGTGTAGAAAAAAGCCATCCTTTTACAAGGAGGAGGCAAATTAGCTAAATGTATATTAAGGACTAGCTTATCTCTAAAGCGATCTTGCAAATGAATTTAAGAAGGTGACATTGCATACCTTATTAAAGCCCCAGTGAGCCTCTGGTGTGCTATTCACGCACAGGTGTTATCAATGCAGCTGGGGAGAGAGGTGACTGCACATGAGATTTGCACAGTTGACAATAAAGGTTTCGCATTTGGACTGTCATGCAGAAACGGACTGAAACATGGCCGGTGTTGCAAATAGCCCATTTGTGGCCGCAAGCAGGCAATCTATTGTACAGGGAAAGAGGTTTTTTTTTTGGGGGGGGGGGGGTTGGCAGCAAAAGAAAAGCTGTCCGGTAGCACCATCTGCAGGCTGCTGGTGAGTTAGCGTGCCTCCTGCATATCGCTACAGGAAGAGAGAGAGAGAGAACTGAAGATGATTTCATAGGGTGAAGCAAAAGTGAAGTGCCCCAGAATGACATAATTGATGTGTTTCTATAACTGGAGTTCTAAACTTTGCAGTTGAGCTGGCCTGGCCTCCCGGCCCATTTGAAACCTTGCCTTTTCACGTGAGCGCCAAGGCTTTCATTTTGCAGACTATGTATAATCCAGAGGGAAGGAACGAGAGATCTCGGGAGAAAAGGTAGTTTGATATGCGAAAGAGACCTGCTTCCATCTCCACTTTAATGAACAATGAATTTTCCTCTGCTCAGATCCAGGAAAAGCTACTGGAGTGGGTAGGGGCTGTGACTCAGGGGCAGAGCGTATAATGCTTGGCATGCAGAAGGCCCCAGGTTCAATCCCTGTAGCGCACAGGTGTCAAACTCACGGCCCTCCAGATGTCATGGACTACAGTTCCCATAATCATGCTGACAGGGGATGATGGGAACTGTAGTCCATGACATCTGGAGGGCTGCGAGTTTGACACCTATGCCAGGGTGATGTGAAATACCTCTGCCTGTGATCCAGGCAATCTGTGGCCAGTTTGAGTAGACAATACTGACTTTCATGGATTAAAGGCCTGACTCAGTATAAAACAGCTGGGTGTGTTCATGTGTACTGCCAATTGGAGTAGACTGTTCAAAGCCAGATAGACCAGTGGTCTAACTTAGTCCAACTGGTCCTGTTTACCATGGACAGTTCCAATACTCTGTCCCCTTTTTCTGGTTAATTGCAGACCCAATGTTGTCCCTGTGTTTCCTGGGGGGGAAGGCACACGGCTAAAATTTTGTTTCTGCGTTTTGCTGGAGTTGTCATTCTTCAGCATTCATAATCCTCTCCTGGAGTCTTTAGAAGTTAAAATGGGATGTGCATTGCCTCTCGGACACATGCATATCAAAGCATGTACTAGGGGGTGGGGATTTGATACCTCCCCCCCCCAAAAAAAACCCCCAAAAGCCCTTATTGGGTCTTTTTCCAGTTTTTCGGCAGAGCTGAATCATTCAACCGAGCTGAATTATCCCGGTGCCAAAGAACTATCTGTCTCTGCAAGCAAAACCTTCTCTCTCCCCCTCAACCTGTTTGTAAAGCCAGCAGGCTTCATGGGGAAGCAAATCCAGTTCACCAGATTAGAGTCTGCTATTATGTGGAGGAGTGGGGAATCAAACCTGGTTCTCCAGGTTACAGTCCACCTGTTCTTAACTACTAAACCACTCTGGTTCTCAAATCAAGATTCTTCATATACTGTATTTTCACTTCTGCGCAGGCACACATGTGCAAATTAGCAAAACATCATACCAAAAAAAAATTATTTCTGGATGCAATGAAACACAAGACAACATCAAAACCTGGGGTGATGTTTTTACCAAAGTGCATAATTGCGACACTGCCAGGGGCATGGGAAGATGAGTCTAAAAGGAAGGAAATAAAAGCTGTGGGGTTTTTTTGCAAGCTCCGATTCTGGAATTAATATTAGACACTCTCCTAGTTGAAAGCAGCGTGAAGGAGGAGTCGCTTCGACGGGGAAATTCCTGAGTTTGATAGACAAAGAACGTTCCTGTTTCCATCGGTCAGCTGGCAAAGAGCTTGGTCCTGTGAGTGGTTTTGTGCTCAGCTTCTGAGGTTGAGTTGCTGACGGCAAATAGTTTTCTAAGTCCTGTGAGAGCCGGAGTCCTGTTTTACTGTTTGCCTGACATTTGAACATCATCACTTGCAGCTTTGCTTTCCTTCTGTTCTGCTGCTGAGGGCATTTGCCTCTTTTTGCACCAGATGGCAGTCTTTAGTTCCATTTCACCACACAAAAAAATCCTTCTGGAAGTTTCTCTGAGGTGGGGGGAGAGAGAGAGAAGAGAGACAGTCTTGTTTTCACAGACTCTCGCCAATTATATGTCTGTATTTCCTCCCATGAAGCTTCATGGACTCTCGTAAAAGGCCATTGACTCTGAAACGATGCTGGCAGCGTGTTTGGACTGGGCCGCAGTCAACACATGGTTTGTTGAAAGCCTTGGCGAGAGGTGGCAAAACGGCCCCACGGCTCCTTTTATTTTTTTTAAAAAAGTGGCTCAAAAGAAAATACACCACAACGTCAGCCTCCCAGCTAAGGTAGCTTGGGATTAGTTTAATTTGTGTGTGTAGGTAGAGCCCTTTTCCGCAACACAAAGATAACATAGACAGGCACACACATAATGTGGAAAAAAAGGTTCTCTGTATTTTAGATGAAAATTGGGACTTTTCGGTGTACTTTTTCTTAATCGCACAGAAAAGAGACAACACTTTCACAAAAACTGGAAGGGAAGGGGGGGGAATCAAAAGCAAAGCTTCTTTCATTTTTTAAAATGTGTGTGTTTGTTTTACAACATTTGCATCCCACCTTTCTGCCCTGAAAAAGCGCGGCCGTGCCTAAAACGCGGCCGCCGTTGCGGGAGGGCAGAGGGGCCCGGCGAAGGCTCTAAGCCAGTGGTGGCGAACCTTTGGCACTCCAGATGTTATGGACTACAATTCCCATCAGCCCCTGCCAGCATGGCCAATTGGTCATGCTGGCAGGGGCTGATGGGAATTGTAGTCCATAACATCTGGAGTGCCAAAGGTTCGCCACTACTGCTCTAGGCCCATTCTGCGCATGCGCGGCCAATCCGCGCATGCGCAGAGGGCCAGGCGGCCCGGGCCCGGTCTGCGCAAGCGCAGAGGGCCTGGGCCGATTGGTGGCGTGCTCTCGTGATGCGCGGGAGCACGTCATCAGAGGGGGCCGGAGGTAGGGCCTATAAAAGGCCCTGCCTCGTGGTCTACGGCCTCACTCCGGCCTGAACTTCGAGGGATTCTCCCAGCCACCCGATCCCTGTTTTTGGAAATGTTTAACTGTTTTCTAATTTGTCATAGCCGTTTGCGGGTTGTGCATGGGGGGTGATCTGCAGGCAGGGGGAGCTGGGAGAGCTCCCCGGTTTATTTTACCTCCTTAAGAGGTAGGGGTGGAACAAGCCCATGGTTGGAATGCCCCGCGGGGGGCTAAGGACCTTGCGCCCCTAGCGAAGGATGGAGAGGGGGGCTCCAGTCATGGGCATTTCGCCGGTCTGGAGCATCTCACTCCAATCTTCTGCTTGGTTACATTCCTCCAGCAGGCGGGCTGGAGGAACTAGTCGGACAGCACTCGGGCTGCCCAGATGCTTGATCACTTCCCATGCTGCGCCAATTTGCTTTCCTGTGTTTTCGGTTAATAAATTCCTGGCTATGGCCATTTTTCTTACCCACACTATATACATATTGTCTGGCGTATTATTCTGTGTATCAGGTCACTGAGCAGGAAGGGCCACACCTCTACCCGCAATGGTCACCACGAGGCTAACAAATCAAAACGTTTGTAATAAAATCACATGTTAAAACTATTCAAACCACGCCAACATAATTAGAACAATTAAACACAGAACCAAAAGACATATGAAGACATAAAAACAACCACTTAAACATTGGTCACGAAGGAGGAAATTACATTAACTTGTAGGGTTGCCAGATCTGGTTTGGAAAGTACCTAGAGATTTTGGGAGTGGCCTAGGGAAGGCGGGGTTTGGGGGGAAGGGGCCTCAGCAGGGAATAACACCATAAAATCTGTCCTCCAAAGAACTCATTTTCTCCAGGGAAACTGATCTGGATCATTTGGAGATCAATTGTAATAGCAGATCTCCTGATGCCATCTGGAAGTTGGCAACTCTATTAACGTAAGGGGGAAAGCATGTGAGTTACGAGGGTGTTGTTATGTCTTGCAGTCTTGATCAGTACCTAGGCTGTGAACAAGGGGGAAAAAACACCAATTAAGTTGCCATTTACAGAGTTAGACACTTGGTCCCCCAAGGCCAATATTGTCTACTCTGGCTGGCAACTGCAGTCCAGGGTTTCAGCCAGAGGTCTCTCACATCACCTGCTTTACCTGATTCCTTTAGAGCAGGGGTCTGCAACCTGTGGCTCTCCAGATGTTCATGGACGACCATTCCCATCAGCTTTTGCCACCATGGCCAATTGGCCATGGTGGCAGGGGCTGATGGGAATGGTCATCTGGAGAGCCACAGGTTGCAGACCCCTGCTTTAGAGATTCTGAAGATTGAACCCAGGACTTCCAATGTACAAATTAGATGAGCTCTTTGGGGGGTAAAATATGAACCAAAAATCTCTCACTCCCCCCCCCCAAAAGATACCTATTGTTTAGACCCCCTCAAAAGTCTGAGCAAACAGTGCCTGCTGAAGATCTTCAGGGAAGAGGGCCCCCTCTCCTCTTCAGGGAGCCCATTCCACAGAGCTAAAGCCAGGGTGGAAAAGGCCTGGTCTCTGGTTGATGCCAGGCAGGCCACCCTAAGTAGTGAGACAGCCAACTAATATGTTGTGATGTGATGTGACGTGGTAGTTGGTGTTTCTGCCCTCCTCCCATATTCCTGCCCACAGCGCTCGCTCCAGTGGCCAGTCTGAGACTCAGGGCTGGCCCAAGGTTGTGGGCGCCTTTTCAAACCATGAGGAGGCAGGAAGACTGTGCCCTCCTCAATCCCTGTGGAGTGGAGATGTGAAGATGAGACATGACCACACACACATACACTCCTTGGCTACAGCAAGAATCTGCTGCCTTCAGCCCTGGAACAGCACTGGCATAAGAGGTTAAGAGCTTGTGTATCTAATCTGGAGGAACCGGGTTTGATTCCCAGTTCTGCCGCCTGAGCTGTGGAGGCTTATCTGGGGAATTCAGATTAGCCTGTACACTCCCACACACGCCAGCTGAGTGACACTCCCACACACGCCAGCTGGGTGACCTTGGGCTAGTCACAGCTTCTCGGAGCTCTCTCAGCCCCACCTACCTCACAGGGTGTTTGTTGTGAGGGGGGAAGGGCAAGGAGATTGTAAGCCCCTTTGAGTCTCCTGCAGGGGAGAAAGGAGGGATATAAATCCAAACTCCTCCTCCTCCTCCTCCTCCTCCTCCTCCTCCTCCTCCTCCTCTTCTTCTTCTTCTTCTTCTACTACTACTACTACTACTACTACTACTACTACTACTACTACTACTACTACTACTACTACTCGTCCTCCTGCTTCTGCTTCTGTTTCTTCTGCTTCTTTTGCTTTTGCTTCTGCTTCCGTTTCTTATTTGTCTTCAAAATTCCTTTCTCTTGCAATGCTATGTCTGTCCATTTGTCTACCTGGTTTAAATGAGAGAAGAGCTGCTTCTCTCTTTACATCCACTTTACATGTCCTCTGACTACACCCCCTCCCCAACTATTATAGATGTGAATTACAGATGTGAATTACAGATGTGAATTACCTTAGCATAGCTATCTGATGAAGGTATCTGAGGAACAGAGCTTTTATCCTTGAAAGTGTATACCTAAAAATCATGTTAGTCTCTAAGGTGCTACTGGACTCAGATCTAGCATTACCAGTGAATGGTCTTTATTTTTCCCAAGTAGTTTCAAATTTGATGTAATCACATTTCTCTTCGCTTCCTGTATTTCGAGGCCCCTGGACTTGGCCATTCATTATTTGTTGTTGCTGTTTTTAAAAAGTTCCAAACCTCCTATGAATAATAAATGCAAAGTATGGATCCTCTTGTGGTATCTGAAGAAGTGGGCACTAGTCCATGAAAGCTTCTGTTGGAATAAAATGTTAGTTTTTAAGGCACCACAAGACTGCTGCTTATTTCTACTTCAGTAAATCTCTTTAGGGGCAGCAATATGCCTTGTGTATACAGTTGCCGGCTCCAAGCTGATAAATACCTGGTCATTTTGGGGGTGGGGCCTGCAAAGGGTGGGTTTTGGGTAGGGGAGGGACTTCAGTGGGTTATAAGAAGAAAAAGAAGAGTTGGATTTATATCCCCACTTTCTCTCCCGTAAGGAAACTCAAAGGGGCTTTCAAACTCCTTCCCCCCATAACAGACACCTTGTAAAGTGGGTGGGGCTGAGAGAGCTCTGAAGAACTGTGACTAGCCCCAGGTCACCCAGCTGGCATGTGTTGAAGTGCATAAGCTAATCTAATTCACCAGATAAGCCTCCACAGCTCAAGCGGCAGAGCGGGGCATCAAACTCGGTTCTCCAGATTAGAGTGCACCTGTTCTTAACCACTATACCATGCTGGCTCTGAATGCCATAGACTCGAGTCTCCTTTTAAACAGCCATTTTCTCCAAGTGAACTGACCTCTGTTGACTGGAGATGTTGTAACAGTAGGAGATCTTCAGCCACCACCTGCAGGTTAGCAATTCTATTTCCATTCCATAACCTTGGTGTTACTGTCTGTATTTCCAGGCAAGACTGCAGTTATAGTTGTTTATTCTTGATTGGGAAATTACTGGAGATTTTAGGGGTGGATCCTAGGGAAGGGCCTCAAGAAGGAACAAGGTCATAAAATCCATTCTACTGTAGGTGGGGGACATCTCAGATGGGTGTCTTCTCCACCAATAGCAAGGAGGCAGGAAATCGTCATCAGTTTTGTCATGTCACTTCCTGTCTTTCCCGGCCATATTTGTTCAGTATTTTTTCCTGCCTAGCAGGGAGTGCTAGTGTTTAGGAGAGGCTCCTAGGTAGTGAAAGTGTGTGTGTGTGTTTGTGGAGTGTTTGTCGCGGCAATTCACTCAAAAGAAAGAGCAAACAACAGCCTTCGCCCTAATCCTAACGGGCAAGCACGGAACTCATCGCAGAGCACGAAAAGCGCGACGTTCGGTTTTCCCGCCTTTTCTACGCGCCCGCCAATCCAAAATGGCGTCGGGCTCCTTCACTCCTCCGCGACCGGATTTCGCCAGTTCGGCGGCTGAGGGAACCCGCGCAGCCAAGGGCGGGCGCAAACCCGCCACTCTGGCTGCACTCGACGAGCGCACAGCCCAGAAGAAAACCGGCAAGGCAGCAGGACGCGCGGAGGGCCCTCCGCCGCCCAAAAAAGCAAAGAAAAAGCTGCCGGGGAGCTCGACGCCTTCCCAGGGCGCGGCCACTGACGGCGGCTCCCAGACCAGTTCCTCCTACCCCGATGGGGATCCGGAGTGCTGTGTCCAACCACCGACCACCCCCACCACCGCGGAGGCGGCTGAGGGCGCGGCGGTTCGTCAGCGTCAGGTACCGGGGGCCCGGGCAGACAGTGGGGAGGAGAGCGATCCGGAGCAGCCGGATCCACGCGCGCAATCACAGCTGGTCGCCAACGACGATTTCGTGTTCTGGCAACGGGCCCCCCCTCCTCCTTCGCGCAAATGCTCAGAGAGCAAATTGACAAAGCGCTTGACGACAGGGAGCAACGAGCCGCCCTAAACAACCCCCCCCCACACCTCCAGAGCCATAACCTGCTCTGTGCCTTTCGTGAACACATCTCCCCTGTGTTGCGCCGCCTGCATTGGTTACCTATCAAATTCCGAATCATGTTCAAGGTGTGGGTGTTGACCTTTAAGGCCTTACGCGGCCCGGGACCCTCGTACCTTCGGGACCGCATTACCCCATATGTCCCGGCTCGTCCTCTGCGATCAGCAGAGGCGAATCTACTGGAGATCCCTGGCCCCTTGATGACGCGGCTGGCCTCCACACGGGCCAGGGCCTTCACAGCCCTGGCACCGGCCTGGTGGAACACATTACCACCAGCTATTCGGGCCCTGCGGGACCTTGGAGAGTTCCGCAGGGCCTGTAAAACCGAATTATTCCACCGGGCCTTTGGAGAGTCCAGCCGCCAATAATGCCCCCCCCCTGCTAGTAGGGTCCCCTAACATCATTGGGACCCCTCCTCATTTTTGGAAGAGGGTGGTATACGGGTCTCACGGGCCCTATTGTAGAATGTACCTGTTTTAAAATTTTTATGTTTTTTGTATGACTTTATGTTGTTCACCGCCCTGAGCCCTCCGGGGATAGGGCGGTATAGCAAGTTTAATAAATAATAATAATAATAATAATAATAATAATAATAATAATAATAATAATAATAATAATAATAATAATAATAATAATAATAATAATAACCGCGGCGGCGGCCCGCTATAGAGATCCCCTAGCCTTACAGGAAGATGAGGAAGAGGATATAGAGGGGGAAGGGGAGGAGGAGGAGGATGTAGAGGGGGCCAGATTCTCAGACAATGAGGAACCTACTACAGAAAAGCCAGAAATATCACCCCAGTTCTTCAAACAGGAGGACATTCAACTCCTGATTTCCAAAACTGTCTCAGCCCTGGACCTCCAGGACCAGGCAGACGCGGAAGAACCCCCCAGCGCCAGACAAAACGGACCAAGGGCAAGTCTGTTTATTTCCCTCCAGACGCTGAAACTCAAAATTTTTTTCCCAGTTCCAGAATACTTTGTCAAACGCATACAACGCGAATGGCTCAACCCCACGGGTAGGAAGGGACTTCCCCCAGCTTACAAAAAAGTTTACCTTTTACCACAACAATTCCATACCATGCTGAAGGTCCCAGCAGTGGAAGCTCCCATAGCAGTTCTGCACTCAGGAGCCTTGGTAGCCAAAGAAGGGGAAAGCAATATTAAAGACCCGCTAGATAGGAGATCTGAGGCGGCTCTTCGCAGGTCCCACGACTGGCTGGCCGCAGCGATCAAAGCACTTACCCCAGCATCCACAGTGGCTAGAGCCACTATGGAGTGGACCAAAAGAATTCTAGACATGGTCCCAGCAGAGAACACCGCTATTAGAGAGGGTATGGAGCGGGTGTTCATCGCCAACGCTTTCATTGCGGACGCCACACTTGACGCTATTGCCATGAGAGCCAGAACCATAGCGTCCAATATGGTAGCTAGACGCAACACCTGTCTCCGTCCATGGCAGGCAGATATGCAATCCAAAAACGCAGTGGCTGCTTACTCTTACTACGGGGACCAAGTCTTTGGTAAAGAGTTAGAACAAGTATTGATCCAAACCAAAGACCAGAAAAAAGCAATGCCTAAGTCAGTCAGACAAGATCGTACACCGACCAGCCAGGTAGGCGCATGCAGTACGTTCAGGTCACATAAGACACTGCCCAAATTTAATAGGGAACACAACCGTAATTCATGGCAGACCCAGTCTTCCTTTCGTGGCAAAAACTCATTCCGCAGTTTTCAAAAGCAAGGAAAGAGTTTTAAGCCGGACAAAAATAAACAATGACTACAGACAGCTCCCGGTGGGGGGACGCCTTGCCAATTTTCTAACAGCATGGCAAGGAGCCCACATAGACCAGTGGACGAAAGAGGTAATAGAGACGGGTTACGTAATAGAATTCCTCAGAATTCCTGTCCCGGTGTTTGTTCCCTCACCGCTCTCCAAAAATCTGAAAAAAGCCAAAAACGCACTAGAAGCTGTTTCACACCTGCTGGAAATCCAGGCGGTAGAGCCGGTTCCTCCCCAGGAGAAATCCTTAGGGACTTATTCTCACTTTTTTACGGTACCAAAACGGAACGGGGAGTCCAGAGCAGTGTTAAACCTCCGATTTGTCAACAAATTCATTCGCTTACCAAAATTCAAAATGGAATCCCTCAGGTCCATCACGATAGCCCTGAGACACAGGGAGTTCCTCACGCCACTGGACCTGAGGGAAGCCTACTTACACATACCCATCAATCCGGCACACAAAAAATTCCTCAGGTTCACGGTGGGCACCTCCCATTACCAATTCAGGGCCTTGCCGTTTGGACTAGCCATGGCCCCCAGAACCTTCTCAAAGCTGCTCCTGGGACCCATCATTCAACTCAGGGAAGAGGGGATACATATACATCCCTACTTAGACGACCTACTAATCAGGTCTCAGAACAGAGCCAAAGGGCTCCAGGACATTGCCAGAGTACAACAAGTACTTCAAAACTATGGGTTCCTAATAAATGTGGAAAAAAGCTCCCTCTCCCCAAACCAGAGACTAGAGCATCTAGGGGCAATTATAAATACCGCAAAAAATGTCCTAGCCATCCCACCGGTAAAAATCATCAAAATACAAAAGCTCTCAAACAAACTCCTAACAACACCTCGGCCAACCCTTCTGCAGCTGGCGAGCCTCCTAGGACTGTTCATCTCAGTCATAGACCTCAATCAATGGGCCCGTTTACATGCCAGACCTCTACAGATTTTCTTAAGACCGTTCCAGCTAGATATCATTCACAAAAAGGACAGAAAACTTTACCTAACTCCGCAGGTCAGGGAAAGCCTCAACTGGTGGACCAACATAAACAACCTAAAAAAGACAAAGTGCTACCTCCACGGACACAGGCCTCAACTCTTTACAGACTCAAGCCTCACAGGATGGGGAGCGGCGCTAAACCAAAACTTCGTCCAAGGCACCTGGACAACGCAGGAAGCCCGACTTCCCATCAATGTGCTGGAGACGCGGGCAGTGTTCCTAGCCTTACAACACTTCCAGTCAGAAGTACAACAAAAACACCTGATAATCAAGACAGACAACATCTCCACCAAGATGTATATAAACAATCAGGGGGGCTCAAGATCCCCACAACTGCACAAGGAAGTCTTGAAAGTCCTCAACTGGTCGGAAACTCATTTACTGTTGATCGAGGCCCAATACATACGGGGGATAAACAACGACAAGGCAGACTGGCTGAGCAGACAACAGGTACAACAAGGCGAATGGAGACTCAACCCGAGGGTCTTCCAGGACATCTGTCTGCAATTCGGTCAACCCAAACTGGACCTGTTCGCCACGGCGGACAATACACAGCTCCCGGAATTCATGTCCAGGTATTACCACCACAAAGCGACACAAGTGGATGCCATCACAGCACCGTGGCCCCGTCTGTTACTTTACGCCTTCCCGCCAATTCCGTTGATTCCGCGCCTCCTACGCAAAATCAGGTTGGAGAAAGCTCAGGTCATCCTCGTCGCACCACAATGGCCACGAAGACCGTGGTACTCCACGATACTAGAAATGTCCACCCGTCGACCCATGGCTCTTCCAATACTGCCGGAACTATTGACACAGGGTCCCTTAGCCCACCCAGACCCAGGGTGGCTCAGGTTGACCGCATGGAGTGTGAACGGAGAAAACTGAGACAAAGAGGCTACTCAGCAAAGGTTACCAGGACCATACTGGCGGCACGAAAACGTTCCACTATTAACATCTACAGTGCATCCTGGAGGACATTTGCTAAATGGTGCCAAGCACGAGAAGTGGATCCGGAAGCTCCCTCTATAAGTGACATCTTAGACTTTCTCCAAAAAGGTTTCGAGAAGGGACTCCGATGTGCCACCTTAAGAAGGCAAATCTCGGCTATCTCAACCGTCTGCCGGCTGATAGGTGAAAAACCTATCGCAGCGCATCCCGACGTAGCAAACTTCTTGAGAGGGGTTAAACTATCTCAGCCACCAGTGTTACACCGGTTCCCCTCATGGCGGTTACATGTCGTCCTAACTTCACTAACCAAACCCCCATTCGAGCCGATCCAAACCATCCCATTGCGATGCGTCCGCATGAAAACTCTGTTCCTACTTGCTATTACGTCAGCACGCAGGGTCTCAGAATTGAAAGCACTATCGGTCAACGCCAAGCTGTGTACGTTCCTTAAAGACAGAGTTGTCTTACGATTAGATCCCTCATTCATTCCTAAAGTATACTCCAAATTCCATATCCAACAAGAAATCATAGTACCCAATTTCATGCCTAACCCCTCTCATCCCAAAGAACGGGCATGGCATAACCTGGACTTCCGGAGGGCACTGAAAGCCTTCATAATCAGGACAGAAAACATCCGCAAAACGGAAAGTCTGTTCATTAATGTTACCTCCCCAAATGTGGGCGCTCCAATGTCAACAGCGGCAATTAGCACGACGCTGAAAGCTACAATAATCGAGGCATATAAATCGGCCTCGCTGACAGTCCCTCGGGGCGTGACGGCGCACTCAATACGCAGCGCAGCTACTAATGCGGCCTTCCGCAATAGGGTCTCAGTGGAACAAATTTGCAAGGCTGCCACTTGGTCATCTAGTTCCTCTTTCATCAGGCACTATAAGATGGACTCTCTGGCAGCAACTGAAATGGCCTTCGGCCGCAGAGTGTTGGAACATATCATCGGGGATTGATGGACCCACCCTATTTGGGGACACTGCTTGGGGAGGTCCCATCTGAGATGTCCCCCACCTACAGTAGAAGGATCCATTGAATACTTACTGTGAAGGGTCTTTCTACTGTAGGTAAGGGGGACATCTCGACCCCCCCTGGTCCTTATTAAACCCTGATGCCTTGTATATAGTTTGAATGTTGAATAACACACGCGGGAGCCTCTGTTTGTTAGCTCGTTTATTCAGTTAACGTGTTAAATGGTTTAGTGTTGTCATAGTCAGGTCACTTCGAAACGGACTGCTAGGTCATATGAATACTGAACAAATATGGCCGGGAAAGACAGGAAGTGACATGACAAAATTGATGACGATTTCCTGCCTCCTTGCTATTGGTGGAGAAGACACCCATCTGAGATGTCCCCCTTACCTACAGTAGAAAGACCCTTCACAATAAGTATTCAATGGATCCTTCTCCAGAGCATCCATTTGCTCTATAGGGCCGTGGTGGCGAACCTTTGGCATTCCAGATGTTATGGACTACAATTCCCATCAGCCCCTGCCAGCATGGCCAATTGGGGAACTGATCTCTGTTCTCTGGAGATCAACTGAGATTGCAGGAGATCTCCAAACACCATGTGGACATTGGTAGCCCCAACTACAGTCCATAATTTCTTTCACTAGGAATGATTTTCAATTTGATCCCTACTGCTTGGTCCCTCACTGCACATAGTGGTTTCAGTTTTGCATTTTTCTTGTGCAAATCAAATCAGCCATTGTCTTCTTATAACTGATTGCTGTAAGTCAGTCATAATTCCAGGAAGTTTTCAAGCCCCACCTGGAGGCCAACAATCCTAACCCAGAAAGTTCTTACAGAGGGGAGATTCAAATCTGGCGGTGCTTAGCATGTCCTCCTGCAATAATGCTTCTGTTGGGCAGCGACTTCCTAAGTAGACTTAGACCATAGGTGTCAAACTCACGGCCCTCCAGATGTTATGGACTACAGGGGATGATGGGAACAGTAGTTCATAACATCTGGAGGACCACGAGTTTGACACCTGTGACTTAGACCCTTCTAAGTCAGTCACACCCAATGATTTTTAAAAGGTATAATTCTGTTGAAGATTGCCCTGTCGCTTGCTTAAAGTCCATCTGACAACCTCCTCTTCGGGGTGGCCGCTGGAAGGAAGAGGGCTGGCAGCTCTTTATTCTGTCACGCTGCCTAGCTTTGCCTGAAGCCTGCCCAGTTTCTCTCCTTCTCTCTTCATGGTCTTCTCTAATTAGCTTATTTTTGGACCAATTTGCTCAGCTTTAATTAATTACAAACAAAACGAGGCGAAGAGGGAAGGAGGGAGGGAGGGAGACGGCATGGCTGTTCCACCTCCCCCCCCCCACATTTTTTGGTCTTGGGGCCCAGACGGACCTTTGCAGTTATAAAGTGGCAGCGTTTCAGAGGAGCTGTCTTTGCTGGTAGAAACTCAGAACATATTTTTGGAAAGCTTTCTCTCTCTCCGTTTCCTTGTAAACATATGAAAGAAACATGAGAGAGAGAGAGCGCCTACAACCCACAAAAGACAAATCATGGTCGGAATAAATATTCTGTTGCGCTGGCAAACTTTTTAAGAACACACTGGTGGATTTTAATAGCTGCAGGCTAGAACTGGATATTTATTGTCACTGTGGCTCTCTGCAGTTTATTATGTTTATAAAACCATTTAAGGCTACTTTTTTCTTTTTGGAAATGAGTTTTTAATTTTGAAGGAGGTTTTTTTTTAAGGGGCGTGTATGTGTGTTTTAATTTCTGGTAGGATTTGTTTCCTGGCCGCAGATGGTTGGGTGCTGTGGGGGTGTGCAGAGAGAAGATAGCAGCAGGGAAACAGAATTCATGGGTGCCTTTTTTTCAAAACATTCCCAGATGGAGTGGAATGAATGAAATGTGAAACCATTCCCCTAGAAATGACATGTGTGATAAACCAAATCACTCATTCCACATTGGGTGGGAAAGAGCAGGCTTGGGGATTAGGAGAGGGAGGGGGCGGGAGGGAGGGAGGGAGGGAGGGGGAGGGTACAAAGAAGTAGACATGTGCTCTGGCTGCAGACAGTGTGCCTTCCCATAGTCAGATGGTGGTGCACATGGCATCATTCTTGTTTGATTCCAAGACAGAGCTTCAGACACTAAATCTAACCATTTTAAAGTCTGCCTTTCCTTCAAGGAGCTCAAGACGTTATACGTGATTCTCCTTTTCCTATTTATCTCCATGACACCATGACTGGATTCTGATCACCCAGGGAGTTCCATGGCTACATGAGGTTTTAAACACAGGTCTCCCAGATGTTAGTTCAATACTATAACTGCTTCCCTCAGTGTCCTGGTTCCTGAACTTGTTGTACACTGATGTCATAAGAACATAAGAAAGAGCCTGCTGGATCAGACCAGAGTCCATCTTGTCCAGCACTCTGCTACCCGCCAAATGCCTTTAGGAGCTCACATGCAGGATGTGAAAGCAATGTCTCCACGCAATGCTATCAAGATGAACCATTGAAGCTGATGATGGCTTATCCTGGCATTCATAGAACAAATTAAGATTCCTCTTGGTTAACTTCTGGATGTTCTTGGAAATAAAGTAAAGGTTTAGTTTCAAGTCAGTAGCCTGCAGTAAGAGAGCAAGCTCTGACCTACATAGCCCATAATCTCATCAGCTCTCAGAAGCAAAGAAGGGTGGCCCCTGGTTAGTACCTAGATGGGAGACTACCAAGGAATCCCCAGGTCACTAAGCAAAAGAAGGCAATGGCAAACCACCTCCGTCAGCCTCTTTCCTTGAAACCTGGGCTGGGTTGTGATAAGTTGTTGGGGACTTGACAGCAGTTTAAGCGTGCACACACACAGAGAAAGCAAGATTTTACAAGATCTTAGATTTCAATCAGAAGGCTTAAGAAATTAAACTACAGGCTCAGTCATTATCCTTTTCCATATAGTCCTTATACACTCTAATTATAAAGGTCTTTGTTGGTTTGTTTATTCTATTTGTTCACTATCCCTCCCTGGAAGACCCAGGGCGGTTTGCAACAATCAGTGAAACAGTACATAAGACAACAGTAAATACTTTATTACTATAATCCCTCTATTACTATAATTCCCAAAGGCCTACTGTAGAGGGTCCACTGTACATCAACGCTGTTAGCTTTGCCATTGTTGAGTATTCTGTTAACTTGGTCATCTGTTCCAGAAGGTCTGTGTGGTGGTCAGTCTTTTTCATTAAAGACCCATTTATTAAAATTCTTGCATCTTGTTTTGTATCTACACTTCGAATCTAGTTTAAAGATTTTTCTCCTCAATCTAAAGAAGGGGGCTTTTTTTAATCGATTGTGGACCTACGAAATAGATAGAATCACAGTGGGGGGGGGGGGGAAATGCGTAAATCAACCTTCTGAGGATTTGCAAAGTCCCTCTATTTCGCCACCTGATTTATGGATGCTGAATCACACTCTGTGTAGGAGTTTATGTTTGCATTTCAACTGATCATCAAAGACTGCTCCAATTAAATGAATGTAGGCGCTTGGAGAACAAAACTTGGCTCGCAAGACTTCATCTTTCTCTGAAAACACACACAACTCCATCTGCCTTTTCTTACTTAGCGTTTCACTGAATTATAAAGCAGAGCCCAGACACCAAAGGGAGGCTGTTGATTGTTGGCAGCAAAGTAGAGCCTGAAACTTTTGCACAAAGGCCATGGAAATTCTGGCGCTGAGACAACTCCAAAATCTGTATTCGGTATCAACAGTTTTTTTAAAAATATCCTCATTGTTTGCCTTCTTTTTTTCAAAAACTGATTTTAAGATTGGAATCTGCTTTTGTATTTCCTTGAAAAAAGTGGGATTTGGGGGGTAGAAGGTGGCATACCAGTCAGTGAAACAACAGTGTGGCAGCTTTATAGCCATTTCACCACACTGTGTGTTGGCGGAAAATAGAGTGCTTTTAGGCAGCAGCTATCTACTACTGTAACCTAAGCAGACAGGAGGAACAAGGCAGTCTGGAATACATATTTTTGTGGTTGTTGTTCGTTTGTGTGTGTGTGTGTGTGTGTGTGTGTGTGTGTGTGTGTGTGTGTGTGTGTGTGTGTGTGTGTGGGGCTGACTTATGGCAATCCCATAGGGTTTTCAAGGCAAGAGATGTTCAGAGGTGGTTTGCCATGTGGGCTGAGAGAGTTCTGAAAAAAAACTGTGACTGGCCCAAGGTCACCCAACAGGCATCATTGGAGAAATGGTGCTTGTGAACAACCAGTAGTTAAATTGTTTGAATCCCACCACCGGAACTGGTTGTTAAATGATTTGAATCCCACCACTGATGCCATGGGTTCCGATCCTTGTTTTCAGGAAAGTGAAGATTTGCGTTAACCACTGTCTGCCCAGTTGAGATGGAATGACAAAGAGAGGTCTTCTGAAAACTCAGGAGGAGAAAGGGAGGAATAGGGGCTTGTAAGAGAGAGAAGGAAGGGGGCAAAGGCAGCATGTAGTCCTGAGCCTCATTCATGTAATGCTAAGATGTGGTAATGTTCTCTCTGAACTGTCATGGAGGGGGTTGATTGGATCAGTGCTTCAGTGCAAGTTGGGGGGGGCATTAAATCCTTCCCCACTGTTTTCCCTGATAGAAACTGGCGTCCTCCTGAGCTTCCATTAACCTTGATAGGGGAAAAAAGCCTCCTGCGTTTTCCCTACTAGATAGCTACTGGGAAAACGGTGTAGGGTAAATTGTTACTTCCTTTTCACCATGGCCCTCCAACTGCTTTCAAAGATTGGGACTGGAGATTCTGAAGGTAACATGTAGTTTGACCCTAACATAGCTTGCTTTGTATAATCCCATGCAGGAAATGCCATTGTGGAGTGATAGAACAAACTAGCAAAGGAAAAAGCCTTTGCCGTTGTGTAAAGTAAAAGGGGTGACGGTGTGAGAATCAAGGTGTTGCAAATACACTGAAGCGCTCCTATTTTCATCAGTGAAAGTTTGGCCGGTATATAAAAAATAAAGATGTGGAGTTCCTAGACCTCTGTCGATTCTAGTCTGTAGTTGAATAGAACTTGGTCCTTGGAAAATTTTTAATAGCGGGCACATCAATGCCGAGGTGGTGAAGTAAATTTTAGATGGGCAAATTAAGCACAATTGGTAGTTCACCTGTGACACCTTTAGTCAGAAGGCAAGGTGGAGATCTGCATCATTGTGACTGTGAGGATCAGCAATATAGAACTTCATTGAAATGTAGAAATATACAATATAGAAATTCATTGAAAATGCTGGGGGGAAGAATTAGGACTAATAAAAGGAAACACTTCACGCAACGTGTGATTGGTGTTTGGAATATGCTACCACAGGAGGTGGTGATGGCCACTAACCTGGATAGCTTTAAAAAGGGCTTGGACAGATTTATGGAGGAGAAGTCGATCTATGGCTTGATCCTCCTTGATCTCAGATTGCAAATGCCTTAGCAGACCAGGTGCTCAGAAGGAGCAGCTGCAGAAGGCCATTGCTTTCACATCCTGCCAGTGAGCTCCCAAAGGCACCTGGTGGGCCACTGCGAGTAGCAGAGTGCTGGACTAGATGGACTCTGGTCTGATCCAGCAGGCTAGTTCTTATGTTCTTAACTATGTTTAAATTTGCTTCAGCTGCATTAACTGCAAAGATATCATATTGACACTTTACTTCTGAAATGGGCAGAAACAGGAATTCTGTCCCATTCTCATTCTAGTCTTGTTCACCATCCAGCCATTCCAGTTTTAAATTCTCTTTTCCATGAACTGACCTAATTTGTTGTTACTTATTTAATTTATTTAATTTATAGGCCACCCTCCCCTGAAGCCTCAGGGTGGCAAACAACAGAATAAAATAACGTAACATAATAATTTAACAATTTAAAATCCACAAAAATTTCTGATAAAATTAGCAATAGCTATTTAAAGTATACACAGACGGCAATAAAAATCAGATCTCCCCCCCCCCTCGCCAACTGAGCCCACCGGAGGTCAGACGCAATCGGAGTCAGCCCGGCTGGCCAAAAGCCTGGCGGAACAGGTCTGTTTTACAGGCCCTGTGGAAACTCTGTATGTCTCGCAGGGCCCTGGTCTCCCTAGGGAGCTTGTTCCACCAGAGGGGGGCCATAGTAGATGCCAGCCGGATGCATTTCGGGCCAGGGACCTCCAATCGGTTCTCCTCCGAAGACTGAAGGGACCTAGCAGGGCAGGAGATAAAATGTTTGGGCCCAAAAACCATGTAAAACTCCTTGGAAAAAAAAACATTTTATTTCCCGCCTCAAAGCATTGTATTTGGTTGGTGCGGAAAGGGCTCAGTCTGCCTTTCTCATTGAGTCTGAAGGCGGATTACATTATTAAATACAGCCAACAGGATGGAGCATCCAATATATAGCGGGTTTTGGATTGTAGAAATCTAAACCAACCAGAAAATGAAAACAAAGCTGAAACAAACCAGATAACAAATCATAAACATTTAAAACATGACATGTTAAATTATTCTAGCAGTCTGGAATCCCTGCCCTATGAGGAGAGACTTAGGATGCTGGGTATGTTTAGTCTGGAGAAGAGAAGGTTAAGGGGGTGACATGATAGCCATATTTAAATATTTGAAGGGATGCCATGTTGAAGAGGGAGCAAGCTTGTTTTCTGCTGCTCCAGAGATTAGAACACGGGCTAATTGATTCAAACTACCTGAAAAGAGTTTCCACCTAAACATTTGGAAGAACTTTCTGGCAGTAAGGGCTGCTCGACAGTGTAATATACTGACTCGGAGGGTGGTGGAGTCTCTTTCTTTGGAGGTTTTTAAACAGAGACTGAATGTCCATCTTTTGGGAGTGCTTTGATTGTATGCTCCTGCATGGCAGGGGGTTGGCTGCTGTCGTTTCTTCCAACTGCATGATTCAGAAATTACATAGTAGGAACATACTTACAGTAACAGAAGATCAAAGTAGTATATTCCACAGTCTTAATCCCTTCACCAGTACAACTTTCCAAACCATTTCATTACAGCCCAGGCCTGTCACTTGTGTAAAGAAAGGCCTCCTGAGCAATTCAGCTTTGCACAGTTTGCAGAAAGAGTTGCAGCTTTCCTGACCTCGTCAAGCTGGCTGTTCCATAAAACGGGAGCCACAATAGCTGGGAAAGGTCCTGCTCAGATGAGTAAAGCTGTCATGGCCAAATCCTTTGCATTTTCCTTATATACCGTGTTTCCCCGAATATAAGACAGTGTCTTATATTAAATTTTGCTCCCAAAGATGCGCTATGTCTTATTTTCAGGGGATGTCTTATTTTTCTGTGTTCTGTTCGTCGGGCATACTTCCAAACAAAAACTTTGCTATGTCTTACTTTCGGGGGATGCTTTATATTTTGCACTTCAGCAAAACCTCTACTACGTCTTGTTTTTGGGGGATGTCTTATATTCGGGGAAACAGGGTACCACATGTAGGATCACACATTGAAGTTCAAGCAGATGTACATCTCTGCCAGTTTCTGTGTGTAGATTCTTTCACCTTTTACTATCATGAAACTGGGTGTATTGAAATCCATCACAATATTTTATGCAAGTTGGTTGATCATTCATGCCTTTGTTAGGCTAATGGCACTTAACTCTGGACCACATTGCATGAGCGCATGAATCTGCCTTTATACGCAGTCAAACTGTTATTCTGCCAAGCTCTTTATTATCTGTTCTCAAGGATCTCAAGGAGAGGACTTTCAGATTGCCTGTCTGTCACCACTCAGTTATAAAAGGGGGAACTGTTTGTATGTAAACCAGTTGCTGAAGTCACTGTTTATGACCTGATCTATTCATTAGCTATTGATCAGTGAGACAGCCATTGCTTACACGTTAGTGAGCATGTACATCTAAAGTTATAAAGTTACAAACAACTGTTTCTTTGTTTGACCTGACACCAGCACCTCACCTTGACCATGAGCACGAGACAGCAGTTAGGTACCAAGATGTAACCAAACATACAGTAATGTAGATGTGTAATACGAAAGAAAGGATTTCTTATTTTATCTCCATGTAACCTTCCCTTTATAGTTAGTAAACTCATATATAAAAAGCAACTGAGAATCTGTCTCTCCTGTTCTACTCTGGTTTTACACACACACACACACACACACACACACACACACACACACACACACACACACACACACACAGAGGCCCCTTCCGCACACGCAAAATAATGCGTTTTCAAACTCCTTTCACAACTGTTTGCAAGTGGATTTTGCCATTCCGCACTTCAAAGAGCACTGAAAGCAGTTTGAAAGTGCATTATTCTGCATGTGCAGAATGAGCCACACACACAAACACAAATCCCTTGTCCCCCCCCCCTCTCAAATTGTTTCTGTTTACTGTCACTGGGAGCTTGGAAGAGATGCCATTTTCCTTGTGGAGGGAAAGGGGAAAGACTATGTCTGTTTGTGAGAAGAAGAGATGAAGATGAGGAGTTTGGATTTATACCCTGCTTTTCTCAATTGTAAGGCGTCTCAAAGTAGCTTACGAACTCCTTCTTTCCACAACAAGAACATTGTGAGATTGGTGGGGCTCAGAGATTTCAGAGAGAACTGTGACTGGCCCAAGGTCACCCAGCAGGCTTCATGTGTAGTACTGGTGAAACAAACCTGGTTCACCAGATTAGAATCTGCCGATCATGTGGAAGAGTGGGAAATTAAACCTGGTTCTCCAGGTCAGAGTCCACCTGCCTCTTAACCACTACCTCACACTGTGTCGATTGAAACAAAGTTTAATTATATTGATCAGTTGAAAATCCTTTGAGTAGGTTGATTTCTAAAGAAGAAGGAGAGAAGGATGGTACACAGACATTCATTCTGCATGCTATTCAATTTACAATAATATGCACTTGGGTCCTTGTAATTCCTGTTTATTTCCAGAGAAGCAATTAACATTCCTTCTTTCCAATTGTCATAAGGAGACCAAAATAATAGAACATTATGCCAGTCATAATCTGCTGAGCAGAAAAGTTTATTTTTAAACACGTTATAGAAAGGAATTGTAATGATTTTTTCCAAAAGAAAACAGACAAAAAAACCCAAAACAAAACAAAACTTTGAGATCTTGAATCCAAAATTTTTTTTAAAAGGAGAATTGAAAATACTAGAACAACAACAATGGGTTGGATCTGACCAGTGTTTTTGGAGTTTTTGCTGATGATGTATGTATGTGGAGGCTTCACCTACTAAAAAACAAAGACTATGCTGGGTATTGTGTAACCTGCCTTGGGTGGGTGGGCTGGGGGGGGGAGATTTTGTGGCAAAGAGGGGGAAATTGAATGAAAAAGTTGGATGGATTCAACCCAGTGTAAAATCAGCACAGAAGATTCACCCTCATTTGTATTCTTGCAAAAAGAAGATGTGGAGGGTGAAGCAAGGATTTAAACAAAACAAAACAAGGAACTAAATGCATACACATTTGTAAACCCCTAGTCTAACGATTGTTTACAGTGTAGGCTCAAGGGCAGGCCATCCATTCAAAATGAATCTCCTTTTTTACCATTAGTTGCTGTGGGCTGTCTGGCGGTTTTAGCTCCTGAAGTTTCACCCGCATCTGTCGCTGGCATCTTCAGAGGCATGTGCCACTGAGAGAAAAACATCTCACCATGACATGCTTCTGAAGATGCCAACCACATTAGGAGCTGAAACCATCAAACAGCCCAGAAAACCCACCCCAACCCTTTGATACCAGCCATGAAAGCCTTTCATTCCCCCCCCCCCCCCGTTCATTAGAAATGAAGTGACACGTTTAGAGCAAAACACCGGACTCTTTAGATAAAAAGAAAAAATACATATTGAAAGCTGTCACAGTCCGCTTTATGAATCTGTTAGTTGCAAACTTCACTGGCTTCTCTACCAAACCGGGGGTGGGTGGCGGGTGGTTGTCGTCTTAATTGAGCAACAACTTTTTTTCTTTCGAACTATTTGGATGCCACTTTCTTCATTTAAAACCCCTCGCGTCAGCACGCTGCAAAATTAAAAACAGCTCATCTCAAGTGTTTTGCTGCGGTGCTTCCATGCCTGTTCCTCGCCGCTGTTCTGCAAAATCTGTTGTGCTGGGGGAGGCTGCATTCTTCCCATCCCTCTGAACGCCCCCCCCCCCATCTCCCTCACCCTTAAGGGGGCATCCACTCCAGAGAACAAACTCATAGCCTTTGGCAGTCCTGGCTGTCGCCTGGTAAGACTTAAAACTTTTCATCTGTTTAAATTAAAAGCTTCTTGGAAGAAAACCTCTTCCCTACCCCCTGTGTTTGCCACGAAATTGGTAAGGAAACCCTGGTACGCAGTCAGAAGCAGAAAAGCTAACCCATTTTGTCAGTAAGGTTCAGCTTACTTCCTGAGCATGAATTGTTAGATCAAGGGTTCCCAACCTTTTTTTCCAGTTGTGTACCCCTTGGCCGCCCAGTTCCCATTTCCCTAAAATTGTACCCCCATTTTAGCAAACCCATTATGTCATTTTTTTCACATATCCCCAAACAGTCTGGCCTACCCCAGATAGGGAACCACAGTATTAGGCTTCTCTTCCATTTTAATTACTCCTTCCAATAAAGAAGATGGTGGATCCCACACCTGCTGCCCAGTGAACCAGTCAGAGGAGGGTTAAAAACAACAACAGTCTCCAGGGCATTAACAAGAGGAGGAAATCTATAGGTCTCTCCTTCTGAAAGTGATGTGTCCGTGTTTGATTTGCCAGGGTTGGGAAATACCTGGCGATTTGGGGGTGGAGCCTGAAGAGGGCAGGGCTTTGAGGGGGAGGGCCTTAATATCATGGAGTCCACCTTCCAATGCAGCCATTTTCTCCAGGTGAACTGATCCCAGTTGCCGGGAGATCAGTACAAATGCTAGGAGATCTCCAGCCAAAATGTGGAGGTTGGCAACTCTGTTAATACAATGGAGATAGACCCTTTGTTCCCATCTCTCACTGTTTGTGGACTTTGAGGAGGCAACTGACTGACCACTGTTGAAAACAAGATGCTAAAGTACATAGATGCTAAAGTACAAGATGCTAAAGTACATAGAACTGGTGGCAGTGGAAAGCACCATTAAGTCACAGCCGACAAATGGTGACCCTGCAGGAGCAGCAGTGGCGTAGGAGGTTAAGAGCTCGTGTATCTAATCTGGAGGAACCGGGTTTGATTCCCAGCTCTGCCGTTTGAGCTGTGGAGGCTTATCTGGGGAATTCAGATTAGCCTGTACACTCCCACACACACCAGCTGGGTGACCTGAGCTCTCTCAGCCCCACCTACCTCACAGGGTGTTTGTTGTGAGGGGGGAAGGGCAAGGAGGTTGTAAGCCCCTTTGAGTCTCCTGCAGGAGAGAAAGGGGGGATATAAATCCAAACTCCTCCTCCTCCTCCTCCTCCTCCTCCTCTTCTTCTTCTTCTTCTTCTTCTTCTTCTTCTTCTTCTTCTTCTTCTTCTTCTTCTTCTTCTTCTCAAGACAACAGATGTTTGGAGGGTCGTGTACTACTGCCTGCCTTTGTATTCATTGAGAGAGTTCTGAGAGAACTGTAAGTGGCCCAGCAGGATGTATGTGTAGGAGTGGGGAATTAAACCCAGCTCTCCAGATTAGAGTCTACCACTCTTAACCACTACACCACACTGGTTCTCCCATGGTCCCTAAGAAGGAGCAAAAGTTTCCTGATATGAAAGGTTAGCAGCTTCCCAGTTCATATGGACATAATGTTTGCCCATTCTACTGCTATGGAGCAGGTGTTTTCTCCTCTGGCAGTTCCTTCTCTCTGAAAAAAACACCCCTTCTCTTGAATCCTGAACTGGTTTGGAGACTGCCTTCTCTAGCAATAACTTCGGTGCTGCCTTGATGAGGAGTGAGTTAATTGGAGTGACTGCGGGTTTTTTTTTACTAGAGTGAGGCCTGAAAATCCAGTCCCACCAATGCAAATAGCACTACATTAAAAAGCCATTTAGTCGTGGGAATAAGAGCTAACGAAATACATGAGATGTTGGGATGGTTTATATTAGTGTCATTAACTCTTGTGTTTTGGAATAAGTCCCAGATGAAGAATTATGCTGAAAGGACAATTTAATAATTCTAATGGAAGCCTTTCTTACTCTATGTGATTCTGCCCTTTTGATTTTTTTTTTAAAGACACTTTCTTGCATGCTCTATGTTATGCCTCAGATTATGACAGGGTATGATCACAATTTAAATGGAACACATTTGGTCTGGGGAAGGGGGGTAAAATTCTTACTATTAATTACTTTGAGGGCCAATCGTGTTTCTTTTTTTCTTTTTCAGTCACAATAAAGACAATAAAAGTAAGACCTTAATAACAATAGAAGGTAAAAAAGAAAACGGATCTTTTCTAACATGCAATTCTAAGCACTAGAGAGTCAACATATTTATATAACTGATGTTCAACAAAATCACAAGTGAATTCTAGTAATCAAATATATAAATACAAAATAAACATTGATATTACTATAATTACTTTCTGGCCACCACTATCAAAACCTTATTTTTTTAAAACCCATGATATCCTAATACTGAGGCAGAGTGTGTTTCTTGAATGAATTTTTCTGTGACAGGCGCATGAGCTACAGTGTTTCTTCAGGATCTTCTATAGGAGCAGTTTAAAACAAAATAAGACAACGGTTGGTCCTTCCAATTTAGATTTGATCTTTAACTTTGACGTGTTATTTTATTTTATTTATTTATTTATTGTTTTGGCTTTTATACCGCCCCATCCCCGAGGGGCTCTGGGCGGTGTACATCAAAGCGTAAATAAAATGAATTATTAAAATCTTTAAAACAGTGGTACAAACAATAATGATAGCTATATAGAGGCGTCCGACCAACCCCACTTTAAAAATTCTCCCCAGAAAAGGGGGAGGGAGGAGAGCGGCGAGTCATTTTAGATGGTGGCCTAGGTGGAAGGCCAACTGGGGGGCACCATTTCAGCGGCTGGTTAAATACCCTGTTCCTCATCCTTTCCCCTGTGTACTGCAAATCTTTCTGAACTTTGTTTTGTGGGGATGCACCTATGCACACAGCACTCTCCCTGTTTGCAAATTAAAAGAAGCATGTGTTTGAGGCAAAAAGCATTGTTTGAACATCAGTGAACTCCACCTTTAGTCAATATTCAACACTGCCCCTTCCCAACACCCAACTCCTCTCTGAGATGTCTCAAAAAACAAATTCATGGCAGAAGGAGCAGGAGGAGGAGTTTGGAGTTATATCCCACTTTCCTCTCCTGTATGGAGACTCAAGGTGGCTTACAAGCTCCTTTCCCTTCTTCTCCCCACAACAGACAGCTTGTGAGGTAAGTGGGACTGAGAGAGTTCCGAAGAACTGTGACTAGCCCAAGGTCACCCAGCAGGAATGTAGGAGTGCAGAAATGGGGAAAACCCCATTTTGTGGAAAGCAGTCATGACAGGAAAATGCTCAGCAGGTAGCTCAGCATGTCCATTATCAGATTACTTCCCTTCTTCCTCCTTATATCACTGTGTTGCTCCCAGGCTCGATGTGGGAAGATACTATCTCAGCAGCTAGTCATTTTTTATTTATAAAACTCCTTTTCCACACCTCCAGTTTACCAGCTCTTTTTTCCCCGTGTGGCAATCCGCAGTTCAGACACATTGCAGTTCCTCATAACCGTGTCATTCCATCAGAAGGTTTGATCTAGCTACAGGCATTAAGGCGGGAGGAGGGTGAAGGAAAGGAAGAGAGAAAGGAAATAAATATTGTGACTGGGGAAGCATTTAAGTTAGCAGAAGCAGCCCAGGCTCTCTTATTACTTAGGCCTATGTCACCTATGAGGACTTGTGAGAGTGCGGCGTATTGATCGCTTGTCACTCAAAAGCATTCAGCAGATTGGATTGATGCTGCTTGTCAATCTTCTGATAATGGCTGGGTTAGCGGTCTTGGCAGCAACACAATGGGAACCCCCTCTTGCTGTTCTCGTTACCTGGTAGGCTTTTACTTCTGCACTATTGGAACTGAACCACAGCTGTTGCTTTCACATCCTGCATGTGAGCTCCCAAAGGCACCTGGTGGGCCACTGTGAGTAGCAGAGCCAGAGGTGGGATCCAGCAGGTTCTCACAGGTTCCCAAGAGTAGGTTACTAATTATTTGTGTGTGCCGAGAGGGGGTTACTAATTGGTGATTTTGCCACGTGATTTTTGCCTTAGTTACGCCCCTCCTCTCAGCAGTAGCGCGCAGAACTTGAAGCAGTCTAGCAGGAGGTGCACCGGTGCGCGTGGCAGCCTGCGCCTGCATGCGGTCGTTTCCCACCCAAGGACCAGCGCAGCGGCTGCGTCCTTGCCACAGCCCCACCCAGGAATGCCCCGCCCTCGGAATACCCGGGCATGCCCCCATCGTGCCCCGCCCAGCCCCATTGGCACTACGCCACAGTTTGAATCCCACCACCATGGGAACCTGTTACTAAAATTTTTGGATCCCACCACTGAGCAGAGCCTTGGACTAGATGGACTCTGGTCTGATCCAGCAGGCTCTTTCTTATGTTCTTAAAAGCAGAGAGGGAAAAGAGGACACACCTGGGTATCACCTTGCTCTTTTCAGTTGTCAAAGATCATTTCTTGTTATGCCATCGTTTATCACTTGACTTGCTTGTTGGAGTCATCCATAATGCATCTGAGGTCTACTGAAGAAGTTTTTTTCTGGGTAACCCCTAACTTTGGATATCAAATGAGGAATGGAGAATCATATGTGCCACGTTGAGGTCAAGCAAGGATAGGGTGTGGGGTGCTGGAATGAAACCAGCTAAGTGGTGGCTCTGTGCTGGAGAGACTGTCACTCCCTTGCAGTTTGTCCAGCACAATGGTTTAGTCCTTTAGAAGAGAAGATCTTACTATACTGTTCTGTCTTTGCAGGGGTAACGCTAAGGAAAAAATAGCTTAAAAGAGTTAAGGAGCGGTGAAGGGAGGACCTGATTAAATAGAATTGCCAGCACTGCTTGGCAAATGCCAGGAGATTTTGAGGGCACTGCCTGGTGACGATGTAGTTTGGAGAGAATGTGACATAACTTTGGGGTGACGGTCTAGGCATTTCCCTTGATTTTTATGGTAGACCATAGAAGCTCCTAGAAATTCACTAATTAATTGTGAACCATTACATCCCAACTGACTCAGGCAGCCCCAGGTTTGTGGGGTTTTCGAGGCAAGCAATGATCAAAGATGGGGGGGGGGATTACCTTCCTCTGCTTAGCAGCCCCAGCTTTCATTGCGGGTCTCTTATGCAAATAATAACTGTGACCAACCCTAATTAGCTTCCAGTTGCTGAGAAGATTGGGCTAGGCTGGTCTATCATTCTGCTGGACCTCACTGTAGAAGCCATTTTTTCCTGCCATTTTTTCTACCTCCTCAATTTCTTGAGGGTGAGAGTCCAGAATGGGAGTTCATCCCCATTGTATGGGCAGATAGTAAGCCTAGGATTAAGGTCCTGATCTATGTCAAATTTAAGAGGGTCCACAGCTTGGCAATTGATTACTTGCTTTTAAGAGGACCCACATAGATTATTTATCCCTCAGTTCTAAATTGTCCTTGACTTAGTTTGTCCATTACTTCAAATCTGGGGAAATACCATTATTTTGGAAGCATTATGTGATTTATGGAATGGAGAGAAATACAATTTAAAATGGTGCTATCAGACTTTGACCTTTTGAGCTGTAGAGTAAGGAATCGTGCAAATATTTGGAAGGAATATTTGGCCTTGGAGGAGTTACTCTTCCACTTTTGGCTTTTGCTTAGTTAATTGTTCTGAGATTTTTGTGTACCTGGGTAACACTGATTGAAGCATCACAACTGTAGCATTTCTCACTGGGAAAAAGAGGATGATTTGTATGGAAAGAAGAGAGCAAAGGAGTGCTTGAACCCACACGGGATTTCCCAGTGCCATGCAATCCAATCGAGACCCATAGTATTTAGACCTGAGTGAATGCTAGAAGATCCCTGATGAGATCTCCACAGTGTCTCTTTTGACCCAAACATCTTGGTTTTGGATTTTGCTTCACTAGTGTGTGAATCAAACTGGAGGATGAAGGTGCAGTCAAGTTGCAACCAACTTATGTCAACCCCATAGGGTTTTCCAGGCAAGAAATTTTCAAGGTGATTTGCCATTGCCTGCCTCCGCACAGCAACCCCAATATTCCTTTGTGGTCTCCCATCCAATTACAGACCAGGACTGGCCCTGCCTAACTTACGAGATCTGAAGAGATTGGGCTAGCCTGGACCATCCAGTCAAGGTATGTTCACACTGTATTGCATTATCCCTGGCAGATACTAGTGAGCATGATGTTTTCCCCAATCACACTCATCAGCAGAGAAGAATTCTGGTTTGGGCTATCTTAGTCATGACTGTAAATCAAACTGTAAATCAAATCTTGTGGTCTTTCCTGTTTCCTAGCATGGAATTTTTTCAGTAAAATTTATACATTTTTCAAAATGATTTGGGTCAGTAAACTGGAATTATATGTTGTACTTTATTGTACATATAATAGGAACAGTGGACATCATTTGTACATAGTGTCGTAAAAGGCACCAGATACGCACATGGCATGCAATCAAATATGCAAAGCCAGCAATGGAAAACTGAAGAAATGGAAGCTGTGGATAAAAATGTAAATGAAAATATAAAATGAAATAAAATAGGGAACATTCCTGCACCCTTACCATCTTGTCGGGCAGTACAGTTAACAGATAACAAACACACACACACACACATACACACACACGAGAAAGATTTTCCTCCTTCTGTAATACCAGTCTTTTGAGCTTGCTTATTTGATCTTGAGAGTTTTCACACTGTCTCTTGGTGCTCCTTTTTCAATGCTTGTCAAAGTACAGTACTTAATTGATCACACAGTGCCCTTTGAATGCTCCTAAGCTGGCTACTTGGTTTTAACAACTCCGAAAATAAATGGTTACAATTACAAACAGGCTGTTGAATTGCTTGTCGGTGGCTCCACTTTACTCTTATTAGCTGAGGCAGATGCTTGAAGCTGACCGTTGCATTTAGGATGGATTCCCTCTATTGGGGAAGAATTTCTTGAATTGATGGATTTTGTATGAGGCAAGTTTAGAGAACCTGGCCTTTCCCCTGCCTGCAATGGTTCCTTCATGACCTAGATATTAGGATTGCCAGCTCTGAGCTGGGAAATTCCTAGAGATCTGGGGATTGATGTGGTGCCACCTGCCAAAGTTGCCAAAGTTGTCTCCAAGGGAACTGATCTCTGTAATTTGGAGATGGGATGTAATTTTATTCATTCATTCATTCATTCATTCATTCATTCATTCATTCATTCATTCATTCATTCATTCATTCATTCATTCATTCATTCATTAGATTTTAAACCGCCCATCCCCGAAGGGATCTGGGCGGCGTACAGCAGGCCTGCAGCAACAATACATAATAACATCAAACACAGCAGGCTAAAAACAACATTTTACACATAATAACTAGGTTAATTTAAAACAATTTGACAAATCTATAACCATAAAAACACAGCAGCAGCAATAGTTTATGGTGCCCGATCCCAAGGCCTTTTGGAAGATTTCCAGGTCTTGCTTGGAGATCAGCAGCCCTCCCTAGTAGCCACATTTTCTGAAGGACTGTCTCTTCCCATGTCTACCCATGCCAGATGTGGTCTTTGGATGCCTGCTGTCCAGTTGAGTGTCTCCAAACATTTCAAGTTTATGGGCACCTTTGGAATTTTGACACAAGGTAGTGGACATAACTATGTGTATCTTTGCAGTCTATGTGTAAAGTGCTATCAAGCCACAGCAAGTTTATGGCCACCCAGTAGGGTTTTCAAGGCAAGAGGCCAACAGAGGTGGTTTGCCATTGCCTTCCTCTGCATAATAACCCGGCTATTCCTTGCTGGTTTCTCATCCATGTACTAACCAGGACCGGCCCTGTTTAGCTTCTGAGATCTGATGAGATCAGGCTAGTCTGGGCCATCCAAGCAGGGCACAGAAATCACAGCCAGTCACATAATCGCCCTTTCCTCACAGTTCACTTAAAACTTTTTGAGGTGGGAAATCAAACATTTTCTCCATGGGGTTGGAGTTCCACATTGTTTCTAACGCCTTTGGTTTTGGAAACATTTTATTTCCAGCCTCCAAACATTTTAAATGAATCCCCTTTTAATGATACTTGAGGCTGAAATGTTTTCAAAACAGCTTCCCTGCTGGGTGTATCTCTTTAAAATGTTGCCCATGCAGTCCCCCGACTTCCTCCTTGACACCATTTTTTCTCTGCTTATTCCCTGTTTCCCCTCCTAATGTTTTAGGAGCATTTCTGTAAATTTTTTGGGGGGAGGGAGGCCTTAATATTTGATGTATCGACTATATGGAGGCAGCAAGCAACCTACTTAGAAAGGAGCTGAAATGCTTACCACAATCAAGTTCCGTTAGAGATTTTTCAAGGATTTGGAAGCATTCAGTAGTCTCTTTGACACCAGAAGGGAACTGTGTGGAAGTTCCATACCTCTGCGTGGAACTGAGCCACCTGCGGGAGCTCCCCTTGCCAGCAGCCACCCAAACCACATGACACCAATATGGAGTTTATGCGGACATGCAGGGAACACTGGAAGCATGGCAAAAAGACTGTGAATTTCATTTGACTAGGGTTGTCTACATGACCAGTATGAACAGCGCAAACCACCTCCCTCAAGGACTGCTTGCCATTAGTGACACCAGAACATTGGAACATTTGATCGGACAAGAGTGTCCTGTTCTCATATCAAGTACATAATTATGTAGGCTCAGTAGTGGGTTGAAACAGAGAACAGCCATGCACACCGAGACCAAGAAAAAAAGGGGCTGCGAAAAATAGCGAACAGCCACAAGGAAAATAGGATTAAAAGTGTTTAACCCTACTTTAAAGACCAAGAGCAACCATGGGCAATAGTCAGCACAGTCCTAAACCTAATCTAATAAAGCAGATGTCTGCAAACTCAGTAAGCTAGTTCTGTTGAGATTCTTTATTTACTGTGTGGTGGTAGAAAGTGTCCTCAAGTCCCAGCTGACCTATTGTGACCCCATAGGTTTTCAAAGCAAGAGATTTTTGAAGGTGGTTTGCCATTGCCTGCCTCTGCATCGGCAGCTGTGAGAACTTTGGCCCAGCAGGCTTCATGTGGAGAAACAGAGAATTGAATTCGGTTCTCCCGATTAGAGCCCACTGCTCTTAACCACCACACTACAGTGGCTATCTTTTACTGCGTATCTACTGCATATAGCTTTTCTTCACTGCTCTAAGCAGTTTGCAATGAAAACAGTTACCAGAAACGTTAATTATACCACCACCTCCTGCAATTTCCAGTTAGTCCCAGTTCCTGGGTGCTGGTGGTTGCTCTTCTTAAACCAGTACCAAGAGGGCAAATGGAGACAGGTTGTCCCCTTTGCCTTCGCGGTTGGTCTTCTTAAGCCAGCGGCTGCACGCCCAGATCTATTGTGATCTGATGGGAATTGTCTACAAAATGTGCGCTGATAGGGCACGATGTTTCAATGATATGTTCCTCTTCCTTCCAATACTCCATAGTGGAGATGGAATAGAATACTTCCAAATCCACCTTGGCCTGAACATGTGAAACAGTAAGAGGAAGAACCAGGTGGCTAGGTTTGCAAACCATTAAACCTGATGAAGAATGTTGACCTGCAATACCAAGGCAAAGGAGAATGGAAATTCATTAGCCATTATATCTTTAGGAATCTTAGCTTGGCAGGAAAAAAAAATAGTTGCGCAACATATTATTGCAGTGTGGAAAGTCCTGAGTTTAAGTATGTCTCTCTGAAAGCTTGTATAATTCACATAACCAGCAATAATTTACACCTAATTAGATTTTGTCAACTAAATAATTCTGTCTCATGTTGCTTTCCATGGAATTATTTAAGTGGTTTCATCTTTCCCCTCAAAATAACTGTAAATGTCACATTAATTTTGTTGACACCAGCAACGTCTGGGAAAGTCACTTGGTAAGGTAATTTGTTAGCGGAATATATTATGCTTGCCAGTGAAGCAAGAAAGATTTGTACGGGAGAATATCTCCAACTGTTAACGCTGAACATCTTGGTTCATAACTCGGTAGTGTGGTGTAGGGTTTTTTGGTTTGGTGTCTTACAGATCAGAACCAGTTAGTGAAAGCTGCAGAAAGGCAATGCACATGTGAACATGAATTTAAAAAACAAATTGTAAAAGAGAACTCCTGAAGATACAAATACAGGTTTTATGCGGTAGTTTGCCAGTGTGCATGGGCAAATCCTCTCTCTCTCTCTCTCTCTCTCTCTCTCTCTCTCTCTCTCTCTCTCTCTCTCTCTCTCTCTCTCCCTCTGCCTAACCTACATTAAAGGGTTATCATGAAAGAAAAAACAGAGGCCCCTTCCGTACATGCAAAATAATGTATCTTCAAACCACTTTCACAATTGTTTGCAAGTGAATTTTGCTATTCTGCACAGCTTCAAAGAGCACTGAAAGCAGTTTGAAAGTGCATTATCTCTCCCTCTCTCCCTCTGCCTAACCTACATTAAAGGGTTATCATGAAAGAAAAAACAGAGGCCCCTTCCGTACATGCAAAATAATGTATCTTCAAACCACTTTCACAACTGTTTGCAAGTGAATTTTGCTATTCCGCACAGCTTCAAAGAGCACTGAAAGCAGTTTGAAAGTGCATTATTTTGCATGTGCGGAATGAGCCAGAGGAAGGAAAGAAGCTGTTCTCAGCTTCTTGAAGGACTTGACGGATAAAAGTCTGGCTGGTCAATATCAAAATACTAGAAATGTACATACAGTTGCATCAGGATTGGTTTTTAGCAATATTTTATGCACAAGTTTACATTGGCAGTATAGGGTTATAGGACAAATACAAACGTACTGAAGAGCTGAACACTGTAGCCAGTGGTGCATTCCCTTTCTGGGTAAATTTCTGTAGTTCTCTTAATTAACCTGGAATTCAGGATATCAGGGGCTGATGGGAATTGTAGTCCATGAACATCTGGAGAGCCACAGGTTGCAGACCTCTGGGATACTAGAATGCAGAACATTATTCCAGAGCAATAACAGAATAGGATGGAGGACAGTTTTACTAAGAACTGCATTTCACTAATTTAGTTTTTATTTATTGGCAGTCCCAATTGTAAGTGTCATTTATTTTATTTTATTTATCTCAAATATGTGTTCTATGCAATAGATTCAGTTGTGGGAGAATGCAATAGATTCAGTTGTGGGAGAAAAATAAACAAACAAGCAAAAATGGCCATTGGCCTGACAGCGTGATGTCACTTCCAGGGAAAACCTGGAAGCAATATCAGTATTCTATAGGAATCATCGGAAACTAGAGTTTCTGGCAGTTCCTAGAAAGGGCAAAAGTCACTTCTGGGTTTTACCTTGAAGTGATGTCACAATGTTGCCGACATTAGCTCCCACTTTGTCCCTGCACTACCCATCTCCCACTGGTTGTCAGACCCTGCTAGACAGCCCTACTCAAACTGTTGATGAACTGATTGCTGAAAAAAAATCAACTGGTGAACAAAGCATGAGCTAAACCAGCGGGTGTGAGCATTCTTAATGCCACCTACCCTGAAGGTTCACTATTCAACAGTAGAAACACAGACGTTTCTATGTTAAAGGTGCTCATTGTATTCCAGCACTTTTAATAGCTTGCACGGCCTTGGTAGTGCCGTGTATTCTATATAGCTCCCAGATTTGGTTTCTGGGTTCAATAGAGCAACTTGAAAAGCTACAATTAACCTTCTTCCATAAATTACTGGCCCTCCCATCATGCATTGCTTCTGAGCATGCCCTTCCTAAAATTTCGACATTGCTATGGAAAACTGTCATAGATTATAAGTATCACTTATCTAGTGCAAATAACGTTCCTGTTTTTGCAGCACAAGCAATAAAGGACTGTAGCTGGTTGAGATGGCATAGAGCAGTTGAGGGCAAAATGAAGGTAGGGTACTATTTACCTAGTGGGTTAACTAATCAACGACTCACATCATGTACTCAGAAACTAGTTAAATGTGACTGGAATGATACCCAAAAATGTCAGAGGAAGTGTTCTCCATTAGATTTAGATACTAAATCTGCTGCTAATGTTGTTTTACTTTTGTACTTCTATATATTAACAGCCCCTAAATTGAGACGAGCAGATATGATTGCGTGCCATAATGCAGCTCCTTCAAATCAAAGACTCTGTGACTGTCAAATGAATGTACTCGATTCATCAGTGTATGTGTTTTTTTTACTGTCCTAAATATGAAGCAGAAAGGGGAACATTTCTGACTAAATGGATAGCTAGATTTGCCCCCTTTCCTGATGCTATGAAATTAAGATTGCTTCTTAATGGTCTAAATCAAAACTCTGTAGTAGATATGGCAAAATTCTGTTTGGCAGTTTGCTGCAAAAGTTTTTAAAAATGGGGGCATGGCCCGTGGGCTGTTAAACTGAAATAAACTATGAAATAGACATTTTAAATGGGAGTTCCTGTCTTGCGGAAATTCATAGCGCCTCCTCATTATTTTTTTGTAGGCATATGAAATAGAATTGTTCTACAGATCCTTTGGTTAATCATGTAAATCTTGCTGACCTTATTTTTATGATGTGGGCAGTGGTTTATTCTGTGATTCTGTCTTTTTCTGGTTTATTAAATTGTATAGATTATTTAATGATTTCATATGCTGCTGTGAACTATGGTGAAGCAAGCTATTCCTTTTAACAAATAGATTCATAAAACTAGAATACCAGACATGGATCCACTTGCAAGCTGGTTAGACTGAAAGAGAATGGTCTTAGGTCCAGTGGTGTATTTGCCTAGGGATGAGAGGTACCTTCTGTCCCCGGGCGCCAATAATCTGATCACGTGGGGAGCACAAAATCAGCCCCCCACATGACCAGAAAGATGGCTTCGGGCGCCCTTGACCCCACCTATGTTGTCATCAACATGGGCAGGGCCAAGGAAGCCCAAGGACACCCCCTCCTGGCTCCCGGCTCCCAGTCGACAGCCTTTTCTATCCGCCCCTCCTGGCCAGTCTTTTCTGCTTTTCCCTCTAGCCATGCCCCCTGAGCCCCGCCCCTGGCCTCAGTGCTTATAAAAGCAGCTGACGGGGAATGGCAGTCACTTCTGCTCTCCCCAAAGGGCAGAAAGGACTGCCAGCTGCTTGCTGGGAGCCGGGGTGGTGGCAGCCGGGCTGGAGGGAGGAGCCTCACCCTGCTTCCAGGCGTGGTGGGCACCCAGAGACAATTTATCTCCAGGTGCCATTCCCCCCAATACGCCTCTGCTTAGGTCTATTCCAGGGGTAGGGAACCTGCGGCTCTCCAGTTGTTCAGGAACTACAATTCCCATCAGCCCCTACCAGCATGGCCAATTGGCCATGCTGACAGAGGCTGATGGGAATTGTAGTTCCTGAACATCTGGAGAGCCGCAGGTTCCCTACCCCTGGTCTATTCCATGCAGCTGAAATAAGACGTCCTGAGGATGCAAAAAAAAGACATCCAATTTAGTTTTTTCTTACTGTGCAGAAAATCTGTCAGCTCTCAGAGGGCAAATCAACTCAGTGCTTTCCAATGGTCAGCAGACCCATCTTTGGAGCGGCTAAGATTTTCTTCCATGTGTCTGGGTAGCTATGAAGATAGCTCCTCAAAAGTAATAATAAAAAAATAGGGAAACTATTGCAGGAATCAGCAGAACCAGCTGAGTACAACTATGCACTTTTCAGGCTGAAAATGCTCCCAGGATCAAAGCCTGCACAGCAAATGTCCTGGGGCAACCTGCAGCGAGTGGCGGCCAGGAGAATCCCTTCACACAAAATGTCAAGGGCAAGCAGAGGGTGAAACTGACCAGAGAGCAAAACTGTTGGGTGGGGGAAAAATCTCTTTTCCACTCTGATGCCTTTACTGTCTGGAAAGCACCCAGAAACCTCCTCTTTTTATTTTGGGTGTGCAGAGTGAAAAGAGGCAGTTGCCTCTTTTTAAGATGTCTCACAGATGTCTTTTTTGTGCTGTGCAGAACGCTGGGGGGAATGGTATTGCGAATGGCCTTAATGTTGATTCTTCCTGCCACCGCCGACTTCCCTATAAGCTCAGTATGCTGTTCCTGATGGTCTACTGACATCACTTCACCGAAAACAAATGAATGAGTGGATTTGTTTATTGTTTAAAGCCAGAGGTCACCACAATGCAGAATAAAAAACCCCAATAAAATAAAACAAAACAGGCACGTAGCAAATATACATTTCATCCTATCTCTGTTGAACTCAGCTGAACTCAAACACATGCTCTCTGATAGCTAGTGTTTGGCTCATATCTTCTTGGCAGCCAGAGCAAAAAGCGACAAGTTGTATGTAATCAGAGGACGGGTGTCTGATACCCAAAACAAAATGTCAGAAGTCTCAGTGGGCTGCAGCAAGATGAGAGAACTGAAGGAAATCACTACCCGCTCTTAAGGAAAAAGTTAAGAAAGCAGAGGTGAGGTGAGTCATGTTGGTTGTCTTCTTGGAGGAATTACTAGATGATGTTAGACAGTAAATGGAGGTTTTATAGAAAATGAAGTCCAAGGCATTTATGATTATCAAATAGTTCTGAAAACAGGACAATTTTTATTCCTCTCAACCTAAAGCAGGCTGCACAAAGTGATCCAGTGCTGTGCTGAAATAGGCGGGTTTGAAAAATACGTGCAAACACATGTGGCTGGATTTTCATTTATGCCACCTTTAGAGGAAGGGCAAAATAAAATTGTGATAGACCAGGGTGGCTAATTGTTTATAACTTGTGTCACAAAAACAATAACATAGAAGAAGGTAGGCCAGGCAAAAAATACATAGGCCCCTTCCGCACATGCAGAATAATGCACTTTCAATCCACTTTCACAATTGTTTGCAAGTGGATTTTGCTATTCCGCACCGTAAGATCCAGCCTCAATGCGCATTGAAAGTGGATTGAAAGTGCATTGTTCTGTATGAGTGGAAGGGGCCATAGATTTGGAGACATCTTGTGACTTAGCCCTATTAGTAATAGCTGTGAGCATAGCAATAGGAAGGGAAAGAAACAGGTCTCTGGTCATGATTGGATTGAAGAGGTATGACTCGTTTTTTTAAAAAACAACCCTCTAATGTTCTACATAATCGAAATGTGAGTTGTGGGTCGAGTAGGATTTGTAGAAAGTGGGGGAAGGAAAAATTAAAACATGGTGGTCTGCCTTTGTCTGACAAATGAATCCCACATGTGTACAATATGTTCGAAGAAGGGCAGCTTTGATCCCTCCCCTCCCTCTCATTCTTTGGGAAATCTGGCTGTAAAATGTCACAATCAAAGTAGGCAAGTGGGGAACACTTTGGAAAGTCTGGCCTTCATTTTGGGAAAATGAAGGGAAAGAAAGCGAGCCCCAAAGAGCGGTTGTTTGGTCCCGCCTGCACAGATGGCCTTCTCCGTCTTCAAGCACATTGAAAGCTGGCACGTGAAATGGGGGTGTAGGGTGTGTGTGTGCCAGCTCATGGTTAGTAAAAGCATAACGACTAATCCACGCAAATTGTGGATCTATGGGAAACTGAGATTGAATGACTGGAGAAGGATAGAAGACACAAGCATCTAGGAAAGGACCAGCTCTCATTCAGACTAGAAGCTGCTTCAGATGTTCAGAGAAGGCATGTGGCATGGGCTCGGGGGTAATAGTACATCCAAGGTACAGATGGAGGACCATGGGTTAGTATCATTTCCTAGCACGTGAGAAGTAAGCAACAATTACATCATAGGTGCCAAACTCGTGGCCCTCCAGATGTTATGGGCTACAGTACCCATTATCCCCTGCCAGCATCATGCTGGCAGGGGATGATGGGAACTGTAGTCCATAACATCTGGAGGGGCGTGAATTTGACACCTGTGAATTCACGCCCCTCCAGATGTTATGGACTACAGTCACATCATCTCCTGTCCCTACACTGCCTTTTTAATTTATTTACTTCATTATTGGATTCTGTAGTTGGCTGTAGTTTGGTTTCTGGTTTTCCTTTTAAATTCCTTCGTAAGCTCCCCCCTTTGTTCACCACCTCCACAAGGTAGCATTTGCAAACCATTTTCAATCCCCCCATTGGTTTTCACTCCCCCCCCCCTTCAAAAAGCTTCCTGGCCCCCATTTTGTGATTCTTCCGTTTTATTTTTATTTCCTATGGATGCGTAGCTTCGATGCTTCAAAGCCTCGTGCTGGGATCCTCCTTGAATCATGACTTTATACCCCCAAAAAATAATTTTAAAAAATACAGCCAAAAATAAACAGGCGAGATGATGGAGTGGGCTCAGAAAATGGCTCCAAGGAGGAAGTCCAGGGACTGCAGAGAGTTGTGGGAAACATTTTAATGACATACGCACAGCAAATGAAAACGTTTTGACTCTTCGTGCCCCTGATACCAGAGAGAGCCTCTGATTTTAAAATTATTATTATTTTGTTCGCCTGCAGCCAATAAAACTCTTTCTCCTGCATGCATTTGTTTCATCATTGGCATGAGCAGCGCTACAGCCTGATCTGCAGGTAAAATGTGTTCCATCCCTCACACCTGGAATCCCTGCCAATATGCTGGCAGCCCAAATCCTCCTGGAAAATAAACGGCAATAAAGGAGAGGGAGGCGGAGAAATGAGAGGCGTCGCAAGTGGTGATGAGCAGGGCTTTATGGCAACTGGACAGCCCTGGAGATGGCTCTTGGCATGTGGGCGCGGGAGTTCAAGGAGAGCATGAGTGAAAGCAGAAACAGGAATAGCGATGCCGCAGTGCAAGCCTGGGAATAATTTAATTAATTGCGCCGAAATTTCTTTGATGAATAGTTATGTGGTAATAAGTGTGGGGTCGAGAGCAGAATGAGTTTCAGCTTTTTAATGGGCCCTCGCAGCTGCAGTTTTGGAAGACTTCCCGATATGTAGCTGGTTTCTCTCTCTCTCTCTCTCTCTCTCTCCCACCCCCACCCCCCATCTTTTCATTTTCATTTCTGCATGGCTGCCTTACATTACAAATTTCCATCTGTAAAGACTTGCCTGCTTCTTGGGACACAGCAGTGCTCAGAGCGGACCTTTCAAGGGAGCCATGCTTATCCTTGATATTCAGTTCCATGGATAGCTGCTGCTGGGAGGAAGTGTGTGGAGGAGCTGTGTATTTAATTTGGATGAAAACAATGGCTCAGAGAAGAATGTGTTAAGAACAGCTAATGGGGATGGGTTGAATGCAGAAGGACAACTAACTGAGGCCCCTTCCGCGCATGCAGAATAATGCACTTTCAATCCACTTTTCAGTTCACTTTGCAGCTGGAT
The DNA here is from genome assembly GCF_021028975.2 of Sphaerodactylus townsendi. Taxonomy (NCBI): domain Eukaryota; kingdom Metazoa; phylum Chordata; class Lepidosauria; order Squamata; family Sphaerodactylidae; genus Sphaerodactylus; species Sphaerodactylus townsendi. The sequence continues at coordinate 12,703,826 of NC_059440.1, read as the reverse complement.
TTGACTGTGCGGAATAGCAAAATCCACTTGCAAACCATTGTGAAAGTGGATTGAAAGTGCATTATTCTGCATGTGCGGAAGGGGCCTAAGTGACGGGTATGCCAGTCCCTTGGTTAAGTATGATACAAAGCAATAGCGTGTAGATGGCCTGGGTAGGGTGGGGCTTTGGCGTTCTCCTAGAATTAGAACTCATCTCCAGATTACAGAAAGTGGCAACTTCAGAAGGTGGACTGTATGGCATCACATCTCTGCCGAGCTTCATTGCATCCCCAGATTCTGCCTGTTCTAGACACTACCCCCAAATTTCCAGGCTTTCACTGTGTTGGAGCTGCAAACTTTGGTGCAGAAAAGGTGAGCCTTCAACTTAAACTTCCTGAAACTGGGGTTCAACATCCTGCTTCCTGTCTCAGTGTTACATTGGGAGTGCATTTAGGAGTACTAAATAAGGCTCTAAAGCACAAGTGTCAAGCCCGTGGCCCTCCACATGTTATGGACTATAGTTCCCATCATCCCTTGCCAGCATCCTGCTGGCAGAGGAGGATGGGAACTGTAGCCCATAACATCTGGAGGTCCACGAGTTTGACACCCATGCTCTAAGGCCATGGTGGAGAACCTATGGCACTCCAGATGTTCATGGACTACAATTGGCAGGGGGTGGTGGGAACATCTGGAGTGCCATAGGTTCGCCACCACAACCTAAGGAATGTGGGTCTTCCAGATCCTAGTCTGACACTTTAACCACTATACCAGTGATTCTCAACCTGTGGGTCGTGATCCCTTTGGGGGTCAAACGACCCTTTCACAGGGGTCACCTAAGACTCTCTACATCAGTGTTCTCCATCTGTAAAATGGATAAATGTTAGGGTTGGGGGTCTCCACAACATGAGGAACTGTATTAAAGGGTCGCGGCATTAGGAAGGTTGAGAACCACTGCACTATACCATACAGGCTCTTCTGGTATTTTTGTGATATTTTGCGAGCTGCTTCAAAAACTTAGTCATGGAAATGCACATACCTTTAAACCTGCCATGCTTGGAATATTTCATTAAGGCAAAGCTAAAGAATTTCAACTCTAGGGCTTTGTTTTTGACACATTAATGCGGATAATGCGATTGTGCTGTGCAAAAAGTTTCCATGAGGTGTGATTTGGGATTCATTTTATTTGTAAGTTTATTTTTAAGCTACTAGGAACACTCTTTTAATAAAAAGGAAGGATATAAACAGATATAGGTTTGAAAACAAATCACAAAAATTAATGCTTATATTAAACCCATTTTAAAACCACTGCAAAAATAACATCTGTGTTAAAAGTAACAAACAATGAAAAGCCTGAAACCATAAGAGCAGCAATTAAAAACAAATTCCTAATTGACTAAAGGAAAGATTTCACAATGGGTGTGTAAAGATTTTGAAGCAGAGTCTGTGACTTACGTAACACAGCTTGTATGCTGTGCTTGTGTGAGCCTTCCTTTCTCCCCTGATGCGTACCGTGTTTCCCCGAAAAGAAGACAGTGTCTTATTAATTTTTGCTCCTAAAGATGCACTATGTCTTATTTTCAGGGGATATCTTATTTTTACGCTCCACAGCTGCATGCTCTGGTGTTCTGTTCAACAGACATGCTTCCAAACAAAAACTTTGCCATGTCTTACTTTTGGGGGATGCCTTATATTTCGCACTTCAGCAAAACCTCTACTACATCTTATTTTCAGGGGATGTCTTATATTCAGGGAAACAGGGTAGAACCCAACTGAATGCTTCCAAAAGAAAAAAAAGCTACTAACAAACTGGGATTCTACATCTTTAATTTCATCCCAGTTTAAAATCCCAGTTTGTAGAGAGAAAACAAGGTTCATTTGGGTCTAGTTCGTGTATCTGGATATTCCAGGAAATTGGGGCTTGATTCAAGATTCCCCAAACCAGAAAAGTGTTTGTGGTGAGTTCTCCGGTCTGCGTGACCGTGGTCTGGTGGATCTTGTTCCTAACGTTTCGCCTGCATCTGTGGCTGGCATCGTCAGAGGTGTATCACAGAGGGAAGTCTGTTACAAACACTGTTACGCATAAGCAGAAAGTGTTTAGTCACACTTAACATGAGAAGGGAAGAAAGATGACAGAGAGATCATGGGAATAAACCATGAGTGCATCCATCACAATCAAACCAACTTGTGATGTGATAATTGAATGCAGGCGATGCCCATCCATAAAAAAAACTGAGAAATGTTCAGGGTGCCTTCAACACATGTTTTAGATTAGGCTGGAAGGCCAGGAGAGATATGCCAACTACCCACCCAAAGTGATGGACCGTCATAACCTGCAACCATCTGCCAACTGTGTCCTGACTTCCAGCATAATTAGGGCTTTAAAGGTCTAAAGCAGCAAAGAAAACTGACTGGTATTGCATGCTCATTGTGATAACCTCCACTATGCACCTTAGTCATTAGTTTTGTTCCAGATGGTCTTCTAGGGCAGCTCCACACAGGGCAAATTGCAGTACTCTAACCTATTACCAAGGCATGTGTGAAAGTGGTCAGATCAACCAGATATATTTACTTGGACAATCCAGAGGCAATAGTGATGTTGCCTCGGAAATCAGGATGTCAGGTTCAGAACCCTGTCATTGAGACTAGCATTTTGGAAACTCCATGGAAGCTTTCAGGGGCAGGGGGATTGCCCTGATGGCATTCCATCTGCTTCTTAGAAATCCACCGATGGCTCAAGCAAAAAATATTTACTTCAACGTTACTTCCTCAAACTTTATTTTTATAGGAACCTGAATGCTATTATCTGATTTATTGGGTCATATGGAAAGGAAAAACTCACCAGTTTTGTTTTTTGCCAACATAACGTAACCCAGTGGGGGACTGTGCAATTCAAATTTTAGTTGTTGGGATCCTTTCTTCTTTGCTTGGAACATTGCCCACCCTGTTATGTGTTCTTTAGAGAAATTAAATGCAGAAGTAGCTTAGAGAAACGATGGCAACGTTCCAGGATTACCCCCCCTCCCCATTTAGTGACTGTTCTGGAATCAGCATATAAATTCAGTCTCCTAATTACATTTTGGAAGGTGTTACCTAAAATGGGTTGGGGGTGGGTTAGTTACAGAGGGGGTTCCAGAAACCTACAACACAAGATCTCGAAGTCTGTGTATACCAGGGTTGATCTTGATAATGATACTCCAAAATAAAATTACAAGAAAAAAAATAAATGCATGTAAATAACTTTATTGTGTACGAAATAAAAAATAATAAAGAAACATATAAAGAACCTATACTAAGCACAAGAGTACTGATTCCCTAGGCACTTACACAAACATGTGAGCGCACCAGTGAGAGGGTGCACCTTATTAGAGCGAGAAGGAGGGAAAGTACGATGTTTCAGGAGAGGGCATGCAACCTTAAATCTGAGAACATGAGGTTGGAAGAGGATCACCGTATTAGAGATCTGAAGAGCAGAATGTGTAGCTAGCAAAGCCAGGAGGAAAACCTGTGGAACACAGGCAGGGGTTCTCAGAAGGAAACCAACAGACATCCATGTCAGAGATCTGAGAAACAGCTTGCTGGGTCTTGGGGTCCTTCTTTTATGGTCTAAGATCCCAGTTGACTTGGATTGGGTCAAAATCAGAAGTCTGAATCTTCTTGGTGGGTTTGAAGTTAACAGCTGTCATTCTTTGGCAGAAAACATTGGGAAAATTACCTTGGTTAGGCTGTTGTGAGCCAGATCTACATGAACACAACAACCTGAGAGAGAGAGGCAGAAATGACTTGGATTAAGGGTGAAAGACAACTTAATGTCTTAGGTCCTTGACTGAGTCACCATCATAGGGCTGGTCAGACACCTCTAGGGTGTATGCGGACATTAGGTAAAATCCTCAGCATTGAAAAGTCTTTTGTTCTCTTGAAAGTTATGCCAAGGATCTGCGGGGAACCACACTTAATCTGTTTTAATTCCGGCCACACCCTCTCTCTTCCCCAGAACTCTCCAGTGTAATGGTTGAACCCAGGTGGCTTTCTGAGATTTCCACAAGTTTTGGATTCCCTGGCACTTAGACATTAAAGGGGATGTCTATTAAAACAACTAAGTCCAAAAGAAAAAGGGGGAGGAGGGAGGACACAAAGGCCCCTTCCGCACACGCAAAATAATGCCTTTTCAAACCACTTTCACAACTGTTTGCAAATGGCTTTTGCTATTCCGCACAGCTTCAAAGAGCACTGAAAGCAGCTTGAAAGTGCATTATTCTGCATGTGCGGAATGAGCCAAAGAACTGTTCTTCTAATAGGTTTTGCAAAATGGTTACTCCTGTAAAAGCCTGGAGGAAACTTCTGTTGTCATTTTTGTCAACAGAAAACATGGACTTGAGCTGAGAAGTGGGGTTCGGAGACCAGGACAGGGGCAAGTTTGCAAGCTTCCAAATTGCATGCTACTTGAACTCTGGCCTCACAATTATCTCACAGAACATGACTTACCTGCTCACAAACTGCCAACCAGCTCAATAAAAAATTGCCTTCCTGATCTTGACCGGTAAGCAGAATGTTTTTCAAATCAGCAAGTGTTTGACCACCCCTTATGATCCAGAAGATCATTGAGACTCAGAGGGACAAGATCCTTAAACATAAGGAAGTGTTGCTGGAGAACAAGACCAAGATAACCCACACTATGATGTTCTATGTTATTATGTAAGGATGTGACAGTTGGACAATGAAGAAAACTAACAGGAGGAAAATTGATTTGTTTCTATGTGGTGTCGGAGGAGACCATGGGACACCAAAAAGACAAGGTGGGTTATAAATCAAATCAAGCCTGAATTCTTCCTAGCAGCCAAGACTGATCTTCAGAAGCTCAGCTGAAACCTAGCCATCAGTGTGACACAGGAAAAGACAATGTGATGTCACATGTATGGTGACGGAAACACCTTGAACTAGGCTTGCAGCTCTCATTGTGTATAGTCTTAAAAGAACTCTTGGACGCTTGTAGATACTTCAAAGTGGTTTCCAATGAAAAACTGTGGTGAAGAAGGTCAGTAATGAGTTGGGGCTCAGGATACTGTCTGACTGTTGGTCTTTGGAAGTGAGGTATTTCTGGAGACTTTATGAGCTGGGCATGAGGAAGGAAAAAAAATTAAGACTGCTGCCTTTTTTTCCTCAAGAAAAGTAGCCATCTTTGTAGTGATTAGCTGGGGCCTGCTATAATTTTAGATGTCCTTTACAGTTTATAAATATGGACCCATAAAAAGCCCTGGAAATACGGAAGCTGTGACTTTAAGCCATTAAGAAGCCCAGTGGTTTGATAAAATAACAGGAAACAGACAATTTATTATGAGCAGCCTTGGTAGCTCTGGATTATCTATAAAACTTTTATGGCCCTCCCCAAGTGGCGAGAGGCCATAAAACTTGCCTGAATGAGGGACTTGTTAATTTACTTGTTAAAGCAAATTAAAAATTTATAAGCGCTTTTAGGTAAATGAGATCTTCTCTCATTGCTGCCCTTGCGGGGTTCAGAAGCCCTAGGAGGGAAGAAAATGGCTAGGATGGAGCATCACAGCAGAACAATAAAAGCGATTAAATTGTTTCATTTTATTGCTATGGAGAAACACAGCTGCTGCCATAGTTTGCAGTGAGATACTGGGGGGTTGATGGCGTGGTGTTTCAGGTTCATTTTAAAAGTAGCAACGTCCCCCTTCCGCTGCCTCAACTTTGTTTCTCCCTGGAAGGGCAGGGTTTTTGCTCTTTGCCCGTAGGGCTTTGCATGGGTGCCTCAGAACTTCATTTGCGGACAAGCTAAGTAAACCACAGCTCATAGATTCAGCTTATGAAGGCATCTAAATGCAAAGAATGCTAAAAGTGTCTCAACGTTGTAAGTATACCAGTCTCCATTGCTTTGGCTCATTCCGCACACGCAAAATAATGCACTTTCAAACTGCTTTCAGTGCTCTTTGAAGCTGTGCGGAATAGCAAAATCCACTTGCAAACAGTTGTGAAAGTGGTTTGAAAATGCATTATTTTGCGTGTGCGGAAGGGGCCTTTGTTTTCTAAGTCCGTAATATGGCTGCTGTCTCAATGAGCAAGGCAGACTATAAATGAGATGTCAATGAACATTTTGGAAAGTATTGGAGAGCCTCTTAAATTTGGACCTCAGTATGTCTTACTGTGTTTCCCTGAAAATAAGACAGGGTCTTATATTAATTTTTGCACCAAAAGATGCAATAGGGCTTATTTTGGGGGTAGGGCTTATTTTAGGGGAAATCATGCCTTTCCATCCAGGCACTTGTTTTGGTAGATCAGGGGTTAATTTCTGCAATGGTTTCAGTATGTTGGAGATTTTTATGACCAACTTTGGCTGAGCCATCATTGAGTTCTTGTTCTTTCTCATTTCAAGCAACTAAGCTTGATCCTTCGTTCTAGATGCCATTCCTGATGTAAAGATGGTGGGATTAGATGGCTTGTTTCCGGCTATCCAAGTAGAAACCCTTGATGTCATAACTACTTCCTTTTCCTTTGATGAACACCACCTTAATGTTTATGTCTCACATGAGCAAAAGGATCATAAATCAGGTCATAAATGCAGGATTTTAACTCGCCTTTGAAGAAGTTCTCATTCACATGGTTTCCATCACGAGGTCCCTCTTGACTAACCCCCCCCCCCTTACAACTTTTGGCTTTAGGGGAGCTGATTTTGAGGACTATTTTCTGGAATATCCACATTTCCCCCTGCCTTGCTTTCAACCCTGCCCAAAAACCTAATAAAAGGAGACATGACGCTATTACAAGGGATTAATCCCTATATTTCAGAAAGAAGACATCCTTGGGATCTGGGTTTCCTTCTGAAAATCCCCGCTCCCCGTACACATCAAAGCCACTGGAGGGGTATATTTATGCCCCATGGTGTGGACCATCTCAGTGAATGCTAGCAAAGTACCCTGCTGATTGCTGATTGAAAACAGTTGTTAATTCTCTACTCCACTAAATTCCAAGTGGGGGGGGGAAAAAAAACTTTCCTTAACAAAGAACAGATTGGAGAGAACCAAGTCCTTACTGTGTGGAAATTAATGGCAGATGCTTGTGCTGATAGTTAAAATGTTTCATTAGATGCTAATGTCTAGCTGTGTTTTTAATTGTTCAGAAATTAGCCTCTAGAATATTAAAACCATCTGTTTGTTATCATGATGAAACAGAATACTTAAATAGTTATTAATTTTGCGGGGCTTCTTCCTCCTCTCCCCCCCCCTCCCCCCTTCGCTGTCTGCAAAACTTTGATCCGTTGAGATTTCAGAGGATGTCGGCTGCGGACGAAGGGGGGAGAAAATTTAAAACACCCCCGTGCCCAAAATATCTCCTCTGGATGTGTACCACCCATATTTTGCACGCCTGCTTTCTTTTGTAAATTATTGCTCACCCAGGACAAGCTGACATTTTTTTAATGTGTGGTGAGAATGTGTTGAAGCCTGCTGAGCTGGTATAATTGTTGATTTAAGTTGTAATATGGGACATTTTCACATGCTGATGTTCTATTTTGGGGTCCTAGTGGGTTAATTTGAAGATCAAACATATCCAGTGCTTGGGAACTGTTCATTGTTTATCCACCAATGAGACGTCTGTAGTGGCGGAGAGTTACTATCTTATCTTTGTATGACAAACCATGGAACATATATTGCTTGACTGCCCCAAATACGAGGGATCTAGGACCAGACTTTTTGCTCTTTGTCCTGTAATCTTTAATGAATACTCTGCTGTGGGGAAGATTACGTTTCTACTAAACAATTCTGCCTCCGAGATTTTAACTTTTGTAGCTAGGTTCCTTATAGAAACTTTGAAATGATTACCTGCGATGGTTCTCATGTATGGGATACTTGTTTGGACAATGTTGGCTGTTATATGGATTCTATGCCTAATAAAGGTTTATCTATCTATCTATCTATCTATCTATCTATCTATCTATCTATCTATCTATCTATCTATCTATCTATCTATCTATCTATCTATCTATCTATCTATCTATCTATCTATCTATCTATCTATCTATCTATCTATCTATCTATCTATCTTTGTATGAGACTGTTTTAGGAAGTCATTCAAAGAGAGCGAGCGAGAGGTATTTGAATGGATACTGATGATGAAGAAGAAGAGTTGGGATTTATACTGCTCTGTAAGGAGACTCAAAGTGTTTTACAAACTCCATTCTCTCCTCTCCCCACGACAAACGCCTGAGAGAGTTCTCAGAGAACTTTGCCTGGCCCAAGGTCACCCAGCCAGCCAGTGCAAGCACTATCATAGATTTGGCTCCGTATAATGAGGTGGATCTCATAATGGAGGTTTTATATGCAAAAGGTTCCTGGCCCAATCCCTATCATTTGTAGGGTCTTAAGAAGCAGGTGTTGGGAAAGACCTTTCTCTGCCAAAGCGCCTGGAGCATTCTTGCCTGTTAGAGTCGACTATGATGAAATAGAGGGACCTGTAATCTGACTTGAAATAAAGCAGCAGCTTCACACATTGCCAAGGTTCAACTTCTCTTGTCATTCTGATATAATTCAGAACAGCAAAATCCCCTGAAAAAATCATATGGAAAATTCTGAAGCCCCTTCATTTGCTCAAATGTATGACATTGAGCACCACAGTATTAATCTTCAGTAATATAGTTTCAGAGGGTAGTCATGTTGGTTTGCAATAGACTTGCTAGACTCAGGTCCAGTTGCACCATAGAGACCAACGAGATTTTGGAAGAAAGAGCTTTCATGAGTCAAATTTCCCCTTGACATTCAAATTTATACCCTCCAAATCCTATCGGTTTCTAATCTAGCTGTTAAAGTAACATGACCGTGCATCTTTTCCCTTCTGATAGGCATGCCATCCACCATGTAGCAGACTAAAACAGAGAATTAAAGAGCAATCAGGTGAACATTTTTTTAAAAAATGAACCAGTTTTATTTTAGCTTTCGTTAGATGCATCCGATAAAGTGAACACTGACTTATGACAGCTTATGCTGAAATAAATTTTGGCTAGTCCTTAAAGTGCCTCTGAGCTTTTGTTAGTCTGCACAGAGTGTGTGAGGGTCCCTCAAAACTGTTGATAGATAGGTGAAATGGGATTCACATAACAAATCTATCAGCTGTTAGAACTGGGCCTCAACTGCAGTCCGAAGCACACTTACCAGGATTAAGTTCGATTGACCTCAATGGGATTTTCTTCTGAATATGTGTGTTTAGGGTTGCACTGTTAAATGGATTGATTGATCTTTTCGGTTGAAGCTGGGTTTAAACTTCTGGATGTAGCAATGTCTAGTGTGCAAAAAAACGGAGAATAAGACCCAGCAGGGGGTGGGCAAGTGGTCAGCTGGAGAGGGCTGTAAAGTTAGTGACCCCTCCGTCCTTTGGTGTCCCCTCTTCTCTGTACTTCGACTGACACATTCAGGTCTAATATCCTGCTTCTTCTCAGAAACTGTTAAAGAGACCGTTCCTAGGCAGCAAGATGGCAGCATGCTATCTCTCCCTCTTTCCTATCCTAAATGTACTTCCAAATAAACATTTACGTTTTGCCCTTTTAATAAGTGTGCTAGCTGCTTCTCTGTGTGGTCGACTCCAACATGAACTGGCCTTTGTAACATGTTCCTCTCCCATTCTGTTGTTTGCAGCCTGTAATACAAATGTGTTGAGCCAGTGTAGTGCAATGGGTAAATTGCTGGACTAGGATCTAGGAAACCCAGGTCTGAATCCCCACTCATGCCATGGAAGCTTACTGAATGACCTTGGGCCAGTCACATGCTCTCAGTCTTGACTCTGGCAAGTGTTTGGATGGGGGAGCGCCAAGGAACACCAGGGTGGTGCAGAGACAAGCAGTGGCAGACCACTGGAATACCAGTGGCACGCTGCAGGAGCAGGCCGCGGCAAAGCGCCTCCAAACTTTCCTTGCCTTGAAAACCCTACAGGGTTACCAAAAGTCAGATGACACTTGATGGCAGAATAAATGAATGAACCAATAAATAAGTTGACCTAATCCCGTGGTGGCGAACCTATGGCACTCCAGATGTTCATGGACTACAATTCCCATCAGCCCCTGACAGCATGGCCAATTGAGGCTGATGGGAATTGTAGTCCATGAACATCTGGAGTGCCATAGGTTTGCCACCACTGAAAGGGTTTACACTTCTAGCATTTGATGAAGTGACCCATGAATGCTTGTACCAGAATAAAGAATTATTAGCCTTTAAGATGATACCCTGTTTTGTTTTGCTGCTTCATCTGAAATTACGAAAACTTTGAAGAAGGCCTGTCCCACCCTCTCCGCACTTTGCTCAGAAGCCCAGCTAAGAATGTATCCCTGAAAATAGGGGCTGAGCTACAGTTTTTACAGAAAAGCATAGAAAAGCTGATGTGGGGAAAATCATCTAAGACCTGAGTGTAAGAAATTGCATATTCTTGATGCAACACAAAAGTGGAGAAGACTATAAAGTGACCTGCTAAGAGAGGCATGGGGCTGAGTGCTTTCGGCAATTGCGACAAATGAAGTGTATTTTGGTATACTTTAAAAGCTGAATTGCAACAAAATATAGGCTTCTCCTGACCCTTTGCATTCTGATGGCTGCACAGTGAGAAATATCACCGTTAAAATTGCACCTTGCCAAGCACGCTGTTGTATCAATCTGTCTCTCTTTGCCGCTTCAGCATTGTGGAGTCATATTGAAAGAGCGCCGTAGTCCATCAGAGGAAAAGAGGGGGACAAAATCGCCTGCCTTCCTGCTTTCCTCTCGGTCCTAGATGGAATTTCTGTGTTGTTTTCCTCATGGTGTCCAGCAGAGGCGTATTTAGGGAAAATGTAGCCCAGTGCAAAATCTACACACACACACACACACACACACACACACACACACACACACACACACACACACACACACACACACACACACACACACACACGAGGCATCGGCGAGGGATCACACACACACACACACACACACACACACGTACGTATGGGCGGACGTCCTCCCCCACCATGACCAAACAACTGGGTTTTTTGCACGAGGTCATTAGGGAAGGAGGAGGGGTGTGTGAGGGCAATTTTCACGCCCCCATGTGACTAAATGGCCGCAGCCCAAGGACATTTGACTCCATATGTCACCCTGCGTAGTACGCCCCTGGTGTCCAGTGATTGGGTTTTCAGTGACAGCTGGATTTATCCAAGGGATGGAGATATCCTTGCGCACAGCATGCTTGAAAACTGAATATACCGAACTAGTAAAGGTCCCCCTTTTCCCCTTGAGCCGAGCATATTGCTGATTTGCTCCCAATTTAAAATGAATAGCACTTTGTGTGAGTTTATGTCTACGCTATTGTTTATTTTCATCATCAAATAGATAAGTGACTGACTGCCACTTTTGATCGATGCTCCTGACTTTCTGAATTGTGGAGGTTGATGAAAATATTGGTTTTGAATGTCTTTTGATGCAGTTGTTTATATTATTGATTGGTGCATCCATTTCAGTTTGCGAGATGTTGAAAACTACAATCCCTGTCTTTCCTGGCAGAATGTGATACTGGAGAAACTAGGAAGAGTAATTTAAAGGAAATAAAGGTATTGGCAAGAAAGAGGAGAATATGCATTATCTCAGCATTGCATTAGACTCAAATACCTGAACATATTTGTGCATCTGACAAGAATGCTTGCAAAAATAAAAAATAAAAAGTTTCAGGTCAAGTTTGGGGGTGTTCAGCCATCATTAGCTTTTCTCTCTCTTTGTGCATGTGTGTATATCTTTAAATATAGTGTGTGTGTGTGTGTGTGTGTGTGTGTGTGTGTGTGTGTGTGTGTGTGTGTGTGTGTGTGTGTGTGTGTGTGTGTGTGTGTGTGTGTGTGTGTGTGTGTGTGTGTGTGTGTATACTTGCATACACATGAACACCTCACTATGACTTGGAAAAATCTAGGTGAAATGTACATGACATTTTATATATAGAATATAGGAAAAAACCCTGAAAAGTTTTCCTAGTCTTACTGGTGCTCTTTTGACTTTCTTGGGATTCTTCAGTTGTATCACCAGAGGAAGAACCTGCAGATTCATTTCAGATTTCCTTTTGCCTACCTGTCTCTGTCCATCAATCTCAGTTTTTCATCCACCCACCAGCTCACCTGCATATAGATATATGCAGTGTTGGGGTTCAAATAATTTAACAACTGGTTGTTTACAAGCATCATTTTAACAACTGATTCTGCCGAAGTGGTGCAAACCTGCTGAATCCCAGCACTGGACCCTCCCCACAGGCCATGATACAGCCTGTCTCCCCTGCATAGCTCTGCAAATGGGAGCTGGGGAAGGGGTTTTTGAGAATCGCATCATGTGTGATTCTCTTGTTTTAACACGGCTCACAGCCGCGGCCGTTCACTCGGCTGCCACTGCAAACCGCATTAAAACAAAATAATCGCACTTAACACGATTGTTGAAAAATCGGGTTGGGTGGGGGAAACGCGAAGAAGATCTGCATTAGGATCAAGTTCCCCCACAACCTGGGTTTTTTACCAGTGTTATCCCGGTTTAATTGGCCTGTGCAGAAAGGGCCTCAGAGAAGGCGAAATAAATGTACATGCGATGCCTGATTGCCTCTTTCGCCTCCCTTCCCTCTCCTCCTTTTTCTTACCCATAACAGTGTCCTGCAACACTTGTATCATCCCAACCTCCTACCAGCAGGGTGCTACCAGCAACCACTGCCACCTGAAACACACAGGATGACTCAAGCAACAAGAAGAAAATGTCAGGCCTGGGACAACAGTCACAATGGTCCACAGGGCAGAAGCTACACCACGCCAAATGCCAACACAGAGATTGGATAAGAAGTAGCTCATTGCCCTACCTTGGAGGGGGGGAAGGTTCAAAAGGAGATAGGGCAGAAACTGTACCACAGCCTCAGAAGAAAACTCTGAAAGTTTCATTCGGAACTTAATCTCTCTAATCAGATAGCAAAAAATTAAGATTCATGCGCTAAGGTATCATACAGTGCATCCACTTACCGCTTCTCTCAAGTATTGGGTACACTGTAGTTTTGCTTGTACAAAACGAAGACATTTATCTTTCAAGTTCTATAAATATGTAAAACATAACAATTTTACATACTAAGTTATAAAATGACCTATTTCATGTTGTTAAACTAGTGAAATTAGGACAATAAGTATTGCACTCCAATTCTGTTCCACCCTGGAGAAAAAAAGTTTTTTTTTTCTATGTGGCTTCAAAAAAAATTTCAGCCTTTTTCAGTTTATTTACATAAAAGGTTTGCCATCATTCATATTTATAATCATGGCTTTTGGCTACCTCTTGGCCTGGAGCAGATAATTCGATTCCAACCTGATCTCTGTCCAAAAGGCTTAAAAACACACTCTGGTCACCAAAATGAGGCTTTGAGGGTTGAGCTATTAAGTTGAAAACCTAATACTATTTTAAGCCATTTAACTGTCTTGCCACATAAATTATTCACAGTGCTGAAGCTGGCTTGCGGTTCACTTACAAGGAGATAATAGGGAAGTTGTAACCCAGATGACAAAAGGAAAGCATGATCAATCGGACTTGGAGATGTTGTACACCAACAAGCGGCAATTAAGAGCAACTGTACTGATCGCACAACATCCTCTTAACACTGATCATCAAAGCTCAAAAATACAATATTTTTTTTGCAGGAAGTGGTTCTCCACTACTGTCTGTCCTAAGGAAGTATCAGAAGAAGGATGTAATGGGGTGGATGCAAGAGGGAAAGGCTCTACCTCATTCTCACTTCCAGAGTTGCCAACTCATGAGTTTCAAAATTCCTGGTGATTTGAGGGTAGAGACGGGGGAAGGCAGAGGTTTTGGGAGAAGGGCAAGTTCAATGGAGCCTTACCTCTATAGATTCTGTTCTCTGAAGCTGCCATTTCCTCTAGGGATACTGATCCATGTAGTCTGAAGATCAGTTGCAATTCTGGGAGATATCTAGGCACCGCCTGGAAGCTGATAACCCTATCACATTTGGATGCCTGTTTTCCTTACAGCGTGAGACCAGCACCAAACAGAAAATGTCCCGAGAAGGAAATCGAGTTTGCAGGGTCCCTCATGTGATCAAAGAGCTAATACAGATTGTTTTTAGCTTGGTTATTCCTGTAGACAGTAAACCCCCATCCTTGGCCCCTACCCTCAAAAAACTGAAGAGCACTTGAAAGGTGATCTCCATAGTGAAGCTCTAGGAATTTTCTCCCTCTTTCTGTAGTCTTTACCCTGGATATTAGGGAGAATTCCTAGAGTGTCACTCAGATGTGACATCATGAAAATGGAATGGGAAAAAGGCTGAAGCCCCTCCTCCCCAGGCTCCATGGTTCCTTCCAGGTTAGCCCCTGAAGTGTTTGGGAAGCAGTTCCCAGCAGGTGCCATCTGAGAGTCAAGTATGAGAGGTGGGGGGACTCTTAACTCACTATTGTGGGTTTACCAGGCTGTGTGGCCATGGTCTGGTAGTTTTAATGCCTAACATTTCATCCAGCATTTCATCCAGCATTTGTTGCTGGCATCCTCAGACACATGTAAGAGTGAGATGTGTTTCTCTTCATTAGCACAGTGATTTGTGTGGTGATTTGTGTGGTGGGTATCTGTTTTGTCTTCCTTTCAGATGAGCAACGGTGTGGCACTTTTGCAATTGTCTGGGTGGAGTTCATTTTGAAATTGCATTGGTATGTGACCTGGTAGTTTGAATGAGTGTTTGAGTGTTTACATACATACAGAATCCTTTAATAGGCATGAATAAATACAAAATATAGGATCCAAGAGCAACAAAACATATATAAAACATATATAAAACACCTGAAGTCCAAAATGATCAACACTCCAGAACCTTTCTCAGGAGTCTGAGTGTTTGGCAGGCGCATAGAGATTTGCTGATGAAGTGTTGACCATGAAACAAGAATGTACCTGATGTACCCACCTTTGAATTACTTCAGTTTGAGCCTTAGGTACTTATGATGCCTTGCCCAGCACTGAACAGTATGCCCATCCTGAATGTGGACTGATATGTTGGTAAACTGCATACGTGTTTGTTCACACACAATAATTTTTCTATTGTATGCACTTTAGCCATATAGGTTTGTGCCTTTAATGATTACATTTGCATGGTTTTTCACTTTCCTATGAAAATGCATTTTGTCATAAGTGCTGTTATATCAAAGTACCATGTTCTATAATGTGCAAAATAATGGTTTTGACAAAGGCACCACATAAAAATGAATGATAATCCTCATATTTGTTTGGGGTTATATTCTAATGCGGAAGCATACAATTAGGTCAATCGCTGTGTCTCAAGGGACTGAACTATCATCTTTCTGTGGAACAGAGTATAAAAGATTGATTCCGTCCCACTCTGGAATGTGAGTTTTATGGGCTCTTCACTTAGATTCTTGAACTGAAACTTGGGAGAGATTTGGACTTTCAGGATAGAATGGGCACAGTGCCATTTCAGAATTCTTTGAGAGGATCACTCATTGAAATCACTTCCGCATCAACAAATATCTTTGTGTGACATATACTTGGAGGTTGAAAGTGCTGTCAAGTTACAGCTGACTTGTGGCAACCCCATTGGGTTTTCAAGGCATGAGGCATTTGGAAGTGATTTTCCATTGCCTTCCTCTGCACAAACTGAGTCTTGAGAGACTGTGATTGGCTCAAGCTCACCCAGCAGGCTTCACTTGGGGGAGAGAAGAATCGAACCCAGTTCTCCAAATTAAAGTCTGCCACTAGGGAAGAGCAATGTTTAACCCGCGGGGATGAACAATATTCCCTATTTCATTCTTTTACAATATCTGTTGACATTTTTTGCTAATCATTTCTCTACCTTTGCATGTGGATTTTGTAGATTCGTTTGTACTACAGTAACATACTGAACAGTTTTTATATGCAATTGTAATGTACTTGTATTGTATGTTTAATGCTGATTTAATAATGCACCAATGATGTTGAAAAAATGTGTGCATTTTACAGGAGAAATCTGGTGCAAGGAAACAGAAATTGGCATGAGAATAAAGACGGGTTTGACTTGCACTTGGGAGAAACAAAATTAAACTGAGGATTTGGGAATTGAAGCAGCAGGGATGAGAAATTCAAAGTCATCCCTAAGAACGCTTACAGCTCAGAGGGGAGGCTTTAGTGGCTGTTTTATGGCATTAAGGAAAACATTAAAGATTTACAACATGGATCAATGCATAGTTACTTGAATGTAAGCCCTATGGCATTCAAAGGCATTTACTCCCAAGTAATTGGTATCCTGGTTTGCTGCTCATACTCCTAAATAAAATCTATTGTGTTCTGTTCAGAACTTTAAAAAAACCCTGAAATTTCCCAAGCATTTCATGAAGCTTCCACTAACAATTCTTGCTATGTTTCTATGACCCTAGGACTGGTGGAAATTTTATTGCTGTTGGATGCCATATTTCCTTTACTCTAGTATTGTGAAACCAGGGGAAAAAATGGCACCCAGAAAGTAATAAGGACCATCATTACAACTTCTGCCAAGCAAGGTGAACACTTCACCACTGTTTGCCCCCAGGGAGATAGCCTCAAAGTGATACACGGGGATTCCCTGAAATAACAGTTCATCTCCAGACTGCATAGATCAGTTCTCCTGGAGAACATGAATCCTGTCCTCCCTAAAATCTGTCTCCAAATCTCCAGGAGTTTACCAGCTTGGATCTCACAACCCTACTCTCCATCCCCTACCAAGGGACCTGGCAAGCCCCCCTCCCCCTCCCAACAATCAAGGTAGAAAAGCTAGGAACCCATATTGTCCCAGAACTAATTAGACATGGCCAAGTCCAAAATGGTCCATACAGGCTTTGATGTTCTGTGAGAAAGAGAATGGGATACATGACAAATGACTGTTTCTGAATGGATCCATTAAGTTTAAAATATCTGAGGTGTTCTGCAGACTTTTAACTTTGTGGCTTTTGTTTCCTTCTTGTTACACAGCTTAAGCCAGGCCAGAATAGCTGCCGAGACAGCGACAGTGAGAATGCGAGTGGAGAGTCCAAAGGGTTCCATCGGAGCAGTTCTCATGAGAGACTCAGTGACGTAAGTGAGGTTCTGGAAATCTCATCTGGAATGTTGTTGTCTTAGTTATTGTTTGCATGGGCCCATTTCCTATAGTGGAAAGAAGGTGAGAAGAGAGCTTCTGACCTTGCTAAGAATTGTTAATTAAACTTCTGAAACATCACTTAAACTGTTCCACTAATCAGAGGTTGGGGTGTAGAATGGTATGATGTAGCTGAGCCTCATCAGACCTCAAAGGCATGGTCAGTATTTGGATGGGAGTCCACCAAGGATGACTCTGTAGAGCACAGGTGTCAAATTTGCTGCTCTCCAGATGTTATGGACTACAGTTCCCACATCTCCTGTCAGCATGATGCTGGCAGGGGATGATGGGAACTATAGTCCATAACATCTGGAGGGCCACGAGTTTGACACCTGTGCTGTAGAGGAAGGCAATGGCAAACCACCCATCCTTTTTGCTTGCCTTGGAAGCCCCTTGCTGGGGTCACCATGAATCAGTGGTGATTTGACAGCACTTCAGTACATAATTGGAGATTGAAACAGTTCTTAGTCCAGGCTAGAGTTGGTAAATCCCCTAGAAATTCAGTAAAATTCAGATTCAGATTTATCCAGGCAAAAGATTATCAATATGCCAGAATAAGGCAAATAACATATTCGGATATACCCGAATATTCAGGTATATCTGGAAAATTCGGGTCCTTTGGAATTTTTTGTATTTTTAGGTGTTTTTCACGTTTTGGCCTGCAGGGAGCGCAATTGTAAAGTTAGAAACAGCACAATTTCAGGGTATCATCTGGAGACTGTCCTGATGATACCACTTGAGTTTGGTGAAGTTTGGTTAAGGGGGGGCAAAGTTATGGACCCCCAAAGTGGGTGCCCCCATCCCTCATTGTTTCCAATGGGAGCTAACAGGAGATGGGGGTCCATAACTTTGGACCTCCTGAACCAAACTTCACCAAACTTGTGCCCCCTGCAGGCCAAAATGCAAAAAAACACCAAAAATACCCCCCAAAGCCCAAATACCTTGCATTAGGATTCGTTCATGTTCGAGCAGGACATATTTGGCAGATTTTTGCCCGAATTCACCCAGATTTGGGCCAAATCCAGTATTTGTTGTATCCGAATCTCCAAGCCTAGTCCAGGCTTTGTAGGGGAGGGTTGGTGTGTGTGTGTGTGTGGGGGGGTGTTCCATGAATTAGAAGTGGGGTGTACAATGAGAATTCTTTCCCACTGCTTCTACTGTCTTCTTCTGCATACAACTCAACACATGCTGTAGCTCACAAGAAATGACTCTATATATGTCAGTAGAATGATTTTTAAAAGAAATGCCTAAGTACACATGTTTGGGCTTGGAGACCACTCAGATTGGCAGTAATCACAAAAACCATTTCCTTGGGGAACGTCTTTGCCTTTGCATCCTGTAATTCTAGCCACCAGCCAAATAGATAGAATTCCAGTAAGGTTACAGCCAATTGGCATCCCTGCATATGAAGTCATGAGGGCCACACACTTTGTTCGGCAAACAAATCGTTTAATTTTTTAAGATGTACCAAAGCTAAGCTTGGAAAGTTGTGCATTTCTCAGTCCAAATAGAAGTTATTTTGGTTTGGCATTAGTCTCAGCAAAGATTTGGAAAGACTTGCACATTGGAGACTCATTTTTAAAAAAACCATGAGATCTCTGGGGTGGTAGGGAAGAAGGAGGTGCAGATGATTGTAATCCATACCCACCAAGGAAAACCTGAGCTTCTGGCAGGCTTGGCAAGATCTTTGCTAATAACAACCCTTCATGGGCTTTGCTAACAAAGCAGAAATTCAAGCATGAAGACTCACACTTTCTAGCCAGCACTTCAGCTTTGGCTAAGGGATGTGACCAATGTGTGTGATGAGATAAACATCTTGCTAGCCAAGCTTGTGGTGGCTTCCAACGCTTTGACAGATTCTTTCACTTATGAAAGGAAAATAATGTTCTACTCTTCCCTCCTGTTCAATTTAATACAAAAAGAGAGGAGGGTTTTTTTTTAATGGGCTGCAGCAAGATTTACTTGCAACTAAGAACCGTTTTGTCTTGAAACGTGGTTTTGCAACCTCAGCCTGTAACGGCCTGACCCTGTGGCACAAAAAGCTCCCAACACTTCCTTGACAAAGGCCATGCAATTTTTTAAGTGATGCCTGAGAAGAGCAGGATTTGGGGAAGATGTGATATAACTTCTGGGCAACGCTCGGGGTTGTCTAAAAATGTCTAGAGCATCACTCTGTGGAGGCCATTTTTTTAATTTCACTCCTCAGTTTCTTGGGGACAAAATCTTTGGGCTGGGGACTGGTAGTTCTCCTGGAGGCGGAGGACATCTTGTAGTGGGTGTTTCCTCACCCCTCTCCCAGGAAGGCAGGAAAAGATTTTTTGTCACTTCCTGTGTGATGACTGGACTCCATCTTCCCAGTATAGAACTGTCAAAGCAGTAACAGCACTAACACAATAACAAGAAACAACATAGTACATAGCAATAACATGTAACTTAAGAAGAAATACATCGGAAAAGCTAGCAATGAACCAGGGAGGGCCAAGATGTCCTCCTAGCCTACCAGGAGAAGGATCATTCACGGTGAGTATCCAGTGGACTGTTCTGTGCTCCAGATGGGTAAACATGGCTACAGTGCAGGAGAAAGGGTGCTGTGCCATGCTCCGGATTAATTTTTCCCCAGGAAAATTGTGGTAGTCTGGTCAGGATCTGGATCCATGAAGAATCAAGGGAGTTAAAACAAAATATTTGACAGGCGATTGTGTCTGTGCAAAATAAATAAATAAATCACAGCATTCCTGCTTTGAATTAGGGATGGTGATAGTTTTTTTAAAAATAGTGAGCAGAATTTCAAAGTTTCAACTTCCCTGGTTCAGAAATCTGCTTGCTCCCTCACTAACCCTCCTTTGCTCCCTCCCTTGCTAACCCTTTCTGTTGCTGCTCAGCTGGGCAACAGGAGAAAAACGGGTGGGGGAGGGAAGGGGTAATAGAGAGCATTCTGGCATGATGACATCACTTCTTTCAAAACGGGAAGTGACATCACTGCATTTCCAGCAACACTCTAGTGTTCGGTCGAAACTAACCATAGAATTTTGGTGGAATGCCAAATCAAGGTGGCATGATTTCACTTCCAGCCATACCAGACATAGCATCACTGTGCTGCAGGGGAGGGCCTCCAGGTGGGTGATTCTCCCCCAGATTATCAGCCTCCCTTCCAAGAGTCAGGGTTCTCTGCAAACATAGATCTGATTCTGTCTTTGCCCTGTGGTCTCCCTGCCACACACACACACAAAGGAAACAGTGTCTGAAATAAATTAATGAAGAGAAAAGTTGCCCTCTGGAAGATTAAGGCCAATTAATTTGCCAAAAGCACTTGACACCATGATGATGAAGCCGCACGGAGTACTGCAAACCTTTCTTCCAGCTCCTCTCCCCCCGCCCTTGCTGTATAACTCCACTTGCATAGGCTTTAGGGGAATGACAACTTGTTTTCTGCTTTCTGGGTAAGACTGCCCTCAGGGCTCCAAAGACTCTGAAGCTGTCTGCCCTCCCCCTTCTTATGTAGAGCAGAGCAGCGCTGCCAATTTCATCTCATCAAAATCTTGCCTGTAGTAGAATTCGTTCAGCTGAGATTTTGCTCTAAGGCAAGATGGCTGCTCCTTCTGTTTCCCTCAACCTGGAATTCAAGTCAGCTCAGCTTTTTCCCCTGCCTTTCCCCCTGACTTATTTGCACGTTTTCCCCTCTGCTTGTCCTGAAGGACTCTGCAGTTCAAATCTCGAAAATTCCACAATATTAAGGGGATTTGCTAATGGGTTGCTGGCAATTGGATTTTGTTCTAATGAAATATTGAAAACCTTGTGCATTGGGAGAAGAAGTAAACAATTAAATGTTTAAAAAAATGTGCTGTTTTTAACCGTTCAGTAAAGAGATCTTTAAATTATTGTGGCTAGCTCCATGGAAACATTAGCCTAATGTAGAGCTATCATCAGAAAGCAAACAGACCGTTCAGGATTATTTAGGAAAGGAAGCAAAAGTAATGCAGAAAATATAACGATGCTTCTTTGTGTGTCTGTGGTGGGTTTTCATTTTGGCGATTTTATATATAGGTCTGGACTAAAGTAGTGGAATTGATGCAGTGTAGGGGATCGTGAAAAGCCACCTCGTCTATGGAAATGCATTCTAGTAGGTAATGAGGGCACCAATTGGCAGTGCCTAGGGATTGTAGGAGTGTGAATGTAACCTCAGCTTGTGGGTTCTGTGGGGCAGAACCTGGAATGAGTTTGCAACAACAATTTTTAAAAACAAAATGGTTTACTTTCTTAACACATAACATATAACATCAACATTTAACATCACATTTCAAGGTCCTGTTCAGGTTGCAATTTCAAGTCCTTATATTTACAGTCTACTGATACTGCCAAGTCCATTTCTTCTTTGCAAGTGGGTTGGCTCCTGAAGACTCCAAGGGCTTGATGAACAGGCTTCAACATGATGAAGGTTTCCAGGAGAACTCTCACCCATTACAACCACAAAAAGAAACCCTGAAACAATAAACTCCAACATTTACAACATAGCAAAAATAAACAACTACCCTCCCAGTAGTTCCCAACAATATTGCAGTTTACCTTAACAAGGTGTTAAGGGCTTATAGAAATCAAGGTCCGAGTCTGGTAGCCTTGTCTCCTCCAACTACATGAGGTCTGCTGCCTCGTGCTGCTCTGAGTCTCCACCCCTTACTGGGTCAACCCATTCTGAGCATGGGGGTTACATGAACATTTGGGAAGTGTCACGGCTGAGTGCCTGAACATGTGTTTTGCATGCAGAAGGGCAAAGATCCAATCCCTGGAATCTGAAGTTCAGGGGTCTGCAACCTGCAGCTCTTCAGATGTTCATGGACTAAAAATCCCATCAGGCCCTGCCAGCATGGCCAATTGGCAGGGGCTGATGGGATTTGTAGTCCATGAACATCTGGAGAGCCACAGGTTGCAGACCCCTGCTCTAGTTGAATCTCCACTTGGGCAGAGATCTTTCTCTGCTTGAGACTCTGGACAGCTGCTGCCAGTCAGAGTGGGCCATATGGAGGCCAAATTGGCAATTTTTGAAAACCCCGGGATGAGGGAAATATCGCAGGGCAAACCTACTTTAGGACCAGGAACCGTGCAAACTTCTGGGCCAGACTGGGATATTTCCCTTGCTCAATCCAGAATATTTGGATTGGGCAGAAACAGCCTAAGAAGTTGATTCCTTTAACTCATTGCTCAGGCTTGATGAACATTCCTGATCACTGAAACTGATCAGAATTTTCTGTAATCACTGATGGAGCTGTTGCCACTGTGGCTTCTTGTTCCTGCTAAATATGGAATACAAGAGCCAGGCACTATGGTGACACGTGAGATAGACAGAAAGTAAAGGGGTATCCACAGTGCTGTCCAGGAAACACATTTTCCTCTGTTCCTACCACTTCTCCTATGCTGGTGTGCAAGGACCTTTATTTATTAATTTATTAAAATATGGAGAACCCAGCTTTCCTAATGGCTCAAGTTTCATCCTCAAGAAACAGAATGCAGAACGTTTGATGGACGATTTTTGAGCATCCCAGATTCTTCCAGCCGTTTAAGCCGAGCATCGTGCAGGCATCCCTGAAAACATTATTTTCGGAAATAATATCAAAATTTGTTTATAGTGGTCGCAGAATATGGTTAGAAGGCACAGGGTATAACAGCCTTGATGAAATTCTGCAGGACCATGTCTGGCCGGGGACCATGAGAATGACCACTCCATTTTAAACATATTTTACAACGCTGTGAGGACTTGGTCCTTATTTGACCCACTGTGCAGCACTCTTGACCCCCACACATCTTTTCAAGTACCGAAATCTGCTGCAGCCCCCCCACAGCTGTTTTGTCTCTTGCAGAAACATTGAGATTTGAAGAGCATTGACATGTGAGTCCGGCCTTTAAGATGGCGGCAGCGTCCTTGTGGTGGCCATGAGGACGCAGTCACATTTACTTTGCAGTGGATAGCTAAATGAATAATAATACTTGTGTATGTTAAAAGCCTACCAAGTTCTTCCATGAGAAAATAAAATTCTGCTCTAAAGGATAACATCCTGTTTTTCTTCGTGCCAGTCCAGCCTAATGAATGGCGGCAAGCTCCCATTGCATGCCTCAGGATTTGTCAACAGGGAGGGGGACATCTTCAGGTCGCCTCCGTCTCTCGTTCCCCATGTGCTTGTTTTGTTTGTGTATGCGAGTATCTGAGGCTGGGTGCTTAAATGCTTTGTTGCATTATGTTAATTCCTCGGCAGTGCAATCAAATTCGTGTCGTAATTAAAGCTGTCAGTTGGAAGGCAAGCCAATCGCTGCAAAAACACAGCATAACAAATGAGCTGAAATGCTTCTGCATGTAGCTATACAATGCTTCGCCAGGCATGAAATTAAATAAGTAATTTGATGTTGACATCAGAAATTGAAATGATACCCACTGTTCCTTCATTCTGTCAGACCTGCATAAACAATGACCAGAAAGAGACCAGCGAGCTGCCTCTCCCACCCAGCTTGCCCCCCTTCAATAATTCACAATATATATGCAAAATCGGTACAGCAGACTTTCCAAGACCTGGAGGATGTAATTTCCTTTGGTTCACAGTGAGCTGCTGTTTTTTCAATGTTCCAGGGCCAAAACATCTTCACTTGAAACAACACGATCGCCAAAAGGCCTGTTGCAATTTGCAGGAAATGGTTAGGAACCACGAGATATGTCTTTTGTGGTGTTTATGATATCTGAATCAGTCTTTGTAATTTTATAGCCTTTTTGTTCAAGAGGGGTGGAACATTTCTACAGGTGAACAAATACAGGGCCAGCTCCAGCCCCCAATTATCACCACCACTTCTCTCCCCTCGGCCTGCCAATTTCTGCCATCCTACACCTATCCAATTTTCCAGTGCTCATTAGGGTTGCCTGGCCTAGCCTGGAAACAAGTAGGAAACCAGTGGGGTCAGTGACATGGGGGAGCGATGGCTGTTGGTGATGGTGTGATGGTAAAACCATAGAGGTTTTAACCATTGCTAGAGAAGACTGACATAATTTCTGGGGGAAACATGCTTTGTTACAGCCTTCCCCGTAGTCCACTGATCCACATAGACCACAGGTGTCAAACTCGTGGTCCTCCAGATGTTCATGAACTACAATTCCCATCAGCCTTTGCCAGTATAGCCAATGCTCATGTTGGGAGGGACTGATGAGAATTGTAGTTCATGAACATTTGGAGGGCCGCGAGTTTGACACCTCTGACATAGACAACGTATCTAACAGTCAAAATGGCCCCATCTGTGGATATTTAAATCCACATATTAGGGCTATATTGAGAAAGGGGGGATTTTTCTACAAAGCCCAAAACAAAAGGGTGGGGGTGGGGGTTAAAATCCAAAAAAGAAAGCAATTGTTGGAGCTTGTAAAGACAACTGCTTCTGAACTAGCATTGTGGGGGAAGGGGCAGGGGCAGGGGCAGGGAAGAAGAACCAGGAGGGTTCTCTGCTTGTCCTTACCTACATAATCCATGTTTCACCAACCTCTTCTGTTGGTAAAGACCTACTGTGAGATCCAAGCTATTTCTTAATACACACCACCCATAGTCAGAGATACACCAATGAAAAACGGGCAAGAGGAAAACCCGTTAGCACACATCTGCCCTGGAATCCATTGAAGTCAGTGGGCTTAGAAAGGTGTAACTCAACTAAGGATAGCTCAGATAGTGATACAAAAGCTCAGATCAGAACGGAAGCAGTTCTATCGGGGAGGCACTCCAATCCTCTCTTTGGAGGCTGCCTTTTTAATAACCAAAATTAACCAATAAATCCTTTCGATGATGTTTCTTTCAACTATTTTTCTGTTTAGATTCTATCTTTTCTGGGTTGTGTTTTTGCTGGTATCAGCTTTTATCATAAAAATACTAATAGTGAGTTTATTATTGTCTTTTTGTTGATGACTTGCCTATCCCAAGGCATGGGGAAGAATTAAAAAAATTAATGTAAATACATTGTTGTAATTGCACCCACTGATCAGGATAATCCTCTCTTTGATGTAGTTCTTTTAAGGGGAGTGGGGTGTTTGTTTGTTTGTTTGTTTGTTTGTTCATTTGTTTGTTTGTTAAGCTTGCATACCACTCTCCCCCGAGGGACTCCGGGCGGCTCACAACATAGTTATACAAATAAGACCCCGCTTTTCCACTCTGAAGTTGACTCAGAGCAGCTCACAATATATGACATACAACAAAATTTCCCATAAAAATAACATCTGAAGTGATCTACTCATTGGCCCCTTCCGCGCATGCAGAATAATGCACGTTCAATCCACTTTCACAGTTGTTTGAAAGTGGATTTTGCTATTTCACAGTAAAATCCAGCTTCAAAGTGGATTGAAAGTGGATAGAAAGTGCATTATTCTGCATGTGCAGAAGGGGCCTTTGACTCTCGAAAACTTATACTCTGAAAATCTTGTTGGTCTCTAAGATGCTACTGGACTTCACTCTATTTATTAATGTGGATTTTAGATTACTAATCATATATGCAAAATGTCTGTTTTGTGTGTGTTTGGTGGGGGGGGGGGGTTGCCTTTAAAAAACCAGCCAAACTAACTGTGGAAAATACAATGGCAAATAGACTCACATGCCACACACACTCACATATTAAACAGGGAAAAGACATTTGTCCATTCATCCAAACCCATGGGGTTATTCCTCTGAATTCTGTCAATCTGGGGATCCTTCTTTCCTCTCCTTCGTCTCGTTCTCCTTTTTCACTCGCATCTTTCTCTGCCAGGAGGCTAAGTAGCCGGGGTCCAGGGCATTGAATGCCATCATGTCAGGAAGGCTGGTTGATGTGTGTCTGTTTAGACTCAGCGCAGGCCGGAATGGCATCATTAATTCATTACCCAGCTGCCTGTCAAATAAATTGGCAATTACACCCACCGCCTGGAAATTTCAGTAAATAGCACGTTACTGTTGCTGAGCTGTTGAGAAATGTTTTTTTTTAAAAAAAAAGGTAGGGGGGAGAATTAAGCGACAATGACATGTTTGGTTCAGTAGCTTATGACAGGGGGCAAGCCCCATGGGGCAGTTGTTGTGGTGATGAAAACCTTTAAAAGGAAACCTAGTAATGAGGTATGGGGATGGGATTTTTTTTTAAAAAAGAAAGCTATCTGATTTCCCCCCTCTTTTTGTGTGTGTGTGTGTGTGTGTGTGTTTGTTTGTTTTTATTGCAGAGTTCAGCTCCATCCAGCTTGGGAACAGGCTACTTCGTAAGTGGATCTCGACTGTTTTGAACTTATGTCTCTGAAGGGGGTGTAAGGGTATCCGCACACACAGTGCAAGATCAATCACCCGTGTTACACTAATGGGTTTAGTCAACTGGTGTCTGCAAATGACAAGCCTGAGGCCAGAAATCCGGGGAATTTTGAATTCAGTGTTTTGTACGTCCCTTCCTATTGAATGCTTCCTTGCATATACCTGGTCTGTGATAACCCAGTCACCTTCCACTTCTGTGGAACAGCACAAAATTCCCTCGCCCCTCTTGCAGCCCTTTGTATTATTTTGGTCCCCCGCCCCCATTTCTGTCTTTGCCACTTCTGCTTTTCAATCCATTATTCTGTTTTATCAGCTTTTCAATCTATTATCCCTGGCCCCCTTTAGGGATGCTACTTCCCAAGACATCAGCTCATCTTTTCTGTCATCCTTGCTTTGAGTCCTCTTCTTGGCAACGTAACAGATCCCCCTTGTCCTAAAGTCATTGCGTGGATTCTACACTTATTTTCTGGGTATTTCGAAGACCTTTGGGAGTAAGGCTTATATGGATCGATCTCAAATCTGACTCAAGAGAGATCCATCATATACTCTGTGGAGGGGAGTTGTCTGAACACTTTTGGCCGCCACCTCCTTCACTCACTTGTTAATGGTTTAAATCATAGGTGTCAAACTCGTGGCCCTCCAGATGTCATGCTGGCAGGGGATGATGGGAACTGTAGTCTATAACATCTGGAGAGCCACGAGTTTGACACCTGTGGTTTAAATGATCATGTATATAAAAATAAAGTGTTTGCCCCACTTCAGGGGTAGGCAATGTTTTTGACTTGAGTTTTTTAAAAAATCACATCTGCACACAAAGATGTCGGTCTACTGCACAGGTGTCAAACTCGTGGCCCTCCAGATGTTATGGACTACAGTTCCCATCATCCCCTGCCAGCATGACATCTGGAGGGCCGTGAGTTTGACACCTATGGTCTACTGGTAAACAAAAGGTGGGGGAGAGGGAAAGGCAAGTGTTGTTTTTGACCAGACGTTTGCTGAGCACAAATTGAAGGGTCTTATCACACCTCATGGGTTTATCTCATTCGCTTGGGCAGAGAAAAAGCTCTGACGGTTGGACAAATTTGTCTGGTGTGCCTCTATGTAGCACACAGGTTGGGGAGAGTTGTCTGCGCGTGTTCCAGCTATTCAGGGGGATGACTGTCTTTCCTGTGACACCCACATCTTAACACGGAGGTTTCACATTTGAAAACAGGCAAGTATCAGTGACAAATCATCACAAGCCGCCCAAAGGTACAGGGTTGCACACTGAAGATGTAAACGTGCAAGCAATTGGTATGTGATTTCGGTGACTCCTTTGTCTAATCGGATTAATAGCTGACTCTTTGTGTGGAACAGTGGTTCCTTGCATTGGCATTGCCACCAAAGGAGGACTGCTGCTGACTTTTCAGACTCTGATAGAAAAATGAATGTCCTCGCACGGTAAGTGTAGTTATGTCTCTTGCCTTTCACAAAATGGTAATGCGACTGCTTCAGGGCTCTATCTTTGTCATATCAGTCGAGTCTTTCATTTTGGAGCGACGTGTGTTATAATTTTAATACAGCTTTGAGCTGCGTTTCCTAAGATGATGGAAGGAAAAGTTGTGCCTCGGACTGAAAGCGGATCGACTATCCCTGGCTTTAAACAAATGAGCTGTTGTAGGTTAGAACTGCCCCAGCTGGGAGTCTCCATGAGTCCATTCCTTCCTCAGGGAAGGAGATAATGAATTTGCCCGCGAAAATTCTCCATTGTGAATGTTGATGTTGAATATTCAGTGACATTTTACATTAATTTGCAGTAATGACTTCAAGAGTGAGTGGCCGAAGTATTTATCAGATATTAGCACTGGTAAAAAGTTATCTGGACAACTCAGGCAATACCTTCTGATATATATTGCAAAGATTCCAAATCTGTTTAGAGGCTGGCCCCACACTTCAAATTCAGAGTTTTCATTGGTGAATTATAGGATTCCACATGATTTTTCATTATGTCTGTTCCATTTATCAGCGAAGTGATTCCTTACTCACGGCTCTGGCACCGGCCTGGTGGAACACGCTACCACCAGCTGTCCGGGCCCTGCGGGACCTTGGAGAATTCCACAGGGCCTGCAAGACCAAGCTATTCCACCGGGCCTTTGGAGAGTCCAGCCGCTGATAGTGCCTCCGCCCGCCCCCTCCCCCCCGCTGTTTATTGGGTCCCTTAACATCATTGGGACCCATTTCTTTTCTGGGGAGGGCTGTATATGGGTTTCGTGGGTTCTTATGCTAGAACATAATTGTTTTAAATTGTATGTTTCATATATGATTTTATGCTGTTCACCACCCTGAGCCCTTCGGGGATAGGGCAGTATATTAAATTTAATACATAAATAAATAAAAATAAATAAAGTCCCAACCAATTGTTATTATTATTATGGTATATTTCACAGTTGCCAGATCTTTAGCTGGTTGTTGGCCTTTCATTACAATTCGAGCCTCATCCAAAGGCCTAGGAAGTTTTAATGTATCGGCGTATTGTTATCATCATCATCATCATCATCATCATCATCATCATCATCATCATCATCATCAAATAAATAAATAAATAAATACATGAATGAATGAATGAATGAATGAATGAATGAATGAATGAATGAATGAATAAATAAATAAATAAATAAATAAATAAATAAATAAATTTAGTATGCTGCCCCATCCCCAAAGGGCTCTGGGCAGTTTACAACAAACATCGAAACAAAGACAATATAATAAATCAATTATTATGAATTTCATTTACATATTATATCCTCTAGCATCTGGGAGAGCTGGGAACAAATCCCTGCTCTCTCTTATGTCAGGTTACTGGGTTACTTTGGTCCAGTCATTTCCTCACACTAACCTACCTTGCTGCACTGTTGTTAAGACGCTAAAATGGAAGAGGAGACAGCAATGGCTTAAGCCATTGAGGAGAAAAGCAGGGCATAAATAAACGCTGCCTCTTTAAGTGACTTACAATTAAAGTCTATCACCATGTATTGTACAAATCACATTGTCCGCGATGCAATCTATAGAGCCTTGTCTGGCTGAACGGGAACATTTTCTTCTGAAAAAGAGAAGAGATCCCTTGCCTTAGCCGACAAATGGTGTTCTTGAGAAATATATAAAATGGGGGAGCAGATGATTAAAAGTTTATCAGATTTCATGTAATCCCCCCTTTCCCATCATTGTAAAGTGTTCACTTTTAGGGTTCGCTCCTCCCCAAGCCTCTTGCTAACCCAGCTGTTCTTTCTATTCTCACAGTTGCAAATGTGTCCATCGGTTTATAGGCCATCCTTCCTATGACAAGAACACTAATATGATTATTGCATTTTTATCTGTTGGCATAAACTTAATTTCCAAAATCCGATCAAAAGGAAATTGGCCAGCCAAAAATCTAAACGGCTAATTCTAGAGTTGTCTATGCTTATGCTTTTACTCTCCCCCGCCCTTTAATTTGGGATTAAATTCAGTAATAAGCAATCTATGTAATATACAGTAATATATTAAAAAATAGTCTTAGAGGGCTCCAATTGTCATTGGAAGGACAGGGGTAGGAACTACTTGAACAAATGAAACTGCCCTATACTGAATATGACAATTGGTCCATCCAAGTCAACATTGTCTACTCCAGGGGTCTGCAACCTGTGGCTCTCCAGATGTTCATGGACTACAATTCCCATCTACTCTGACTGGCAGCAGCTCTCCAGGACCTCAGACAGAGATCTTTCCTGTCTCCTGCTACCTGGCTCTTTCAAGTGGAGATGCCAGGGATTGAAGCTGGGACCTTTTGTAAGCCAAGCAGATGGTCTACCATTGAGACACGGCCCCTCTCCAAAGCCTCCTTGGTTTTTCACATCCCAGATTCCCTTCTAAAGCTTTTTTTTTCCAATGCAAGCTGCAAAGCAAATAAGGCAGGGTAACTCTGAGTAGGTGGTGAAGAGTGGTGGGCTCTAATCTGGAGAACCAGGTTTCATTCATTCATTCATTCATTCATTCATTCATTCATTCATTCATTCATTCATTCATTCATTCATTCATTCATTCATTTGACTTTTATACTGCCCACACACACACACACCCCCCGGAGGGCTCTCTTTTGCCTCCCCCACTCCTCCACATGAAGCATGCAGGGTGATCTTGGGCCAATCACAGTTCTCTCAACACTGTTTCAGCCCTACCTACCTCTCAAAGTGTGTGCTGTTGGGGGAGGAAAGGAAGGAGTTGGTAAGATACTTTGTGACTCCCTACTGTTGAGATATGTGGGGTACAAATCCAAACCCCTCCTCTTTTTCTAAGTTCTCACCCCGGTGGAATTAACTGAAATTGACAGACACCTGTGACAGCTTTTCGTTTTCAAAAAACTGAGATTGTGTACACATCTCTTGAGTATCACACAGTATGGCATAAAAATTCTTGACTCTTCTGAGTGGAGCCTTCGATACTCAGTCACTTCCATGTACATTTAGGGGTGGAAGGATTTCATGGGCATGATGTATTCATTGAAATCTTTTTAATGTTTTGACTCGGCTATTTTTTGTCAAAGCCAAAGCTGTAACAGTTGAAAAGATTGTCGCAGTTATATATATATATTTTCATTTTTAAAAACACTTTACATAATTTCAGTTTGAACAAGAAAGTTGCTCTCCCTTCTACCCCTGGGGAAGCTTTTTTGCCACCTCTCTCTGTTTCGTTTTGCAAATGTTGTTTTTCAGATTATTTTGCATTGGCGAACACGGAGCAAATACAGACCAGATGTGCTTTGCAACACCAGACAGTCTTTGCATGAGAGGGAATATACCAGAATGGCATATTTGGCACGTGGCTCTGTTAAACCTAATTATTCTGTTCTCTTAGTGCCGAGGCAAATGAACTTGAATTGACACTGTACTAAAGACTGGTTCTCCAAAATATGTTGCCTCTTTGTCTATCAGCAAACCCTTTAGATTTCAGTACCGGCTTTTCAAAAGTGGAAAGTGTTGAGAATAGCTGTTTGAACAGCTCGTTGCAAAATATTTGGGTGACTGAAAATGTGAACTGTTTGCCGTCGGCAGTCCAGACTTCATCATAGAAGCTTGAGCTCGAATCTATTTAAGACAAGTCTCTGTTAACAAAATACTTTGAGGTTGTTGTCTTTTGTTTTTATTCTCTGTCTCCCTGGGCTGGTTGTAGTCATCCCATTGGCTGAGGTGAAAAGACAAATCTAGCCAGTGGTGGGATTCAAATAATTTAACAACCTGTTCCGTTGGTGGGATTCAAATAATTTAACAACTGATTGTTTACAAGCACCATTTTAACAACTGGTTCTGCTGAAATGGTGCAAACCTGCTGAATCTCACCACTAGCCCCCTTTCCCCCCACATTCTTCATGTAAGCCCACCACGGCAAGGTCACAACTTAGGTTCATAGGCTCTTAAGAGGGTTCAGCAAGATTCTATGCGTATGCTAGTCTATGCATCTGCAGCCATCTTGGAAGTACTCCAGCGCCACTGGAGGCAGTAGCAGGGAGATGTCATCTTCACATCTTTGAAGCCTACATTTAGCATGTACACCATCTTGGATGTGTTTCTGCTCTCCAAGGTTGCAAGGTAAAAGACAAAGGCGCAAGGACCATGTGATTATGTCAAATCATTTCTGACCCATGGGGTTATGTCAAATCACATTTATTAGGCACAGTGGCGTAGTGCCAACGGGGCCAGGTGGGGCGCAACACCCCTGGTGGAGCAGCAGCAGGGGCATGGTGGGGGCAGATGGCGCTGTGGCAGGGGCGCAGGGTGTGCGTGCGCACCGGGCGCAGTTCACCTCGCTCCGCCTCTGATTAGGCAGACTATATTTATGGGGTGGTTTGCCATTACTTTCCCCAGTCATCTTTGCTTCATCTCCAGCAAGCTGGGTACATATTTTACCAACCTCGGAAAGATGGATGGTTGAGTCAACCTTGAGCTGGCCACCTGAAACTAACTTCTGTCGGGGTTGAACTCATGTCATGAGCAGAGCTTTAACCACAGTTCTGTAGCTTACCACTCTATGTCCCAAGGCTCCTTATGACTGCAAGGTCATGGGCATAATCTTTTACACACACACACACGCACGCACACACACACAACACAAACACATTATCTTTTAAATTGGAAACTAGGGCTACCAGGCATCCTGTTATGGCAGGAGATCTTCCACCAGACAATTGGCCACCACCAAGCGATGGTGGAAGAAAAGTTTTTTTAGGTTGATATCCTGTATGCTACTTCTGGGAAAAACCTGAAAGTGACATAGGTTAGTGTCCAGGAATTGCCACAAACTCTAGCTATTCTATGCCACTTCCCCAGAAGTGATGTGGTAGAATAAGGGGAGTTGTGCCCCCTGATGACCCCACCCCTGAACCTCCAACTGGTTTCCCGCCATGGCTTGACAATCCTATTGAGAACATCCCAGATGCTGTGCATGCAGGTTCTTTGCAATACCTGCACACTCGTAGCCTGTCCTCTGATATCGTGTATTGTCCTCTGGCTAAGCAGTGTTTCATAGTTTCTCCAAATATTCTGTACAGGACATGTCTTGGTAGACCCTCTGTTAGGCTTGGGCCATGGCAGTGATGGGCCAGAGACCAAGGTCCAATAGTACCAAGTAGGACGGCCAGATCCTTGAGGGTTTGTCCTCTGAGAAGCATCGAAATGAACTAAACAAGGGCAAAGCAAAACCATAGTGAGGATTTGGAGGGTGAAATGGCAGGAATGGTAAATTCCTAACAATCTTCTCGATCTGCCCCCCTTGCCAGCTTTCTCCCCTTCATCCTCCGCCTTGCTTGAATCCCGTTGATGCCAATGGGACCTACCCAGAGATTAACAAATTGTCCACAAATCTGACTGTAGCAATTTTAAAAAAAAATTCTGCTTTCGTTTTGCTGAACGGGTGAGGTCTGGTTAGATCTAATTGCTATCTTTCCTTTGGCTCCTTGACAACAGCAGCTTGTCTGTCAACAGACATCCGTCTGTCTTCAGCACAGAGGAAAATAAACTTTTTTAGCTTCCCGGGCATTGTGTGCACCCCCTGTTCCCTGAAAGCAAGAAGAGGTGTCAACGCGTACATCTGTCATGAAATCTACAGGCGTCTCAAGCTGTCAATAACAGCCGTGCTGTATGCTAACAGCATGTGGCTGTCTTTTTCTTCGCTCCCTAATGCAGCTCTGCATAAAAACACGGCCATTTTGTCTGAGTGTCTGATGCACTCAGGTATCTCTCCCCCCACCCCAATTCTTGTCACTCCACAATTCTTTTAGCTCTGTGCCTTATGGTTCTTTGGACCATGTGATCTACACTGTCCTCCGTTGATAAAAAAACCTCTCAGGGCTTGATCTGGAGCTGAACTTGGCTCAGTTAACTCTTTTACTAAAAAGTCAGCCAATTACCTGGTAGAAGGAGGAGGAGGAGGAGGACGCAAGGGACATGAAAATAAAATAACACACAATAAAACCATATGATTTAAAACTATAGAAAGTGCATTGTTCTGCAGGTGTGGAAAGGGCCTGAATCAGCTGCTGGGCAGACAAATTGGATCAGGAGGAATCTCATCATGCATGGTTACCTCCTTGCATTTAGCATGGTGTATATGATCTTGGTCCTAGGCTTCGAGCAGACAGAACAGTAGCTTAGAGTTCTTCACAGTCACTTGGCCACTAACAGGGACATGAGGAAGTATTTTGTTCTTGTGATGTCAGAGTATGTGTAACAATGTCTAAGGTGCAAAGATACCCTGTTTCCCCAAATATAAGACATCCCCTGAAAATAAGACATAGTAGAGGTTTTGCTGAAGTGCAAAATATAAGTCATCCCCCGAAAGTAAGACATAGCCAAGTTTTTGTTTGGAAGCATGCCCGACAAACAGAACACAGAAAAATAAGACATCCCCTGAAAATAAGACATAGCACATCTTATTTTCGGGGAAACACGGTACTACGAAGACCCAGCAAGAGGCAGGCAAGTGATCACCTAGAGAAGGCTGTAAAGTTAGAGACCCCTCCGTCCTTTTGTGTGATCTCTTGCCTGTCCTTAGACCGATACTCTTAGGTCTGATATGCTGTTTCTTCTTGGAAGTTAGTATGAGAGATTCTTCCTAGCTAGCCTCTTCCCTATCCCAAATGTAGTTCCCTAATGAGAGCCAGCGTGGTGTGGTGGTTAAGAGGAGGTGGACTCTAATCTGAAGGACTGGGTTTGATTCCCCACTCCTCCACCTACCTCACAAGGTGTCTGTTGCGAGGAAGGGAAAGGAGCTTGTAAGCCACTTTGAGACTCCTCACAGGAGAGAAAAGCAGTGCATAAATCCAAACTACTACTACTTCTCCTCCTCCACATCTTCTAATAAACATTCACCTTTTCCCTTTTTAATCAACGTGTTGCCCCGCTTTTCCGTGCAGTAAACCCAACAGCTTGACCAAGTCCGTAAAGGATATGGATTCACATCCTGCTTATGGATGATACCATACGGTCTCTCCAGCTAACCCTAAACGATCCTGTTAAGATGAGAACGATATAGGGTCAGTGGACCACACATCATGTTTGACTCATGTTCATTTCTACACATTCTGGCTGTCAGTTTCAAATTGTAATGGATACCTTTGTTGGATTTTTTTTTTTTTTTTTGGTATTAAAGGAGGTGAGAAAGATGGGGTTAGGGGAGGCGACTCTGCTGGGAGAAAGGAGTGGTCGAACGATTCCGACATTTGTTCTTTAGCTCCTAAGGAATATGTCTCTCCGATTCCCAGCTGTGGCATTGCTTTAATTTGTTCCCAATCTGGTGAGTCTGGAAAGCGAACACTGACAGACCACTCCCGCAGGACGCAGTTTCTCAGCTGCATTTGTAAAGATGGACCTAAAAACACAGTGAGTTTGACAGCTGTTTGCACCCTTGTCAGGTGTGCCGCTGAGACTCCGCATGGTGCAGCGTTGCGTGACATTCTGGAAACCTTCCCCAGAGAGCAAAGGAAGAGACTGCTGTGTTGAGCTTGCAACTCTGGAACAAACTGCTCTGTCTTCAAAGCAGTAACAGCAGGGAAGTTGTTTCCTCCCAGGGTTGCCAGTTCCAAGTGGGGAAATACCTGGAGATTTTGTAAGTGGATCCTGGGGAATGACAGGAGGAGGAGGAGGAGGAGGGGGGGTTGGATTTATATCCCCCCTTCCTCTCCTGTAAGGAGACTCAAAGGGCTTACATAAGAACATAAGAACATAAGAACTAGCCTGCTGGATCAGACCAGAGTCCATCTAGTCCAGCACTCTGCTACTCGCAGTGGCCCACCAGGTGCCTTTGGGAGCTCACATGCAGGATGTGAAAGCAATGGCCTTCTGCTGCTGCTGCTCCTGAGCACCTGGTCTGCTAAGGCATTTGCAATCTGAGATCAAGGAGGATCAAGATTGGTAGCCATAGATCGACTTCTCCACCATAAATCTGTCCAAGCCCTTTTTAAAGCTATCCAGGTTAGTGGCCATAACCACCTCCTGTGGCAGCATATTCCAAACACCAATCACACGTTGTGTGAAGCAGTGTTTCCTTTTATTAGTCCTAATTCTTCACCCCAGCATTTTCAATGAATGCAATTCATCCTTACAATCTCCTTTCCCTTCCCCTCCCCCACAACAAACATCCTGTGAGGTGGGTGGGGCTGAGAGATCTCTGAAGAACTGTGACCAGCCCAGGGTCACCCAGCTGGCATGTGCTGGAGTGCACAAGCTAATCTGGTTCACCAGACAAGCCTCCACAGCTGAAGTGACAGAGTGGGGAATCAAACCCGGATCTCCAGATTAGAGTGCACCTGCTCTTAACCACTATACCATGTTGGCTCTGAGAAGGGGAGGGACCTCAACAGCGTACAATGCCATAATGCCATCCCTCCAAAACATCCATTTTCTCCAGGAGAAATGATCTCTGTAGTCTGGAGATCAACAGTTAAAGCAGGAGATCTCCAGGATCCACCCGTATCTCAACTCAACCAGCAAGAACATTTTTTGAGGGGAGGGTACAGGAATCTGTTAGTCCTTGCCTGCCTGGAGTCGTAATATTTCTTCTGGTTTCACCATAAAGTTTGAGTGAATGCTAGAGAGTCACCCAGTTGCATCAATGTCACTTCCGGTTCACACTGGGGAAAAACACAAATCCCCCTCCCATTTTTTCCATGCCGGTCTGTTGAGCAGCAGCAGGAAAAGGGTGCCCAGACTGGAATGTCCCTGCTATAATGGGAGATCTGTTTCTTCCCCTCTAATAACCCACCAATCCTCTTTCCACCTTGTGCCTCAGTGTTGGAAAACTTGTGTTAACGTTGCACATCATCTTTTACTTTTTTTCCTGTAAAATACCCGGATTCTAATCCACACTGTTGCATGACCTGGGGCCAGTCACGCTATCTCAGTCTGAACTACTTCACAGGGTAGAAGTTTCTCCAAACCTGTAAGAAATAAAAAATAACAAGTAAATAAAGGAGGTGTGAAAGAACAAAGTAGTTTTTAAAAAGCCAAGATCTTACGATATTACCTCATGTGACTGTGTAACCTCAGCTTGTGGGTTCTGTGGGGCAGTACTTGGAAGGAGTTGCAAAGAACCAAATTTAAACAAAACAGTTTACTTTACTTAACAAATAACACTTTTAAAACATTTAACATTTACACTTTGCAGTCCTGTTAAGTTTGCATTTTCAAGTCCTTATTTACAGTCTACTGATATTGCCAAGTCCAATTCTTCTTTGCTGGTGGTTGGTTTTGAAGACTTCTGAGGCTTGGTGAATGGGCTTCAAGATGATGAAGGTTCCCAGAAAACTCTCACCATTTACATACACAAAAACCCTGAAACAATAAATTCTAACATTTACAATATAGCAAAAAAAAATAAACTCCCTTCCCACTAGTTCCCCACAACATTGCAGTTACCTTAAACAAGGTGTTAAGGGCTTAATAAAATCAATCAAGGTCCCAGCCTGGTAGTCTCGCTTCCTCCAACCTCATGAGTTCTGCAGCATTCTACTTCATTTCAGACTCCACCCCTTTCTGGGTCATCCCATTCTGACACAGGGGTTACAACTGCAATTGTTATTCCTTTAATTTTGAAACTGAAGGGAAGGGAGTGGGGGTTGGTGAGAAGCAAGGAAGCATCAGAAGCAAGGAAGCCGGGGCTGCAAAAAGCAAGCGAGGTGTTTTCCAGGTGAGATCAGGCTTTGGTGTTTTCCTTGTTTCTGCTGCTGCTCTCATGCCTGTATTAGGGCACTGGTAACTGAGTGTCCGCAATGTAGGTTTCACTGTGATTTCTTTGAAAAAAAATGGAGGCTGAAGGAAGAACTGTTCTTAGCTGAGGAGAGCTGAAGGACTAAATCCATAAACCCATCTACTCCAGCCTTCAGTAGCCCCACTGAATCGATTCTGTGATCTGCACTGTGGGGCCACTGTGGAGAACACTGTGGAGAACTGTGGAGATAATATTATTATAAGCAGAAGCAACACTACTAGTGGCAGTAGTATTTAGCATCTTTCCACTCCAGTCAGCTCAGCTTGGAGACGTCTTCTTCCAGTAGAAGGTGCTCTTCCTCCACAGGAAGTTGACTTCCCTACAGAATGGAAGCTGAAGGAAGAATTGTGCTTAGCTGAGGAGAGGTGGTAGGATTCAACCCATAATTGTACCCTGCATCAACTTCAACCAGTTCTAGAGTCTTGGGCTACCATTACACTGGCTCTTTGAGTCCCAATGGGTTGGATCACATCACAAGAAGAACGCTATTTAGAAAAAGAAATGACATCAAAGGAGTTGCTGAAAAGGCTGGCCAATGAGAGCAGATTGCGACGAAAGGGCAACTTTTTATTTCTCGATTTTCTTGATTTTAAATTTTTGCAAGAAGGCAACATTCAGAGATTTTTGGGACCTTTGACCCCTCGAAACGTTTTTTCCCCATTATGATTCCACTTAAGTCTGCTTGTCTCTGAACTGGAATACCTTCTTGCCAGAGATGAGCATAGGTTATACAACTGGATGACTGTTAAATGAGACATTGGGAGGGGGAACGGTTGCTGCAGGAAAGGGAGAGGTGCTGTTTGAGCTCCCCTTTGCATTTCCCTCCAGTCAGCGATAACAGTAAACAAGACGTATTGCTGTTGTAGGTAGTTGGAGACACTTCACTTATCTCTGGTACTTGACTCAGGCAAGCAAACACTTAAAACACATTTTGCTCGTGGAAAAAAATACCTTTATCCATTTGAAAACAGCTGCACTTATACAGAGGCGCCCTCGCGGCTTTCTGTTGGGATGTGTTGCAGTCAATACACCGTCATTTCTTTTCACTGGGATGTTTGTAAAGGTCGATTCTTGTTAGCTCCCCACTTGGTACGATAAATCAATGTTAACAAATCTTCATTTACCTAACTTGGTTAATGACTGAGCTCCGGTTGACCCGCCGTAATTAGCTTTTGTGAGCTCTCTACAAGAAAGATTCCTCTTTAAGAGAAACCAGTGTGATGGATGGGTTACAGTGTAAAACTAAGTTGCTAATTAGTTTGTTACAGTCAACGACCGGTCACACACACAGAAAATCAAGTACAAATCTTTACCACTTCATCGCAGTTAGAGTGTATGAATACAAAAAACTATCAACTTGACTTCAGTTTGAGGAG
This sequence comes from Sphaerodactylus townsendi, assembly GCF_021028975.2. Lineage (NCBI taxonomy): Eukaryota > Metazoa > Chordata > Lepidosauria > Squamata > Sphaerodactylidae > Sphaerodactylus > Sphaerodactylus townsendi. The sequence goes on along the minus strand of NC_059440.1, from coordinate 12,664,783 downwards.
AGACCAGATCAAAGCCACACTACAACACGAAGTGTACTGCATACACTTCAGCCGGTATTGCTCTCTCAGTTTAGCCCACCAATTAAAATCTACCTCTCAAGCCCTGCTCTCTTTGCCCCGCCTTCAGAGGCAAGGCATACAGTAACCAAAGTCAGGATCTTTTCAGTAGTGGCACCTTACATTTGGAATACTTCTCCCCGGAAGCCTGCAGGGCATCTACTTTACTATATCTTATGTGTCAGGGAAAAACACATCTTTTTACCCAGGTTTTAAATTAGGAACTTTAATCTTACCATCTTGAGTCTTTATTACAGTCATAGACCAGCATAGACAAGCAGAAGGTAAACAGATGAAATGTTTTAAAATTGTAAATATCTAAAATAACCCCACTAATAATAAGAAATTGGAAACTTAAAAAAATATTGAAAGAAAAAAAACAGGATAAAAGCATAAATATTAAAAGGGAACAAAAGCTTAAAGAACTATTATAAGGAGTATAAAAACTATTAGAAAAGGGAGATAGGCATAGGGGAGCAATAAAATTGGTAAATAAAATGCTATAACTATCAGATCATTAATCCCGCTTAAGAACACAGACAACCATCCTGCGACACATCTCAGTAGCTTCTTCACAATATCTGGTAGAATTGTGTGCTTAGGATTAATATCTATAAGCAGCAAGAAAATATAAAATTGTTCTGGGTGCGCAGAAAACCAATACAGCAATGGTGAAATAAAACAACAACAACAACTATTCTATTGTTTCGATGTGCCCAGATCCACAGGGACATTTTCTCTCCCGATAGATAAGGAGACTTTCTATATCAGCTATCCAGGATAGCTAAAGGAGGGTCTGGCATCTTGCCAGAGTAAAAGCCTTCTATTGTTCAGGTACTTGAAGATTAGTTAGGTACACCACAGGAAAGATGAAATACCTATTAGATTCACTAGCAATAAAGGTTGGAGACCTGGCTGGATGAGATTGGGTCTCTGTATCTGCCACATGCTGCAGATGTAGGATCAAGTCCAGGTAACAATACTAAACTAGAGGTGTTGGTGGTGTGTGGATGAGAAGAATGTCAGACATGTTCTTCAATTGTATGTTTAGTTGTCCTTTATTGACATTTTGGCATTCAGATTTATGATTATAAGATCAGCTCTGTTTTTCTGCACTCTGCCCTAATGTCAGGGGGATTGTATCTAGGTGATTGAGATGCATTCCTAATTCAATGTAACTGCTTGCAACTGCAGATCAATGCTGCTGCAAGATATATGTAGCCAGCCTGCTATGTGTTACCACTGCCATCTGGCGAATTCTTTCCTTGATCTTTACTTTATGGCTTCACACGCTTTGTAGATAACTAGGCTTTTCCCTGACACCGTGGTCCCATGAGAATCGAGATTGTTTCCGTTATCTCACGGGGGCAGGAAGCCAGGTGGCTCTCTATCCCTATCTGTCACCTCGGCTCCAAAAACTATCTTTCACACTTCTTGGAAAATGGGAGGGGGGGGGGACTGACAATGGGGATAAAGGGAAGGGCAAATGCCAGGGTTTTCAGAAGCTTGATGCTCTGACATTCATCAATAAAAGCTACTGATCACCAGTACAGAGTCCGTTTATTGGCTTAAGGTTCGAGACCTAACACCTGAACACCTCTCCTGTTTGCTTTTCATGGTGGGGAACTGGGAGTTTGTTCTTACCTGTTTGCAGAGATATCAGTTCTGCCAAGTTCAATGGAGATCTTCCAGAAGTAAGCAAACAGCTGCTTCCTCAGTGCCCGGCGTTGTAGATGTGAGGGCAGTCAATGCAGTTCCCAGGAGGAACAACTCTTAGATTGATTTCTGTCTTGTTAGGATGAGTAAGGCTCCTTCCGCACATGCAGAATAATGCACTTTCAAACTGCTTTCAGTGCTCTTTGAAGCTGTGCGGAATGGCAAAATCCGCTTGCCAACAGTGGTGGAAGTGGTTTGAAAACGCATCATTTTGCGTGTGCGGAAGGGGCCGAAGCCAAAATGCAGCACTTTGAAAATGGAGCCTGGAAGGAAGGGTAACCAGGGCCATACTTGAGGTAATGATGGTGAACTTGGCTGATCTGAAATGGCGCGCCTGTTCCTTTTTTTTTTTTTTTAATGCTCCAGGAGCCATTGAAAATTCAGTACCCTGTAACGGCTGATGTAATGGGCCACCATTATCCCGTAAATACATTTTGCACAATAAAAATCTATCTCCAGGTCAATTAATTTTAGTGTTTGTTAGCGGCTGTGCTGCCCCTGGCATGCTTTTAAAAATATGGAAAGAAACAAGTAGAGGAGAGCCTATAGAGGCATACTAGGAAGAGCAGCTGGGCATGGAAGCAAGCTGCACTTCTTTGTGAATAAGGGAGGTAGCAAAGGGAGAGAGAAGCAAGAGTTCTGTAGTTAAAGGACACAGTCCATTTTACAGGTAAATAAAGCTGTCTCAAATGCTGAACCTCATAGCAGAGGCAGTTATCAGGATGAAGAAGACGAAGAAGAGTTGTATTGCCGAAGGCTTTCACGGTGGATTCAACTGGTTCTGGTGGGTTTTCCGGGCTGTGTGGCCGTGGTCAGCTTGGAAAACCCACCAGAATCAGAAGAAGAGTTGGATTTATACTCCACTTTTCTCTTCTGTAAGGAGACTCTGTGCAGCTTACAAAATCCTTTCCTTTCCCTTCCTCTCCCCACAACTGACACTTTGTGAGGTAGATGGGGCTGAGAGAGTTCTGAACACACTGTGACTAGCCCACGGTCATTCATCAGAAATGTAGGATTGGGGAAACAAATCTGGTTCGCCAGATAAGAGTCTGCTGCTCATGTGGAGGAGTGGGGAATCAAACCCAGTTTTCTAGATTAGAGTCCACTGCTCTTAACCACCACACCACACCACACCACACCACACTGGCTCTGGATTTGATTTATACAAAGGGAGACCACTCATCCTCTAATGCAGGATGGTGTACTCCCTGAGGATTTTCACAGTGACCAACTAAGGTCATTCACAAACTTGACTATTAACCAGAGACACCAAAGATCAAACCATGGATTCTAGGCAAAGCTCAAACCCAACCCACACAATGGGCAGAACTAATCATGTAACTTGCCCAGCATCAGAATTGTGTCTCTCTAGCCTTCTCCACCCACCTTGGAATTCCAAAATCTGTAAACTTTTGCACACAAGGTATATGGTAGAAATTGAGATGTGGCTCTTACATCCTTTGTGTGTAAGAGCCATCAAGTCACAGCTGACTTATGGCAACCCTGTAGGTTTTAAAGGTAAGAGACGAACAGAGGTAGTTTGCCATTCCCATTTTCTGCATAGTGGCCTGGTATTGCTTGGTCGTCTCCTATCTGAGTAGTAACCAGGGCTGACCCTGGTTAGCTTCTGAGACCTGACAAGATCAGGCTAGCCTGGGCTATCCAGGTTAGAGCTCATAAATCCTTACCACAAATCAAACAACTGCTCATTCTCCATATAATAAAATATTATCTTGCTGATTTAGAATAATGGCCTGACTGTTTAAGCCAGCATTGAGTATATTGGCTGATAATGGATCCAAGAAAAGCTGTTCCCAGAACCTGCTACCTAAAATCCTGTAAAGGCTCGAGACTGACTCAGCCTTCCATCCTTCTGAGGTTGGTAAAATGATTACCCAACTTGGTGAGAGCCAGCGTGGTGTAGTGATTAAGAATGGTGGGCTCTGATCTGGAGAACTGGGTTTGATTCCCCCTTCCTTTACCTGAGTGGCAGATTCTTATCTGGTGGATAGGATTTGTTTCCCTGCTCCTACACATGAAGCCTGCTGGGTGGCTTTGAGCCGGTCACAATTCTTTGGAACTCTCAGCCCCACCTATCTTACAAGGTGTCTGTTGTGGGGAGAGGAAGGGAAATGAGTTTGTAAGCCACCTTGGGTCTCCTTACAGGACAGAAAGTCAGGGTATAAATCCACTCTTCTTTTCTTCTTGTTGCTGGGGGTAAAGTGTGGATGATTGGGAAACACAAACCACCATGAAAGCATTAAGCCTAAAATTAGGGCTCCAGGAGAATTCAGGATAAATCCAGAATCTATTCCCATCAAGTTCTCTGTCAGCATGGCCAATTGGCCATGCTGGTAGGGGCTGATGGGAATTGTAGTTCCTGAACATCTGGAGAGCCGCAGGTTCCCTACCCCTGGTCTAGTTAGTAAATATTTTGATGTGATGGAGCAAGATGTGTGGTTTCACATCAAAGGTCTCCAGATAATTAAGTACCAGTGATGGTCCCAGTTCGACTGGTGTGCTACTGTACTATGTATTCACAGTATGATTTTGAATTTCTCATCCCTGGCATTTCAACCTGAAAATCCTGATTTCCAATTTAACTGCTCCCCTGTGTGAATCAAACCTGTCACTTATACCACTTTCTATTTACCCATGTCGTATTTTTCCTGGGAATAAATGGATTTTTTTAAAAAAAGCCTCAATAAATCAGAATCATATTTTACTCATAAATCCATACATTATGTATGTATGCAAATGCTACATAACTTGCATATAAACAATTGCATGGCAAACATATGCAAAGTAAATACATCTAGAAGAATCAGCAGCAAAACAAATGGAGAACTGAAACTGAAAATAAAAACATTTAAAAAATGGGAACATCATCCTTAACAACCCAGCCTGCAGGGAATTTCTGAAGAAGTATGGAGAAAGAGTGACAAATTGGAGCATCTATGAGGAAAATCTAAGGAGCCTGAGATCGGTGGGAAAAGGGAGTGACATATGTGGTTGCCAACCACCAGGTGGGGCCTTGAGATCTCTCAACATTACATCTGCTCTCCACATAGAGAAATGGCAGCTTTGGAGGGTGGACTCCTTGACATTATGCTCCACTGAGGCCCAGTCCCTTCTCAAACCCAGCTCTCTCCAGACTCCACCCCCAAATCCCCAGGAATTTCTCAACCTAGTTCTGGTAATCCTAGCAATAATCTGGAGAACCGGGTTTGATTCCCCACTCCTCCACCTGGCAGGGGCTTATCTGGTGAAGTGAAGCAGATGTGTTTCCGCACTCCCACATTCCTGCTGAGTGACCTTGGGCTAGTCACAGCTCTCTCTGAACTCTCTCAGCCCCACATACCTCACCGGGTGTCTGTTGTGGGGAGAGGAAGGGAAAGCAGCTTGTAAGCCACCTTGAGTCTCTTTACAGGAGAGAAAGATGGGGTATAAATCCAAAATCATCATCATCATCATCTTAGCTGTGAACCTTCCTGGGCATCAGACTGGCTGTTGTAGAAAACAGGATGGTGGACAAAATGGACACTTGGTTTAACCTTGTCTGGCTCTCCTGCTGTCTGTGTGAGGCATCTCCAGATCATCTGATTAGGGCTTTCTTCTGCAGAATGTCCACATAATATCCCAAGTGGCCTTTTCCCCAGTGTTTGCATCTCTAACAAAGATTCTCTGCTGGGAGAATGAACGCACTCCCATTCTGGCCCATTCCTCTTTCAGCACATGACAGGCCAATGCCATTAATGGTGGGAGGAGACCCTGTTAGCAGATGTCAAAGCTTTAGCTGTGCAAAATGCACATTTCTTACCAAGATCCCTCCTAAACTCTTGCCAACCTCTCAGTCAATCTTTGTTTAAACACACTTAAAAAGAACCCAAATACAGGTTTTTAAAATGAAAGGAGAAAGGGGGGGGGAGCTTAAACAGACTTGACTCCCCCACCCCCAGCTCCCTCTTGGAAAGATTACAAGGTTTATTCAAGCAATAGACACAACCCCAGATTAGCTGTCACTCCAGATTCAGTCCGTCAAATTCGTTTTATTACAACGTGGCCCCATTTTTTATTATTATTATTTTCCACTGGAGTGGAATAAATATATTCTTTGCTCATCATCCCTTGTGAAGCAACATCAAAGGGATTAGTATTTTTCAGGGTTATTTTTCTCTCTCCCTTCCTGCCACCTCCCCCCTCCCTGTTTTTACATGCGACATAAAACGCAAATGTGAACCTGAATAATAAGGATTTGCTTCATTGATTGCCAAACATACATTACGGCAGCCTTCAACCCACTCCGGGTCAAATTAGGGTGATTGCAAGCAGTTAAGCTGTCAAAGGCAAAGGCTTCCTCTTCCAGAGATCATTAACGGGAAATATTCAAAAGCACAGCCGCCATTTGTCAGGGCTGTAATATTTTGGGCAACGGTTGAACTTGGATCCCTGAAGAACTATAGACTTAGCTGAAAGACTGCCTCTCCTGACATGTTCCCCTGGGCTAGCTGTGTTTTCCCCATCAGGGCCTATTGTCAGTGCCTTTCTGTCTAGGCACATGCTCTGTGACAACTGGCATTTGGGTTTTGCCACTGGCTGCACCCGGTTGTGGAACAGCCCCCTGCAAGAAGTCAAGGCCAGAGGGTTCTACCATGCTGAGAGCCAGCCTGGTGATATGGCTAAGAGCAGGTGACTCTAAGCAGGTAGAGAACCAGGTTTGATTCTCCACTCCTTCACATTAATGGTGGACTCCTATCTGGTGAGCTGGATTTGTTTCCCCCCTTCTATACATGAAGCCTTCTGGGTGACCTTGGGCTAGTCACAATTCTTCAGTACTCTCTCAGCCCCACCTCCCTCCCAAGGTGTCTGTTGTGGGGAGAGGTAAGGAAATGAGCTTGTAGTCTCCTTACAGGAGAAAAAGGAAAGTATAAATCCAAACTCCTCTCTTCTTCTTCTTCTTCTTCTTCTTCTTCTTCTTCTTCTTCTTCTTCTTCTTCTTCTTCTTCTTCTTCTTCTTCTTCTTCTTCTTCTTCTTCTTCTTCTTCTCCTTCTCCTTCTCCTTCTCCTTCTCCTTCTCCTTCTTCTCCTCCTTCTCCTTCTCCTTCTCCTCCTCCTCCTCCTCCTCCTCCTCTTCCTCTTTCTCTTCCTCTTCCGCTTCCTCTTCCGCTTCTTCCTCTTCCGCTTCTTCCTCTTCCTCTTCCTCCTCCTCTTCCTCTTCCTCCTCCTCCTCCTCCTCCTCCTCCTCCTCCTCTCCTTTCTTTTAAGCCGGTGGGAGAAAAATTATTTCAAAAATTGTTGCTACAGTGGTGTGATGATCATTTTCAGAAAGAAACCCAGAAGACATTGTAAGATTTTATGGTTTTAACCATAATGTTTCCAGCAATTCCTGGAGAGGTGTGATGTCACATCTGGGTTTTTCCCATCATACCATCACACAAATGGCACCATGCTCCAGATGCCCCATGTCCATTGATGGGCAACCCTACCTTAAGGGCATTCTAGATAAAGCTGTTTATGAACATTGGGCATGGTGCTCACGAGACCCCTCTATGCAGCTCCTTCCCCCTCCCCATTGTGCCTCTGATTTCTCCCCAGCTGTGGCAACTCCCCACTCCGTATGGAATTCCTGCCCCGCTTGTGTGTTTCTTTGAGACATTTGGTTGCTCATTGTGGGACATCAAATGCTGCACCAGAGAGCAGTTTGAGTCTGTGGTAAGGGCTGGGAGGGATCTCCCATTATAGTGGGTAACCCTACACTTCAGTGTTACCTCATCATGCTGCATGCGTAGACTCAGCCTTTGTCTCTGGGTTGAGAAGAAGAAGAAGAAGAAGAAGAAGAAGAAGAAGAAGAAGAAGAAGAAGAAGAAGAAGAAGAAGAAGAAGAAGAAGAAGAAGAAGAAGAAGTTGTTTTGATTTATATCTCCCCTTTCTCTCCTGCAGGAGACTCAAAGGGGCTGACAATCTCCTTGCCCTTCCCCCCTCACAACAAACACCCTCTGAGGTAGGTGGGGCTGAGAGAGCTCCAGAAAGCTGTGACTAGCCCAAGGTCACCCAGCCGGCGTGTGTGGGAGTGTACAGGCTAATCTGAATTCCCCAGATAAGCCTCCACAGCTCAGGCGGCAGAGCTGGGAATCAAACCCGGTTCCTCCAGATTAGATACACGAGCTCTTAACCTCCTACGCCTCTCTACAAAATCATGAAACCTTTACAGATCTCCCAAAGACACTTGGCCTGAAACTCCAGTATGTTTTTGAAAGCCAAAGATGGTGACATTATGAAAAGATGGGATACCTGGACCAGGGGGATAAGGGGAGAAAAACATCAACTGATGATAAGAACAGAGGAAGATCCATTCTGTTTGGGGTGGGGGAAAGGGAAGCCCCGAGTCTCCCCAATCCTCTTTCTCAGCAATTTGTGTCAGAGCACACAATTGCTGCCTGATAAAATGTAGGACACCAGATTGAATTACTTCATTGAACCGCGGCTGTCCCCTGTTAATGGTAATTGCATGGATCTAGTGGTTTGTCTTGGCGCGTTCTCAGATATTTACCTCCTACTGTTTTTCAATTCAAACCTTTGATGAAAATATTCCCAGTACTTCTTTAAAGCAGACACCCGACTGTCTTCCTTGACAAAGGCAAGGTCTCTAAATCAGTTCCTGGCAATTTGTGGCCCAGCAGTCTACCTAAATCACCTTTTACCCATGTCACTATGTCATTTCCTCAAGAAAAATGGGGGAAGTAAATGCCCATCAGAAGAAGGTTTCTGAAGGCTTGGTGTTCTGCAAGGTTTGGCGCAGAAGCATAAAAAAAATCCCGAAGGTTTTTGTGCATGGCTTTCAGGAGAATCAAGTAAGATGTGAGCTCAAGACAGAGCACTTCTGGATTGAGAGGAATCTCATCTGGAAACGATGAAGGGAAATTGGACTCTTCCTGCTAATATGATATGAGCTGTATAAGCATCGAGCAAAATGATATAGAATATGGAACTAGTAGAATAGATTGGATCAATTAGAATGCAAGTGGGCAAAATACTTCACTGTGTTTTAAATCTCCCTTCGAGAAGTAAGCAAGCACACAAGAGAGAAAGCTCCTACCTAGTCTAGTCCTGCTGTTTTAATGTTTTGCTTACAAGAGAGATGTACTGTTTTGCAGGATGAGACATTCAAATTGAAATTCCCCACCCGTGAGTGTAAAGTGGTATAATCCATTCTACCACATCAAGATTCTTCTGCCTTGTTCTGCTGCATGCCTAGTTCCAGTCTGCGGTTGATTATGCACAAGGTATCTGCCGCTCTGCAGGGGCAAATGTGTGTTGCAGCCAGATTTCTTATGTGGACATATTTCCTTGAGTACCGCTTTCACTTTCCATTCCTTCCATGGCAAGCGCACTACTTCTAGCTCAACTTAAAAGTGGCTTCACTGCCAGAGTGGGGCAGATTTGCCAGCAAGCACAGCTTTACCCCGGACATCTTCCCTCCACCCACGGCCAACCTGCCTAGCTTCACCTTTCCCGCTCCCTCGCATGGCATCCACTCCTTACCCCTTGTCCCCCCCCTTCCCTATTGCTGGCCCCTTCCTGTTTCCTACTCATCCTGCCGGCATCTTTGGGTAGCCAGCAAGTGGAAGTCAAGAAAAGAAGCTCAACCAAAACACCAATCTCTAAAGTCTCATATTGATATTTCAATATAATAATAACAGAGCGCTTAGCCCGTCATAAACCCAACGTTCCCCTGTACTCAGCCCCCCCCCCCATTTCCAGAGATGGTGTGAATCCCCCCTGCACACTACAGGGGTGTGAGAGAGAAGTTTTTTGGGGGTAGATCTAATGCAGGAATGTCAAAATATCCAGGGATATCGTCCTGGGGTGGCAGCAGCAGGAGGAAGTATTTGTGTGTGGAGGTGGGAAAGAGAGTATCAATTCAAGTTGCTCGGCACATGTAGAGTTGTCAGCTCTTGGAAAGCGTAAATCTGACAAGATCAGATCCCATCCGGGAGGAGAGTACATCCCAGGGTCCATTTGCTCATTCAGGTGCAGGATCAGTTGATCAAGGGATGGAGTCAAGGAAAGGAGCCCATTAGGCCAAAGGCTGAGCTGAGAGGTCAAAATGTGAAACCAACAGAAAATACATTGGAAGGGATAGGGAATCAGAAAAGGCAAGCAATCTATAACGTTTAAAGTGATTTCTTGTGAGGCATAGGAATGTATGTGCTGAAAATATGGATTCAATATGGATTCGAATCAGCTGCAAGCGTAGCGCCTCATGATAATCCCTTTGCCATAAAAGGCCGGGCAAAAATTAAAGTTTTGTTTTCCTATTCCCGCCATTATATGAAAAAAAAAACCCTTAACATGGCAATTGGCCAAAGAGAAAGGAAAACTGTCCAGTTGGCCACCCCTAGGCATGGGTAATATAATTGGTCACCTCCATTCCTTGCAAATTCCTCCAAAGTTAAATTTGGTTCTGCTTATCTGGCCATGGAGTGTGTTTCAGCGTTCGACCGCAATGAGGCCGGCTCAGCTGCCAGGTAGATTCTTGCATGTCACTCCAGCTCCTGACCAGACTTAACAGCAGTGCAAATTGCAGGGAAATTATGAAATCGGATACAGGACGCAGTGCTGAGCTGCCGACCTCTGAAGCCGCCTCCTCTTCCTACATCCTGCGTTAGAGTGTCAGTCCAGTAGCTCTCCCAGTAGAGCTATTCATGAGGCAATTTTTCTATGGCTGGCTCCATTTCATCCCATGGATAGGATTTTTCCTTGCTGTGACCCTCTCGGGTGTATGTTCTGCTTGGCCGACGCTAAGAGCCACCCAGAAGGGGAAAGGGGGGGGGGGACGAGTTTGTCTGGCGATGATATGGATTAATTTGATGTGTGCTAAATATTTTACTGATGAATGACATGAGTCCTGTCTTAAGCCAGTTTTGGATAAGTAACTTTTCTATGGCCGGGTTTTAATTGCTTTTTTTTTTTGCAGCATCCCAAACCGCAGGCGAGTTTAATCAGTTTCTCCCAAGTGTTTTCCTGATTTATGCAATGCAGGCTGGTTTATAAAACACTGAACCATGGTGCTTAGTGGGAAATGTAGCTGCTTTATGAAAATCTATGTCAGAGTACACAACTGCACTGGATTCCTTCAGTTTGGTTTATTTTTGGCAAGCTGAGCCTTGCAAGCAATTTTGTCATTGATCCAATTTTTTTTACTGCGTTGAAAACAACAATATCCCATTTCGTCCCTCCTCCCCATATCTGTGTTTGTGCATCTGTTTGAGAAAGTATGTAAATCTTACGTGTTTGTCGACAGCCCTGCTGACATGGCTTGGGCAGAAGCCCAGATCCCTACTATTGTTGGTTCTGAGTCAAAGCCACGTATATGTGTTACATGTGAACACATGACTCTCTCTTACATGGGAGTCAAGCCATTGTTGCATCTAGTCTAGTATTTTCTATTCTGACTGGCTCTCTAGGAACTCAGGCACTGAAAAGGTCTTTGTCAACTTTGCTACTTGAGATCTTTTTGCTGGAAATGTTGTTTAATCTTGGGAGGACAATCCTCCCTTCATAGTGGCATCACACAGGAGAGGAATGTTTATGTGGGGGGATGAACCCCAGCATCACACTCACACATTTACATCACTTCCTGGAAAAAAAATCAGAAATGACATGATGGATGCTCTAGCATTTTATGAAAAATCTATTGTGAAACCATTGAGTTTTTGTAAACATCAGAGCATCTGAAGACATTGCTTCTGGTTTTTACCAGAAGTGATGCCATATACCAGCCTTCCAGGGGGGCCCCTCCAATCTGCCCCCACCCCATCAAGCAGGGAAGCATGTGATTTTCTTCTAAGTCACAGGATCTTCCATATTGGTCCATGTGGGACATCTTGGAACTGCCATCTGGCATTCCTTGCAAACCAGAAGCAATGTATAAATGGTCTTAATCTTCAGAAATGTTTGCCTAGTATTGTGTGTGTGTATTCAAGTATCCTAGTTTGAGTGAACTGGTGGTCCCCTAATATTTTGAAGGTCTCCTAGTGCCCAACTATTCCTTCTTATGAGCTAGTCACTCCAGTAATTCTGGGTAAACAAACATCACAGTTTACATTAGCAAATCTGTGCCAGTTATTTATCCTTGCATTGGGGTACTATTGATCTTTCAAGGATGGCTTTTCAATAGGTAGCCATCTCTTATCATACTCACTCGGGAAGTGTTGTTTGCAGGGCTAAAGACATTTTTGTTTTGTATGAAGTTGGGGATCTTTTGTAATCGCTTGCACTTAATAACTCTGGTCAGGGCTTCTATGTGAGTTTTAGGACCCCTGAGGAGCCATGGGGTCTTAGCAGGAAGTCTAACACTGCAGTGACTAGATAAACCATCAGGAATCAATGCCAGGTCATTGGTCCGAGTGGATCAGGTTCAACCAGGTGAGCCGAGCCAGACAAACAAGTAAACAGAGTGGGGTTAAAGCTATGTCAGCATTAGGTAAAGGCCAGTATATATGTTCTTGTTTACCTTTATTGGCATAATAACACAAGTTAAATACAATAAAAACCCATTTATACAAATTTGTCAGTAACAAGACATACAATTTTTGCTACCGGCTCCCAAATCTCCTTGCAATCGCCATTCAAGAGAAATTTAATTATTAGATTGTGAGCAATCTTTTCAAGACCCATCGATAAGGGCTCTAGATATTTACTCCTAGACCTATGATAAAGGAGGCAATACAATTGAACATGAGGTCTTCACACCCAATAGAACACACCCAATAGAACTCTTCACACCCAATTCCACAGATACACGTTCTTTCATGATAGGGAATTCCCAAGCTTCTCCCCTGAACTGAGAGCTGAGGGTATCACATTGCATCTGGCCAGCGTCAAGGCTCTATGCCAGGGGTGGCCAACTTATGGTGCTCCAGATGTTCATAGACTAAAATTCCCATCAGCCCCTGCCAGCATGGCAAGAAGGATGCCAATTGGCCATGCTGGCAGGGGCTGATGGAAATTCTAGTCCATGAACATCTGGAGCACCATAAGTTGGCCACCCCTACTCTACACCATCTAACCTCAGTTAAAATATGGAGATAGCTAGCAACAGTTAGGTCAGTGAAGGAGATTCCCAAATAAAGGGGAGAGCAAAACGTATCAGCCTCCTTCAACAAGGCCAGTAAATGTGCAGAAGTTTCCAGATTAAAACAGGTAGGACAGTGGCATTTCCAAATAAAGGATCGTAGATGGCAGGTACTGGAGAAATTGGTCCAGTCAAAGTAGGCCACATCTACTAATAACCAATTATTGTGGTATCATTGTGCTGTACCAGTCATTTGGAACTAGATTGGCTTGTCTACTTAAGATAATCCAGTGGGAAATGATCACTGCAGGGCCACACCAATGTGATATCAATGGTCTGTGGATTGTTAAGCAGAGCTGGTACCCTTTTCACAAGGGTAGCCTGGTCTCATCAGCCGATCAGAAGCTAAACATGGTTGCCCCTGATTACTACTTGCATGGGAGACCACCAAGGAAGTCCAAGGATGCTATGCAGAGACAAGCAGCGGCAAACCACCTCTATGCTTTCCTTGAAAATTCCGGATTTGCCCTGTTAGCCACATCGTGACAGCACTTTTCACCACCAGTGGCATCCTTCTTGCTGTGTCCATTTATCACTTGACTTTGAGTGAACTATGCAATCACATTGTGGTTTCATTCCCAATTTAAAATGAGACAGTGTTGTTTTTTTGAAGACTGTGTGCTGATTTTGCATAACTGCAACTTAGCATTGAGCTTTCCTCCAAAGGGCTGTTGACTAGGTAGCCCTTGTTGATGCTTGTTCAGAACTAAGCAAATTATAGGGTGGATGAAATGGTAGTGTTTTCTCAACCTTTGATTCAATGAATGAGGCCATAGAAACAATAATTCCCATGAATGTGGCAAGAAATCCAGAGCGGGGAGACCGGGAGGCGCAATTTACAAGACTGATAGGACCCAGTTAGAACTTATCTTCTGTCTAAATAGCCATTTCACAGGGCAGATTATTCCCCCCTCGATTCGGGGGGGGGGGGGGAAGGTTTGCAATTTGAGGAGCAAAGACTGGCAGATCAGGGGTGTGCATTTTTCTATAAGCACTTGTGAGTACTTATGTTTGTATGCACATTTTGTGAACATTCTAGTGAACAGCTGAAAATGTCCGTTCACCTTTTCTCGTTGTTTGGTAGGGAACTTCACACCAATGGAAGCTGAACACAGGGCTTTTGACTTGTTGGCTGTATTAAGGAATGTGAGCCAATGATATGTCTCAGTACGTGGAAAATTCCTGTAATATACATTTTCAGCAGTGGCAATTTTGTAAGGATAGTCTGAAAGGATAGTCTTTCGATAAAGATAGTCTAGGGTAGCATAGTAATTCAGACCGTCTTTCATAGGCCCCTTCCGCACATGCAGAATAATGCACTTTCAATCCACTTTCAATGCACTTTGCAGCTGGATTTTACTGTGCAGAATAACAAAATCCATTGCAAACAATTGTGAAAGTGGATTGAAAGTGTGTTATTCTGCACGTGCAGAAGGGGCCTAAATCTAGCATTTCAGTGGTTTCCAACCTGGGGTACACATGTCGCCAGAGGTACTTTTGGGATTATGCAGAAAAAAATTCTGTAATGGGTTTTGTAATATGGGGTACAATTTTAGGGAAATGGGTTGCCAAGGGGTCCATGGGTGAAAAAAAGTTGGGAACCACAGTAGTATATAATTACCCGTGTTTCCGGATGTGTGACATCAACAAATGGTAAAATGTAATTCTTTCCTCCACCATTATCCCATTCCACTGCTCTGGTTCTAGTGAGATTGACAGGCTCCTAACAAATATTGGTTGTATGAATGTATATGTGCATTCAGATACATACAGTGGTGAGATATACCATGTCTGAAATGTGAGTGCCCAAATTCAGATGTTTGACACTTACCAGGAGAAGGAAGTCCTGAAATAAACCTGCAGTCATTGCAGTCTTATCAAGCCTTGCAATATGATAATGAGGATGACATGTGACACATTAGGCTGCTTTACACTGAATCAGACCATGGATTTAGCACAGTCGGTGTTGTCTTCTCAGACCATCAGTGGCTCTCCAGGGTTTCTGACAGAGGTCTTTCACATCACCGACAACCAGATCTTTTCAGCTGGAGATGCCAGGAATGGAACCTGGGACCTTCTGCATGCCACATAAGCATGATGTTCTTCCCAATAAGCTATGTGTTGACAGGGAGCAGCAGTGGTGTAGTGGCTAAGAGCAGTGGCTAAGAGCAGGTGCACTCTGATCTGGAGGAACTGGGTTTGATTCCCCGCTCTGCCGCTTGAGCTGTGGAGGCTTATCTGGGGAATTCAGATTAGCCTGTGCACTCCCACACACACCAGCTGGATGACCTTGGGCTAGTCACAGTTCTTCGGAGCTCTCTCAGCCCCATCCACCTCACAAGGTGTTTGTTGTGAGGGGGGAAGGGCAAGGAGATTGCAAGCCCCTTTGAGTCTCCTACAGGAGAGAAAGGGGAGATATAAATCCAAACTCCTCCTCCTCTTCCTCCTCCTCCTCTTCTTCTTCTTCTTCATGTTCTACTTGGAACTCCCTGGAAGAGCTCTGGACAGTCATATTTGCGTCGAATGTTGGAGAGCATTTCAAATCCACATCCTACTGGCATCATGATTCTGCCTTCGTGCGTCAATTTATGCTAGATTTTTTTTCTCGCTCCCTGACAAGGAAAAATGATTTCTTGTCACATCCAGTGCCTCGTAATAATACTAAATGAAAGCATTTGTTGGAAAAAGGTACCTGAAAATTACATGCAAATGCAAGTCGTTGCTGGAATGAATCAAAGGTAGGATATACGGCTTTCTGTCTTGGACAATTGCTGGTTCGAATTCTATCCATCACACAATTCCTTTCCTTTAAAAAAAAATCTCAGAAATCATAGAACTGAGACAGATTTTTTAAAAAATGGCTATCTATCTGATTCAGGGTTTTTTTTAGAAGCCTCGCTATCACAGACCGTCATTAATAAACAAACATTTGCTGCTTATTTGATACCTGACAAAGGGAGCTTTGACTATCAAAAGGTTATACCCTGGAAACCTTGTTGGTCATTAAAGCGTTATTGGACTTGAGTCTTGCTTTTCTACTGCAGACCAACATGGCTACCCACCTAATGATGAATAATCCAGATGTTTTCCATTAGGGAGTCCTACTGTTTCAGAGCTTGGTCCATTGCACTCCAGTGGGAGGCTTATTATTGTCACCAATATGCCGTAGCCTTGTGGTACAACTTTTGTTTTCTACCTTGTGGTTGGGTGCCACCCCCTTTTTCTCAATATAGTGGAACCAGAGGTGGGATCCAGCAGGTTCTCACAGGTTCCCGAGAGTAGGTTACTAATTATTTGTGTGTGCCAAGACGGGATTACTAATTGGTGATTTTGCCAAGTGATTTTTGCCTTAGTTACGCACTCTCCTCCTGCAGCAGTAAGCGGCTGCCGAGAATCCTTGAAGCAGGCTCCTAGCAGGAGGTGCACCGGCGTGTGTGGCTAGCCTCCGCGCTCTGCATGCATTCGCTTTTCGCTCAAGAGACGATGTCGCGAGTGGCTGGCAGCCCTGTACCCACAGCGCCCGCCCAGGAAACGTGCTCCAATTCCCCGGAATGTCTGGCTACCCCTGTCAGGTTGCCAGCTTGGATACAGCCCCATTGGTGCTACACCACAGTTTGAATCCCACCACCATGGGAACCTGTTGCTAAAATTTTTGGATCCCACCACTGAGTGGAACCCCTGATGTTTTGGCACAGTGCCTGGAGGCTGTGACTGCATGGTTGAGAAAGAGCAGGGTGAAGCTGAATCCAGCGAAGCCGGAGATCCTGTGGCTGGGTCAAGGAGGGCTGGTGGAGGGTTTCCCTCTGCCGTGATTAGGCGAAGAGTCTTTAAAACCTGCCTCCTCCATCAATAACCTGGGTGTGACCTTGATGTCCTCCTTATCTCCAAAGACTTAAGTTGCATATACAGCCAAAGTGGCCTTATTCCATCTTTGACAGGCTAGACAGTTGGACCTGCCCACAGTGATCCATGCAACAGTCACCTCCAGGTTGGATTATTGTAACTCAAACTAGGTGGGCTTGCCCTTGAGACTGATTTGGAAATTAAAATTGGTCTCGGATGCAGCGACTTCTCACCGGAACAACAGGGACAGAGCACACTATACCTGAGCTGCACTGGTTGCCAATTGAATTCTGGATCACGTTCAGAGTTTGGGTTTTGACCTTTGAGGCCTTGAGTGATCTGGGGCCCTGGTATCTTCGCATCTGCCCATATTGACCATGGAGGACACTTCGCTCCTCCAGTGGTAACCTCCTGGTGCTCCCTCCCCCCAAAGATGTTAGATTGGGCTCA
The DNA here is from genome assembly GCF_021028975.2 of Sphaerodactylus townsendi. Classification (NCBI taxonomy): domain Eukaryota; kingdom Metazoa; phylum Chordata; class Lepidosauria; order Squamata; family Sphaerodactylidae; genus Sphaerodactylus; species Sphaerodactylus townsendi. Next base: position 12,647,580 of record NC_059440.1, on the reverse strand, counting down.
ACCAGAGCCAGGGCCTTTTTGGCTTTGGCGCCAGTCTGGTTGAACTTTCTGTCAGTATACACCAGGGTCCTGCCGTACCTCAATCAGTTCCGTAGAGTCTGCAAGATTTTCCACTGGGGTTTTGGTTGAGGCTGCCCATTGTTCGATTGCTTCCATTGTTGGCCTCCCAGTTTTCAACATGCACTTCTCAAACCGTGCACTCTTTCCCCCTCGTTTCACCCCGCCCAACAATTTTTGGTAACTGAACTCTGTTGGGAGAGGGGAATGATAAATTTTTGCAGGCTCGAGTTCTTGGTTCATTTAAATGTTTGCCATCGATGGATTTTTAAATGTTATATTATTTTAGTGCTGAATTTTATTGCATTATTAGCAGTGTTTTGAATTTTAAGCTTGTGTGTAAGCTGCCCTGAGCCAGACTTCAGTTAGGAAGGGTGGGGTATAAAACAAATAAAATTAAATTTAAAAATAGAATAACAAATCAAACCAACCCTGTGGTTAACCTAGGCATTACCTCTTGTCCCCACACCGTATGAGTGTCTCACTCAACGCCACGGAAAGGGAAATCAGACAAAATTACCAGTGAAAAGTCATCTTTACAACTGACAATCCCAGTATTATGGCAATGTTGAAACTTAATGAAAATCAGATTCAGAACTGCAGCTTTAGGGATCTGTAGGAATATGAATGGGTATATATTGTATTAAAAAGTCCACACAGCAAATCTGTGTTTCTTAGCTAGGCTGTAGCAGGAGCTCAGAAGATAAAGGTTCCTTCCTCTGCACTGGTGGCAGTGCAATATATGACCTTGGGCAAATTACTCAAATTGCCATTGACTTGATCCATCAGACCATTTCTTTTCCTATGGAAGACAGCATCAGGTCTCAATGGATCTGTGCAGATTGAGTTGCTTACGTGGAAGTGATGTCAGGGCTTTTCAGTTTTTTTAAGGGAAGGGAATTGGACCATGGCAACAGGAAGACTTGTATCATGTGTGGAGAGAGTTTATAGAGATTTACTCTTTCTTCCAACTTGGAGACTTAATGTAATGCAATGAAATATATTTCATTTGGCAATAGATTTAACAAACAGTGGCTCTTTATGCATGCTGTGCTTACCCTGAGGCAGTTTGGGGTCTCCCCACACTTTTCTGCTAGGAAGAGCCCCACTGATTGCTCCAAGCTGAGCCACCATTTTGCCTGTCCCTGCTTCCAGATTATTACCTGGTTGGCATGTTGAATGCCACCTTTTTTGCAGCTTAAATTTTTTTTTGAAGGGGGGCATTTTAATGTTCTATCACTTTTGCAAAAGAACATTAATGAGAAGGAAGGAAGGAAGAAAGAACGAACGAACAAACGAACGAACGAACGAACATCTCCTGCAGGAGAGAAAGGGGGGATATAAATCCAAACTCCTCCTCTTCTTCTTCTTCTTAATTCACTATGTACTCTATTGTTCTCTCTATAAAGAATTTTGATACAAATATCTTGTTGCTTTCATAAATGATCATTCTTCTATTGATGTGGAAAAGCTCTCTTTTCTGCTTTCTGATAATGATCCTTTTGTTTCTTATACAATGTCACTTTTCGCCCTGGAAGTCAAGGAGATTTGAGCCAGAGTTGTATTTAATTTGGGCAATACCTGTATCTTATTTTAAAATCTGTTTTTGTTCTGGGTGGTTAACATGAAAGACCTTGTCATTCAGACACTATTAACAGAAGATTCTCCACTGACACAGCGACCACATCCGTTTTGGGAAAGGGAAGGAGTGGCTTTGCTGGTAGAAATAACATTATGGGTCAATCAATCTTACCTTTTTAATTGTTTGTATCTGATCTAACCTATACTGCTCTATGACCCTAACAAAGATTGATTGATTGGTTGGTTGGGTGGGTTGACATTATGAGCCAGGCTCAGACTCCAGCTGAGTCTCAACTTCCGATGATCTCAGTGTAGAGACATGACATTTATGAGACTCCCGTCAGAACTTCAGTGCTATCACCCATATAAGAGACACCCAGGATTTTGCTTACAAATCTTGGAAACCAGCTACAGGAACATGAATCTATTGATTATGCTACTCCATCCTCAGCCTTCATTATGTCAGAAGAACAAGTTTCTTGTCTTCATGGTTCAATAGAAATTCCTGGTCTCTATTGGGGAAGAAACAAAAGTGTAATCCTGGTTAGTAATCAGTCAGCCTGTAGACTGGTACTTTGTCCACTTACGAGGACTGCCCACCTAATTACTGTATTTTGGAACACTGTATCTTAATGGGTTTTTAGTAATTTGGGTTAACACCACATTTGGGGTGGAAAGTGCCATCAAGTTGTGTCCAGTTTTTAATGACCGTGTAGGGTTTTCAAGGCAAGAGACAAACAGAGGTGGTTTGCCATTGCCTGCCTCTGCAGAGTAACCAAGGTATTCCTTGGTGGTCTCCCATCCAGGGCTCCCATTAACCAGGGCTGACCCTGCTTAGCTCTGAGATCTGTCAAGACTGGGTTGTTCAGGTCAGGGTGAGGCTGCCTTACAGTGAACCAAACCATTGGTCTGTCAAGATCTGGACTGTCTATTCTGATAACAGCACCCCACAGTTGCAATCAGTGGTATTTCACATCAGTTACTCCCCAATCCTTTTATTTGAAATTCCGGTGATTGAAGCTGAGACCTTCCACACACAAAGGAGGGCCAGCGTGGTGTAGTGGTTAAGAGCAGGTGCACTGTAATCTGGAGAACCAGGTTTGATTCCCTGCTCTTCCACTTCAGCTGTGGACGCTTATCTGGTGAACAAGATTGGCATGCCAGCTGGGTGACCTTGGGCTAGTCACAGTTCTTTGGGGCTCCACCCTTCTCACAGGGTGTTTGTCGTGAGGGGGGAAGGGCAAGGAGATTGTAAGCCCCTTTGAGTCTCGTTACAGGAGAGAAAGGGGGGATATAAATCCAATTCTTCGTCTTCTTCTTCTTCTTCTTCTTCTTCTTCTTCTTCTTCTTCTTCTTCTTCTTCTTCTTTATCCTCGAGTCAACTCCCAGGTGTCGAGGGAGAAATTGTAGTGCTGTTTGGGGGAACAGGAAACCTTTGGAGAACTAAGGATGATAGAGTGAGAAGGAAGGTAGGCCAGGGGATGGGCTGTATCAAGAAATGTCAGAAAGGAGGTAAGGAGAGATAAGACCCCACAAATTTGCCACATCAGGCTAATGTGTTTACGCTGGATCTGGAAGCAGTCAGGAAGTCAGTGGGGCAGGCCTGTAAAGAGGAATGCCACATGGTCAGAATAATGGTGGTTATTATTATTATGTGCGCCAGTCGAGATGATTACCTTAATGCCGTCACAGTGCACCCTCGCCTTTCCGTCGCTTGCTGCAATTTTCATAAAAATACGAGGCAGCATCCCCAAAAAAACATGACTCAGAATTAGAGTTTTCAGAAGATTATTATATAGACATTATTTCCCTGAGGTCACAGGCTTTAGTCAAATTTGGAAGAGAATGGAATTGCCAGCAGTGAAAAAAGCAGACAAAGGTATGAGTTCATGAGCAGCGGAATAACATTTTCATTTGTTCTTTCCCCATGGGAAAGATTCAACATGCCGGTAAATGGAGACGGTTATAAGAAATGAATTTTTGTCGGCGGGGATGTGATTTTAAGGCTCACTTATCCATTGGCAATCTAGATTTCTAACCCCAGGAATCTAGGAAATTGCTACAGAATGTAGTCTTTATTATAAACAAGTTTTTTTTTTGTATGAGACCTACATTTCTGCAGACATTTTGGGGAGAGGGGAGGGAGGAAGGGAGAGGTCCAAACTGCTTTGGGATTGCATGGTACAGCACAGCATCACTTTGAATTGATTTCTGTTACAGCAGAATAATTTTTTCCCTGGTACAGTGTTTTGGGTTTTTTTTGGTCTTCATAACAAACTTGTTTGATTGGGGACCCAAACTTGTTTGATTGGGGACTTGTCACAGTTCCGCAGGGCCTGTAAGCTGGAGCTGTTCTGCCAAACCTACAGTTGAGAACAGTAGTGGTGTTTATCCACCTTAGCTGGTCTCCCGTTCCCTTGCCCCTTTTCTTTCTATATGGTTGATTTGAAGTCCAAATTATATATATTGAACTGACACATTCTTTGCTGGGGTTATTTTAAGGTGTCACGACTGATAATGTTGTATTTGTATTTGTATTTGTATTTGTATTTGTATTTGTATTATATTTTATATATTTATTGTAAATCCATGTTGGAAACAGCTCTGAGACTATGGTAAGAGAGAGGGAGAGAGTGGTATACAAATCAAATAAATAAAATACCAGTGCTGTTGTACGTTCAGGTTGCAAAAATGCATCTTTACCTTTGAGTACCACTCACCACTTATCCTTTCTTTTGTGTAACTTGTGTTTCTTATTATTTGAAGAAGGGGGAGCATGGAAGGAACTATCAAGTAAGCATTACAGTGCTTATTTACATTAATGTGCCCATTGGGATACAGATTTTCTTCCATTTTTGCAGTGGTTTAATGATCTCTGTGCTCAACCACAAATTGCTTGCATACTTGCAAGCATCTCTGCTGAATGCTCAGAAGTGCTCAGAGGGTTTTCATGGGCAACTGAGAAATATTTGCAAGCATTTGAGTGGGGTTTTTTTGTGTGTGAGTGGTACCTGTAGCTTCCCTGCCAGTTATCACTGGACCCAAAACATAAAGCTTACCTCTCTGAGAGGAGGAGGAGGAGGAGGAGGAGGAGGAGGAGGAGGAGTTTGGATTTATATCCCCCTTTCTCTCCTGTAAGGACACTCAAAGGGGCTTACAATCTCCTCCTCCTCCCCGCCCCACAACAAACACCCTGTGAGGTAGGTGGGGCTGAGAGAGCTCCAAAGAACTGTGACTAGGCCAACGTCACCCAGCTGGCATGTGTTGGAGTGCACAAGACAATCTGGTTCACCAGATAAGCCTCCACAGATCAAGTGGCAGAGTGGAGAATCAAACCTGGTTCCTCCAGGTTAGAGTACACCTGCTCTTAACCACTACACCACGTTGGCTAAAGCAAGTAGATGCCCATAACTGGTTATAGGGAATGTCCTAAAAAATCTTTCCTGAAAAGTACTCTTGCTTTACTCTCCAACATGATAGGAATTCTCATATTTTTTTTTGGCCTGCCAAGAGATGTCTTTGAATTCTAAGGAACTAGAACAATACAAAAGGCCAAGCACATAATCCAGGTAATGCCTGTCATTGGGACTAACCCAATGACACAAAAGTCTGTACAAGCTTTCAAGTTCACTGGAACTCTTCATCAGGATGTTGCAGAATAAAAGAGGGAAAAAATCAGATGTTTGAGGTCATGGTTTTAAGACCTTATCATGCCAGGCACAGAAGAATCAGGCTTGTCGCTGCTGCAGCCCAGGAGCCGTAAAAGCAAGAGGTAATAAATCAATTACACCCTATAGCAGCAAGTCTCCACGATGTCTCTAATTCCTCCTTCAACCAATTATAATCCATGTCCCTTTCCAGAACAGGACAGAAGTCACTTGGAAGGCACTGTATTAGCTCAGAAGATGTTTTGCAATCTTTGGAGGTACATCTAGTCAATTGAAGCCACTCCAGGTAATTGTCCTAGTGCTAATGCTGGCGCAAGTAGATGCCCATCTGGTCCAATTCATCAAGCACTTACTCATCTGTGGCGGGAGGTGGGGTTAAGGACTCTCCCAAGAACTGCAAATGGGTGAACACGAATTTTCCCCTTCATAGTATGAAAGAATATTCTTCCACGGAAAATGTAGGTGGGTGAGTGGTGGTTCAGAGCAGGTGGACTCTAATATGGAGAATCAGGTTTGATTCCCCACTCCTCCAGGTCAGTGGTGGACTCTAATCTGGTGGATCAGGTTTGTTTCCCCATGCCTTCATGTGAAGCCTTCTGGGTGACTTTGGGCTAGTTCACAGCAGTGAAAAGAATCTGTCTGGCTCTAGTGCAAACTTGAAAACTCTATTTTTAATGAAAATAATTGAAACATTTATATAACAGAACCACAACTCTTAATCAACAACAAACATATTATAAATAACAACAATGAAACAATGAATAATACACCCACGGGGGATCCCAAATACAATAATATCAAGTCTCTGTAATAAAGTTAAATTTTGTAAGTGATCCACTAATGGTGTAGAAGTGAAGGATACCAATCTCTGATGCCTTTAAATACTTTAAATACTCAACTTCCATAGATGAGTTTCATGTTTCATGTATTCATAGAGTATTCATTTAATGAATACTCTGCTGTGGGGAAGATTACGTTTCTACTAAACAAGTCTGCCTCCGAGATTTGAACTTTTGTAGCTAGGTTCCTTATAGAAACTTTGGAATGATTACCTGTGATGGTTCTCATGTATGGGATACTTGTTTGGACAATGTTGGCTGTTATATGGATTCTATGTGTAATAAAGGTGTGTGTGTGTGTGTGTGTGTGTGTGTGTGTGTGTGTGTGTGTGTGTGTGTGTGTGTGTGTGTGTGTGTGTGTGTGTGTGTGTGTGTGTGTGTGTGTGTGTATTCATAGATGAACGTACACACATCAGGATGTTGATAGAGAAATCCTTGGCTGGTGGTCAATAGACGGCAGGAGTATGGACCCGGGCAAAAAACAATACTTTCTTCTTCAGCCACTTTGGGCTAGTCACAGCTCTTTCAGAAGTCTCTCAGCCCCACCTACCTGACAAGGTGTCTGTTGTAGGGAGGAGAACAGAACAGAAGATATGTGTGAGGTTCAGTGGCGTTCCTGCCTAGGGACAGGGGGTACCCTATGTCCCCGGAGCCCCATTTGGTCGCGTGAGCCAACATTTACCTCGAAGATGGTGCCAGAAATTTTTTTAAGTGTTTTTTCACGTTCCGGCCTGCAGGGGGCGCATTTTTAAGGCTATCGGCACCAAAATTTCAGGGTATCATCCAGATACTGTCCTGATGATACCACCCAAATTTGGTGATGTTTGGTTTAGGGGGTGCAAAGTTATGGACCCCCCCAAGTAGGAACCCCATCCCCATTGTTTTCAATGGAAACTAACGGGAGTAGGGTCTACCCATTTGAGGGACCATAACTTTGATTTCGAACATAACTTCACCAAATTTGGGTGGCATCTAGAATAGTTACCAGATGATGCCGGGGTACTGAGGTGTCCTCTTTAAAAATACACCCTTCCAGGCACCCAAAGAAATTGCCCAAGATTCTTTGTTTTGCAGTGACTTTTGCTCCATTGTAGCCAATGGGGAATTTCTGAGTGTGTAGGGAAGGCTGCACATTTTTTTTGAAGATAGAGGCACCAGACTTTCAGGGTGAGCTCTAGGAAGCCTCCTATTAATAGCTTCAGGTTTGGAGACCTTTGCTTCTGGGGGGTTCAATTTTATGGGCCCCAAAGGCTTTATTTTGTTTCCCCGCTCCTGCACTTGAAAGCCTGTGGGCTGGGATTCTCTCAGAACTCTCAACTCCCACCCAGAAGCAAAGCTCGCAAAGGGTGGATGCTATTACTCCGAGGCCTCTTGGGTCACCTTGAAAGTCTGGCACTATCTTCAAAAAAATGCAGCCTGCCTCAGAAATTCCTCATTAGCTACAATGGAACGAAGTCACTGCAAAACAAAAGAATCTTGGAGGCAAATTTCTTGGGGTGCCTGGAAGAGATGTATTTTTAAAGCTAGTGACTTTATAAGAATTTCAGGGTATCATCTGGTAACTATTCTTATACCAAGTTCAGTGAAGTTATGTTCAGAAACCAAAGTTATGGTCCCTCCAGTGGGTAGCCCCATCTCCTGTTAGCTTCCATTGAAACAGTGGGGATGGGGGCATTTCATTTTGAGGTCCATAACTACTGCCTGAACCAAACATTATGAAACTCAAGGTGTGGTATCATCAGGGCAGTCTCTGGATGATGCCTGAAATCATGGTGCCTTAGCACAAAAATGCTCCTGAGCTAACATAAAAATACCCAAACCCAAATACTTTGCATTGCAGCATTTGGTAATTTTGAGCAGGACATAATCAGACAATTTTTTTGTCTGAATGTGCCTAGTGTCCAGATTCCAACCCGAGATCTGCTATTTTGTTCATCTGAATCTCCAACCTCAAAGTGATGCTGTTTCAGGGTGGGAGAATCCTCCAAAGCATCACTTTCAATTTGTTTTAGCCGGGGGGGACCCCAGATTCTCCCTTTAGGGTAGATTTAAAGAATAGAGCTCCTAATTTTAAGCACCAGTGGATTCCACTGGAGGTTTTGTGAAAATGATGCTGACATTTGTTTGAGGTAAATGTTTGCTGGGGGGGTGATTTGTGAGAGATTTCCGTGCTTAATACCCTTGCACTAGCTTGGAATTGTTTCTCAGGGCTAACAACCTACCCTCATAGAATTAGATTTGTGATTAGGAAATTAGGAAAAGAGTTGAATTGGGTAGAAGCCATGTAATGTTTTGATGGGGTGGGGAGTGATTTGTTAGCTGGTACAAATAGTAATTGTTTGGTCATGGTGGGGAGGGTGGCCATACATACACGGGCAGTAAACTCAGGTTTGTCCCGAGCCAGTTTGCCTAGAATGCAGCCCTGGTGAGGTTCCTCACAGTTGACAAAAGTGAGACATAAATCCAAACTCTTCTTCTTCTAGCCATCATTTCTGTCAACGTTGTCCAGATCATCATTTGTAGGACAGTTTTGGTCTTTACTCAGATTATATTGTAATTGAATTGTGTTGTAAGCCACTTTAAACCATGAGGAAAGACAGGCTTCAGGACATAAACAGGACATAAATGTTTCAGGACATAAACAAATAATATACTTCCCCCTGTTGTTATTATTTGCTTGTTAGTCCCTGTTATCGTTATTCCTTGTTACCGTTATTCCTTTTTCCCCTTCTTAATTGTTAATATTGCCACTGCCACTTCATAAACCCTGGCAGAGTAGTTAGTTCTCCCCTAGGAGCCCTATATCCTTACAAGCTATCAAAAGTTTGCCTGTAAGAATAGAAAATGCATTTTCTGTCAGGGGCAGAGAGAAACATAGCAATTCTCTTGAAGGACTTTTATGTATGCAAATGATACGATCTGCCACTGAACTGTACCTCGCTGGTTCTCAATACATGAACTCATAAAGTTGCTTTATACTGAATCCATCAATCCTTGGTTCATCAAAGTCACTACTATCTACTCAGACTGCTACTGTCTTCCTAGGACAGTGGTGGCGAACCTTTGGCACTCCAGATGTTATGGACTACAATTCCCATCAGCCTCTGCCAGCATGACCAATTGGCCATGCTGGCAGGGGCTGATGGGAATTGTAGTCCATAACATCTGGAGTGCCAAAGGTTCGCCACCACAGTCCTAGGATCTGTGGTGAAGGTCTTTCCTATCACCTTAGACCTAATTATTTTTTAACTGGAGATGGCAGGGAATTGAACTTGGGACCTTCTGTACTCCCAAGCAAATGCTCCACTACTAAGCCCCTCAGCCCACATTTGTAGGCCATGCCAAGTCTACCAAGTATTTTAACTGGCTCAGCATCATGTAATGGTTTAGAACAGGGCCAGAGTTGGGGGAACTGCGCCCGGGGCACGCGTACGCACTGCACCCCTGCCACGCCCCGTCACGCCCCTGCACCAGCGTGCGCTTGGTGCATCGCGTGCACACCCTTCCCTTGGGTTCTATGCCACTGGCTTAGAACAGTGGACTCTAATCTGGAGAACCAGATTTGATTCACCACTCCTCCACATGAAGCCTATTGGGTGACCTTGGACGGGTCACAGTTCTTTGGAACTCTCTCAGCCCCACCTACCTCACAAGGTGTCTGTTGTGGGGAGTGGAAGGGAAAGGAGCTTGTAAGCCACCTTGAGTCTCCTTATGGTTGAGAAAAGCAGGGTATAAATCCAAACTCCTCCTCCTCATCCTCCTCCTCCTCCTCCTCCTCCTCCTCCTCCTCCTCCTCCTCCTCCTCCTCCTCCTCATTCTTGGAGATATGCTGAGCCATTTACAGGGTGGTCTGTTGCTGTCTCCAACATCACCATTGTGGCTTGTATGGGTATGTGGCTCTTAAAAATTTAATAACTTGAAAATATGTACAACTCAAATGTCTCCATCCCTAGTGCATTTTTTTGCCCAGTTTTAATATCTCTCTCAGCGCAATAAACCTGTTTGGCTTGCGTTATTATCAGGAAAGTTTATTGCCTTGACAACGTCTTGCAGCCTAACTGCATTCGTTAAGTTGGTTTCATTATGACCGTCTGAGCTAGAATCTAATGATTATGAAACATGATGATCAGGGCCATTAGTAAATAGGAACTGATGGTGCCAACTTGGGTCCGTATTATAAACTCTGGGGACATGCTGAATTCCATAGAATTTCCAGGAGGATAAAGGGAGAATGGCCACAATTCCTCCACATCTCATAAATCACCCAAATAGTCTAGGCCATTGATACCGCAGTCCTTAAACAACATAGTTGGCAATCAAAATTCCCCCTTTTTTTCAACGTTTCCTCTTGACAGTCACCTCTTGACAACCATTCTCATGATTCACTGATGCACCCACAAGTTAAAGGGGTGTGTGCTGCATTTGCACCTGTGTAGTTGGTAGCGTCTGTTGTGACTGGACAGCTAGCCGGTAGTCAGTTTTTTATTATTATTGTTTTCATAGAACTAAAAGCACTTTCATAAAATTAAAATGGGTTATTACAATTTATAGATGTGACACTTTCTTGCATCTTTTATCATCTGATATTACAGCATCTTACATTCTAGTTAAAATTTTAAAGTCTAAGTGAGACCTGAAATTTAAATTCAACATTTTGTCCTCTTACACATGACCCTTATTGTCTCTAGTTATCTGAGTCTTTGATTTATATAGTCCCCCTTCACACAAAAAATCCACCTTCACCATTGTTGAGTATGTATTAGTTTGTTCAGCCATTCCGTAAGATCTGGATGATGATCTGCTTTCCTGGCATGCCCTTGTCAAATCAAACTATTCATCACTTTGTTCAGATACTTCCAGGCCATGAGAAGAGAATAAACAAATAAACGACTCCTGGCCATTCACACTGTTCAGCTCTCCTGTCCAAAAGAGATGATGCAGCAGGTGATAGGAAACACCTTCACCTGAGGGTCTGGAGAGCTACTGCTGGTCAGACTAAAATACACTGGCCTTGATGGAAAAATGGTCTGACTCAAGATAAGGTAGCTCATATATTCTTCTTTTCATATCAGTGGCATCTAAAATGTGCAGAATACACAGAAACCTAAAGAAAACAACACTATTTTTTAATTTTATTTTATTAGATTGGTATGTATATATGTGTGTGTGTGTGTATGTGTGTATATGTATATGTGTGTATGTACAGACACACACATACACACACACACACACACTCAGTTAAAATACATCAAACAGTTTAAAATCCCATTGATTATACCAATGGGGCTGTAAAGTTTCTGAGGTGACCATCCCAGGAGGGAGGGACATAAGAAAACAACCAAAACCAACCCATAATGATCCAGAAAATCACATAAGTAGAGGGGATAGGGGTAAGAGTAGGGAGACTCGTAATCATTGCTGCCTTAAACATGAACCCGACAGAACACTTCCATCTGAGCCCTTCGGGGGAGGGCGGTATATAAATCCAATAATCAATCAATCAATCAATCAATCAATCTTGCAGGGCCTGGGTCTCTAGGGTAACAAGAGACCACTTGGTATGACCCCACTGCAATATTCTCATTCGCTTTTCAGATTTTGGGGACCCCTGGGCAGAGAGTGGCCAGAGCCCCATATCTGCTCTGCCCATCACCTCAACCCCTGCTCACACATCCCCTTCCTCTGCTTGTGCATCTTCCTCCTGCCTGCTCCTGACCCAGCTCACCACCCACACTCAAAGCTACCTGCGTATCCTGTTCTCAACAATGAAGGAAGTATGTTTGGGCAGGTAGCAGAAGAGGAGTAGGGGTCACTGGCCTGCTCACAATCATAGGGTAATGAGTTAGCTGAGGCAGCAGGTGTTCAAGAATTCCTAGTGGGAAGTGTGATGAGACATTTTAAGAATTAGGGCTGGGTCACGGATCTTAATCGTGCTACTTGGCAGGAATGACTTTGAATTATTCATCCCTACTATTTCAACCCCCCTGCGTCTGGTTTCGATTGCCGCTTCTCCCGGTGCAAATTGAACCTGTGTTTCTTCGGGCGCTGTCTTTACTCGTGCTGAATTTTCGCCATCAGATGTCATTCATTTTTAATGTTGTTTGTGTGTTCAGTAAGCCAGCCATCTATTAGAAGGATGTTCTATAATAAATAGCATAGATGGTACATATAAATACCATATCAATGGCATGTGAAACCATTTGTGAGGGGGAAGGAAAGGGGGAGGGGAGGGGAGTTGCGAGATGGCTGCAAGGGAGGAGGGCACCAAAGAAAAAGAGATTGTGGATCACAGCCAAAGAGACAGCACGGGCAAGGGGAATCAAAGGAGAGGGCCTACCCCTGCCCTGTGAGTTGTCAGTTTCCCTGCTTCTGCAGATCAAATTAGTTTTCAGTTTATAATTTACTTTTCTAAATATTTTTGGGGATTTTTCCCTGTTACCTCCACTGTAGAGTTAAGTACTGAAAAGTACTGGTAAAAGTACTGATAAATCAGATCCAAGGTAATAAGAACAATGTAGGCAGGGCTCCCCAGGATCCACAAAGCTGTACAATGAGTCATTTGTTCTTCCGTGGGTACGCCTGAGCTCTGAACTAGAAGGGGGAAAAGTTTATTTCCTGGGTCACAAAGTGCGGCGTCCTAAAATGTCTTTCCCTGTTGAGTTTAGCCAAATCCAGAGGAACAAATGGGTAGGCTAAGAAATGGATCAGCAGAGAACCCAAGACATTGAAAATATGCAGTGTTCTTTTTAGCGTTGGTGGTGCTACCCTGAATGCATCCACTGATGCATACCCGGTTGCCCAGTAGGGATGCCAGCCTCCAGGTGGGATCTAGGGATCCCCTGAAATCACAGGTCATCTCCAAATGATGGAGATCAGTTATTCTGGAGAAAACGGAGGATGGACTTTGTGGCTGTGTGTCCTACTGACGTCACTGTTTTCCACAAACTCCATCCCAAAATCTCCAGGAATTCCAAATTTGGATTTGACAACCCTAGACCCCCTTTCCATCCCCTACTGGAGGTAAAGGGGACCTGGCAGCTCTTTGCCCAATAATCTTAGACTATTAACATTGCAAGTTCAAGCAAGAGCTATCCGTGCTGGCTATTGCATGCCAGCTTTTTCTGTAACTCAGAGGGTAGAGTAGCTGGGCCTACCTTAGCCAATTGTATCCATGGAGTAAGGAACACTTGACGGTAGATAGATGATTACTTTGTTGATGGCAACACTGCGAGAAATCCACTCCAACATATTCAGCAATCTGCTTTAATCCAGGATATACCACTGGCTCCCCTCTCCGGCTCCAGTTTCCTGGTCCCTTCACTGATGGAGAGCTGCAGATTTACATAAGCAGGGGGCTAAATCCTCGCTTTATCCAGCCAGAATACACTTGAGCAGTTGACAGGAAAAAAGAGAAAAAGACAGAACACGGCATCAATGGACGTCTGATTATGGAAGATCACCGGAAGGACGAGGGCCTTCCAGGCTGACTGTGATACATCTTTAAAATTTATATTAGCAGTATTCCCTTTTCAATAAAGCAACTATCAACATGAACGTGTCAGAATATTGGAAGGGATGAAAAGTTATCAACATTAGCAAAAGCAGCAGAATTTAAAAAAATGGCATAAAAAGCAGCCAGTTAAAAATGAGTATGCAATTTGATGTCAGCAACACAGTGAACAAAATGCCTACATTATTTAAAATATTCTGCAAGTGCACGATGTCCTAATTCTGCTGCAGTTTTCAGATAATGGGGGGTGGGGGGAAGGGAAGAATGTCCTTCAAAGGAATCCGCTGGCCTGGCCAACACAATTAGGGGGGTACTGCATGGTATAATATCCTACTGAGGTCTCTCCCCACACCACACCCTCCTCATGCTCCACCCCCAAATCCAGTGGTGTATCTAGGGAAAATGTAGCCCAGTGTAAAATGTAGCCCGTATGGGCAGCCGCCCTCCCCCATCATGACCAAACAACCTTTTTTTGCACCAGGTCTTGAAGTCAGTGTATGGACCCAGGCCAGGGAGGAAGGAGGAGGGGTGTGGGGTAATTTTCTGCCTCCCACATGACTAAATGGTCACAGCCCGGGGACATTTGACCCCATATGTCCCCCTGGGAGTTACGCCCCTGCCCAAATCTCTAGGCATTTCCCAACCTGGACTTGTCAATCCTGACTTTAGCCCTTATTCTCCGTTCTTCTAATATCCCCAGCAATATATCCTAGAGCAGTGTTTTCCAACCTTTTCGACGTCACGGTACCCAACCTCTTCATATCTCACGGTACCCCTGCCATCCTCCCACCACCTTCCCCTCCCAGTTCTCCTGCTTGCCACCCTCCACCTTCCCCTCCCAGGTTGAAGGGAAGCACGGGGGTGGAGGGGTGGGAAGTGGCTGTTGACCTTGCAGCAGGCCCTGCCCCCTGGGCCAGCTCCATATCCGTACTGGTGCCGGAGGGAGACACCGCAAAAGTGAGGGGGGCCGGTAGTGTTGCCGCGGTACCCTTGGGACATGCTCACAGCACCCCAGGGTACCACAGAACCCTGGATGGGAATCGCTGTCCTAGAGGATGCTATAGAAACGATTTCCTGTTCTTCTGGCTGTGTCGTGGGCCAGGTTTGTTGGAACAACCATCAGGAACGACCTTGGAACTGTCTGGCCTCTTCAGATGACAGGCTCCTTCCAAAGGCAACAAGAGAACAAAATGTATACTTTGTCTCAGAAAAAGATGTTAGTGCCATTAGTTGAGGTACAGCAATTGAGAAAATTGCATGCTTTCGCATGAGAACATAGTCCTGAACGAATGTGAGAATTATAATTCATTTTTACACGCTTCCCTTGTCATAACCATTGCTTTGTGCTTTATTGAACATAGCCCTTTGTATAATTAAATGGAATGCCAAAATATATTTTTTCTTTCAAACGCTCAAATGGTTGGGAGGTGGAGGAGGGCTAGGTAGACACTAGGACCCAGGGGGAGCATTTTACAACAAAGATCCAGCGTGTTGAGTTCTGTGGTATAGTGGTTGGAGTCAGAGGCGTAGCTCCAAGGAGGCTGGGGGTTGCGCGATGCATCTGGCGTGTGGCAAGGGTGTGGCAAGGGTGTTCCAGGGTGTGGCGGGGCGGAAGATGCACCAGTGCACCGGCGCTTTCCCCCCTTGCTACGCCTCTGGTTGGAGTGCTAGGCTAGGATCAAGGAGACCTTGGCTCAAATTCCTACTCTGCAGTGGAAGCTTGTTATGTGACCTCTGGCCAGTCAATGTTCTTTGTCAGTCCAGTGTACCTCACAGGGTGTTATTGTGAGGATAAAATGGATAAGGAGAGGATCAGATGGTAAACCACTCAAGGAGCTCATTGGAGGATATAAATAACTGGGTAAATAAAACTATTCTTGTAAATGTTGCTTTCTGGCTGTTGTTGAAAGCTTCCCTCCTGCCAAAGTGCTGTGAGAAACTCCCTTCCCTTTGCTTTTCATATGCTCGTCTGGGACGGAGTTAGGAAATTCTATCCCCTCCCATTCCCCAGTTAGACATCTGACAGGATTTCAACCTCCTCCCAACCACACTATTGCCAGTGGGGCAGATTTGTGAACGCCAGCATTCCGAGGATGGCATACTCTAATTTGCTTTTGATGGCCCGCCCCCAACCCAGGATCTAAGTTAGTTTGGCTGGGCAAACGTTTTGATTCCCACTGAGAGGAGCCTGCCGGTAGCAGTTTTTACCGCTGAGGCTGTCAGAGGCTGAGAATAATTTAAGTGGAAAGCTAGAGATATGAAACTTTGCTTGAATTGTTTAAGACAGCTTCCAAACTCAACGCTCGTGCAGACGCTATTTTTTAAAAGACAAAAACAAAACCACACACAATGTCTGGGAGGGGAAAAAAAGCATACAATATGCCATATAAGTTTTAAAAAGGATATTTCAGGGAACTATATTAGAACCACATTGCTGGCTTTGCTTTCAAATGGATAGTTTTTTTCACTCCTAAGTTAACTGATAGTTCTCTGTTCTCTCTCAGCAGATATATTTTCTAAGAAAGGAGAGGGAATTGGCTAAAATATCCATCATGCCTCACCCCTACTATGTTGCCATAGCCAACTCAGATCCATTCTAAAGGTTGAGGGGGGGGGTGTCAATCCCAGTATTTGACCATTCATAGAAAAACTGACTGCATGAGAAGGGCTGTTCTGTTATTGGGAAGGGGTCTTGGGGGATGGAGAACTCAGGAGATGTTTGCGTGGATATCCTGAATTTCATATATTGACTTCTAAACATGTGGGGACAGCATTTGGGCCAGCCGCATCCTCTGTCTAGCCTACCTCACTGCATTGTTGTGGAGGACATGGCGCGGAGGATGGAGAAGGTGAGAAAGAATCACATATGCTGTCCTGGAAGGAAGGCAGGGTAAAAATGAATTGATTGGTAGATATATGGTGATCATTAACCTTGCTGTATAATCGGGAGCTTGGCAGTGGCTTTCATAAACATAAAGTGAATGCAGTTAGACGCAGCTAATTATCTTTCTTTGCAGGCAGAAGAGCCATTCACGGCTGACCCAAGACACCTTTGAGGCTGTATCCCTGCCACCCGAAACCAAACTGTTCCACATTTAGCTAATTTTAATGATCTTTCCCTATTTACCTCAATGTTTATAATTTTATATGATTCCTTCTCTCCCCCACGCCCCCTTCCCCCTCATTCCATTCCTTGGTGATCATTATTAAATATAATGAATTCACTTAGTTATGGGCACGGTGTCCGGGCTTAGCCTTAAAAGCTGATGCTTCCCTTTGATCTACAACATACCCAAATGTGTGATTATGCTATAAAAAGATAATAGTGGGAACATCAAAGGGAAGTTGGGGAGGGGGTAAAACTCCCGCCAGATTGGCTTAGCAGCCGAGCAGCTTAAGAATAGCGACAGAACACGAAAAGACATCCTGAGTTGGCGTCTTAATGCATTTAAATAGGTGCTCTGCAAAAAGCCTGTAATGCAGATATCCATGAAAAATAGGATGTTCCAACTTTGGAGGAAAATCTTGTTTCAAATGCAGGCATGTGTCTGGAAGTTACATATTACGGTTTTAGGGCATTAGGTGGAACGAACGGCCAGTCCTTCCAAGAAGGATAACTTTGGAAGTACTTCCGCCGCTAAGCGCCTGCCATTTTCCCCTTTACGAATTAAACAGAACATTAACTTGCAGACCTTCCAGAAGAAGATCAAAACCTGTTTAGCCCTCCCTCCCCCTAAAAAGGAAAGGGAATTGGGGGGTTAATTTACAGTTACCCAAGGTACCTGAAGCTAAATGTCAAATGTAATTAAATGATAAAATCATGCCTTGAACCAAACAGACAACTTCAGAGACCTAGTAAGCACTGTGAGGTCTTTCAAATGAACTTCTTGAATTCTGTTTTCTTCCCTTTAAAACCAAACCAAACAAAAGACTGCTTGTATATAATCGGTGGCCGATTACGCACGGTAAGGTTCCCGCGACTTCGAAGAAAATTGGTTGGGGAGTCTTTGTTTCAGGACATGTTCGGCATTATTACCCACAGCCCTGTTTGCAGCAAGGCAGGCATTACCCATCCGCTGACTTTTTGCTTGCATCCAGGACGACGTTATTTCCCGGGTTTTATTACGCATGCGTGCTTTAATTTTTAATATGATCTTTAATGTTTTAATCTTTAATTGATACATCAAGCTATTGATAAGATTAAAGATAAAAATTGATGGATTAATAGAATCTATCAATGTCAAGAGATCTAACAATCTATCAATCTATCAATGGATCGATATATCAACATAAAAAAGGTGAAAAAGGAGTTTGTGTGCCGATTTGAGACTCCTCACAGGAGAGAAAAGCAGGATATAAATCCAAACTCCGCCTCTTCCTCCTCTTCTTCCCAGCACCCCCTGCCCCCCTATTTGAATGACCAAAGGTGAGTGGGTGTTCTCTTATCTTCAGTATTTAATTTGTAGTATTAGAATGGCAACCCAAGTGATGCTCTAAAGAAGCATGATGCAGTAACCTTGCAGAAGCTGTTGAGGTCTAAATCTGAACCCAGTTTTCCTGCCGTAACTAAAATCCCAGTCTGACATGTCTTTTGTCTGCTGAGGTTCGATTAACCCAAATATAACCATGTTGGTGGTCCTTCCTTTTTCACTAGTGGAAAAGCCAGTTGGATCCAAGCCAGTGCCTGGGTGGAAGACCACTTGGGAACAGTGTGTCTATCATTTCCTGAGTTCCATAGTATATAAAATGAGGTGATTGTGAGGATAACCAACTATAAAGAAATGGGATGGAGGAGTGGAACATGAAAAAAAGCATTCTGGCCAATCCGCTGCAGAACTATATGGCATCCAGTGAGCCCTGGAGTCTCATTTTTCTTTTACCTTGTAATACAGAGGGATTTTTTTTATTGACTTTTGATCCCACTCATATACAGCTGAATGCACACCAATACACAGAACGATGTAAGAACTTTGTCCTCTCCACTGTGTGGAAAGATGGACTAGATTGACCATAGGTGTCAAACTTGTGGCCCTCCAGATGTTATGGACTAAAGTTCCCATCATCCCATGCCAGCTGGCAGGGGATGATGGAAACTGTAGTCCATAACATCTGGAGCGCCACGAGTTTGACACCTGTGTGAGTGACTAGAAAGTGTGAAGCATATAGGAGCAGCACTCACGGCAAATGAGAGAGGAACACATTGCTTCTGGGGTGGTGGAAGAGGCGGAATGACTAGATGCTAATAAAAGCCCTGGAAAAGAAAAGGGAATACATATTTGGGAGGTGGATGAGAGACAACTGAACCCCCCCCCCCCCGAGATCTGGCTTTGGATTTTTTAAAAAAATGCAACATTGGGCAAATTCTTAATGCGCTTATTTTATTCCAAAAAACAAAACTCAGCAATTTGGCACTCAAATCCAGGGATAAGTGTGGATGTCAGAAATTTTGGTAGCATACTTTTAAAAATTGCATTATCTTCAGTGTCTGTTCTGTTGCATTCAGGAACTTTAACATGGCTTTTGTAACATTACTACACACTAAATAAAGCTGTCTTTAAGATGCACCTTGAGTTGGGTCTTGTAAGAGGAAACAGTGGGGATTTGGAAGAGATTAAAGTGAGAGCCAGCCATCATAACCTTAAGACATGGAACCACCAGGGCTTTCAGGGAGAATGTGGGCAAGATCCTGTTTTAACAGCTCCGTTTAATTCTTTTGTTTCAATTTAGGCATTCCCCTTTCTTCTCTTCTGAACATTTGCTGAATTCTCAGCTGTTACAAGCTGGCTTTGAAGGGCCGGGGTATATCTGAGTTTTACCCATGCATGTTAATTAAACAGCTGAAATAGTCTGGTACGTTTCATCCTTGGATTTTAATTAAAGGGTTGAGTTGATTCTTGCGCTGCTCTTTTCCGAAAAAACACACAGATTATCATGTTAGCAATTACCAGGGATTAGTCATCCATTTTTAATAGGGTGAGGGGGGGATTTTTTTTTGTTTGTTTGTTTTGCTCTGACATTCCTTATCCACATGTAATCAGTGGAGAATGCATACTGTCAAAAACACAAAAGTTCACAAGACAGTGCCTTTTTTACCAGTTAAAAAATGAGAGTTGTTTTTTTTAAAAAAAATCTACTGTGCTTCAGGGTCAGCCTACCTATGGAAATTATGAAACCAACTACACGTGCAGAGGTGGCCATTGCTCAGTGGTAGAGTATCTTCTTGGCATGTAGAAGGTTCAATCCCCACCGTCTTTAGTTAAAACCATTGGGTAGTTGGTGACATGAGAAACCTCTACTTGAGAAGTTCCATAGATTACTATAGTGATATCACTTCCTGTTAAACCTCCTTCACTCCCTAAACCAGGGGTCTACAACCAGAGGTGGGATCCAACCAGTTCTCACCACTTCTCTAGAAATGGTTACTAATTTTTTCTGAGTGCCGAGAAGGGGTTACTAAAGCAACCTCCCTGCCCAATAGGGACTGGAGGTGCGTGTGTGCGGTGCTGCCACTGTTTGAATCCCACCACTATCGGAACCTGTTATTAAAATTTTTGGATCCCACCACTGTCTGCAACCTGCAGCTCTCCAGATGTTCATGGACTGCAATTCCCATCAGCCCCTGCCAGCATGGCCAATTAGCCATGCTGGCAAGGGCTGATGGGATTTGTAGTCCATGAACATCTGGAGAGCCACAGGTTGCAAACCCCTGCCCTAAACTATGCCATCCCCAGTAACTGCCCCCGATTCTCCAGAATCTCCCAAACTGGAATTGGCAACCCATAATTGGGAGTGGATGTTTCTCAGGCTTGAGCTGTTTGTGAGTCAGTCAAGCTGCACATCAGATGCTGAGCTTTGGGTTACTACCTCTGAGTTGGGAAATACCTGGAGAATTTGGGGGTGGAGCCTGAGGAGGGCAGGACTTGAGGAGAGGAGGGACTTCCATGAAGTCTCATGCCACAGAGTCCACCTTTCAAAGCAGCCATTTTCTCCAGGTGAACCGATCTCTGTCGTCTAGAGAGGAGGTATAATAGCAGCTGGAAATCTCCAGCCTCCACCTGGAGGTTGACACCCCTGAGAACTATGATGATCACATATGGTCATGATGCAAGCCGAGCCGAGTTTGCTTGAAAACATTTACGCTAGCTGGAGCTTGGGTCAAATTCAGAAGACCGTGATGACAGGGAGTGTCTGTGTGTATGGGAAGTGGGAAGGCATCACATCCTATTAGTCAGAAGCAGAGCTTCAGGGAGTCCATTAAGTGCGTCCCTAGATGGGGGCAGGGGGGACTATTCCACAGGTTTGTATGTTGCAAAATAATTGGACTGGGAAATCAGATGGCTTCAGGTGCCATCATGCGTTCGTATTAGGCCAGAAGGGAAGAAACAACCGGCATGCACAAACACAGTGTCAGCTTTGACAGGATCTACTGGTATTTCCATTTTCCTTCTGAAGCTGACAATGCTCAGCTTAAGATCAGTGTACTGTCCTTATTAAGAAGCTGATCAATGTCAACAACAATGGACAATAATAATGTCAATAATAAGGACATGCAGATTTTTTTTGCTTCAGCCCCTGTTTTGAACAGACTATAATTTTTGCCATCCATTCCCATCCATCCTCTTCACAGCTTTATTTAAGGGTGCATTTACCAAATAATCCCAACAATGTGTTTGCTTTTTTTAAGCCAGGCCAGCGGAGTGTGTTTTATGCAGCAACATGTCTGGGATCAGATTCTTAAATAGACCATTTTCTGATATTTCTTTAGTTAGTTGCTTTTGTATCTGTTTATTCTAGATGTTAAGGTGGGGTAGAACAAGACAGCAGAAGTATAAATTAGAAATGGCAGCGGGAGCTGAACTGCCAGCAATAGTTTGTAGCCGGAGCAATAACAAGATGAAATTTGTGTTGACACTTGCTTACTGACGGGTCCCCATCAGTGCGCATGGATCCTTCCCCTCCATTTTTATTTCTTTTCCCCCCTTTCCTTGGACAGAACAGAGATGTGCCGCCACCCCCACCCCTGGTGTTTGGCCTGAAATTGTCTTCATTTTCCTAAGCATCTCTGTTGCACATTCCACCATGTTGGTGGGGGTTTTTTGTGCATATTCAGCAAAAAGCACAAAGTTCATGAGTGCATATACACTTATTCATTTGTGTCATGGGGATGGGGCAGAATTATTAATTTCAGGCAGAGGTTGATGAGAAGCAGCAACAGAAAGACAAATGACCAAGGTAGAAACATGACAGGCAATCTCATCAGTGGGTACGTGGCGTAGTGGTTAAGAGCAAGTGGATTCTAATTTTGATTCCTCACTCCTCCACCTGAGTTGCGGAGGCTTATCTGGTGAACCAGATGTGTTTCTGCACTCCTACATTCCTGCTGGGTGACCTTGGACCTTGGGAGTGGATGTTTCTCAGGCTTGAGCTGTTTGTGAGTCAGTCAAGCTGCCCATCAGATGCTGAGCTTTGGGTTACTACCTCTGAGTTGGGAAATACCTGGAGAATTTGGGGGTGGAGCCTGAGGAGGGCAGGACTTGAGGAGAGGAGGGACTTCCATGAAGTCTCATGCCACAGAGTCCACCTTTCAAAGCAGCCATTTTCTTCAGAACTCTCTCAGTTCTTCAGAACTCTCTCAGCCTCACTTACCTCACAAGGTGTCCGTTGTGGGGAGAGGAAGGGAAAGGAGTTTGTAAGCCACCTAGAGTCTCCTTACAGAAGAGAAAGGTAGGGTATAAATCCAAACTCCTTGTCCTCTTTGTCCTATGACATGAGCTGCATTTCATTGTTCTCCTCCTCCTCCTCCTCATCTTCTTCTATTTGTAAACCCCTCCCCAATTTCTTTCCTTCCCAAACCACCAGCTGTACCTTTTTCTGAGGGGATAAATAGTCACGAGGGTATCTCTGTCTGAGATTTCTTTTTTCAATTAATTACACTCAGCAGAAATCCTTCATTTTCACTCTAGCACGACAACAGTGCTATCCTATACACATTTACTTGCAACGTTTGCATAGGACTGCAGAGTGAATGTCAGAGTGTGATGGTGCACACAAGTATTCTAGGGTAAGTAAATAATTAAATGTTCCTGCTCTTAACCACTACCCCACGTACCCACTGATGAGATTGCCTGTTATGTTTCTACCTTGGCCATTTGTCTTTCTGTTGCTACTTCTCATCAACCTCTGCTTGACATTAATAATTCTGCCCATTTCTATAACATGAGCTGCATTTCATTGTTCCTGATTTAGAGATGTCTGCAGAGGAGGCTACCTGTTTTGTTTCTGTATGAATACCCATGCAGATGAGTCCCTTTCCAGTAAGGAGGCATGTCCCAGTTGAAGAGTGGTTCAGGAGCTGCGGGACATAAGAATTGGTTCATCGATGGATGGGCAATTACAAAAAAGGATGGGGCATGAATAAATATTTGGTAAACCAAAGGTCGTAGTTTCAATTCCTGGCATCTCCAGCTCAAAGATAGGAGGTAGCAGGTGTTTTATTTAATTTATTTATTATTTGGACTTTTATACCGCCCCATCCCCGAGGGGCTCCAGGCGGTATAAAAGGTGTTGGGAAAGAGCCTTTCTCAGAAGGGACAAGGGGAGAGATTAACTTAAGGGTTGGATAGGTGTTTGGCTTGATGGACCAAGCTAGGAACGACAGGATGAAATCAGTGTTTTAGGGGGTGAAGTTGATGAAATAACAGTTTCAAGACAAAAAGCCAATTGAGGGCTGTGTTCTTCGGAGAGCTTAGTCAGGAAGCTAAAAATGAGATTAGTATGAGATTAGTATGTCAGGCAGGATCTTCACCGATGAGTGGGTTTTGCATAAGTTTTGACTAAGCGGCAGGGCTGGGACTTAAGCATTGCTTCCCAAGCTGTATGGCATTATTCTTCTTAATCAGTTCAAGAAGAGGTTCAGTAAGGTCTTTTGCATTGGTGATATGGGCAAGGGGAATTCCAGACCAGTTGGCTGTCCTGATGGTGACACTGGCTGATGCAAGGGATGGACTTCCCAAGTTGGCCACGCATCTTCAGGGCACTCTTCATGGCCGGTGGCATAGGTAGCTACTCTGTTCCAAGAACATGTTACCACCATACACCACATATTAGCCTGGTAACAAGGCCATCTCTTGATTTGCCTACCTGAGCAAACCTCAAACCCCACCCCCATTGTTCTGGTACTGATTGCCCCAGAGCCACTATCAGATCTGAAAAAGACCAACATGAGGGTGATCTAGCTGTAACATCTGTTACCACATTGATCGCCAGGGTTGATTCAGTTGATCTGACTGGCTACGTGGGTGTCCCCTACCACCCTCACCACTTCATGTTCATTCCTCCCAAAACTGTGCCATCCCAGATAGTGTATTTTTCTTTGGACATACTCTATGTGTTCCTGATTCCTCCACACTCACGGGTCAAAAATATGCTTCCTGAATTGCTTCTGTCATTTGAGAAGACAATTTTGGGAATACACACTTCTACTAGGAGAACAGTTCATGGTGATTAGATTATTGTTCCAGACCATGATTCTGATCCAAATCCAGACCACCTCTGATTGCTTGTATAAGGTTAAAAAATACATGTTGAGAGATCAGGTCTCTCATATCCCATATGTTGTGCAGCCCTTCATGCTCTCTTGCATGTTCAAATATCACAGTCACAGTGTTGTAAAAAGATTACGCATGTTCATAATAGCTGGTAAACAGGAACATATTATGTTTTAATACTTCTCTGATGGTAGTAATAGACAAGTGCTTCAACACCCCGCCTCTCCTTTTGGAATCCCACTTACAAATTAAGAGCCACACTTGTGCGAAAAATAAATAAGGAAGGAGGATACTTATCTTGTTCGACATTAATCCTCCCCCGCCCTTTTGCTGCCTGACAGTATGTTTGGAATTTCTTTAATGGTGGGTACTTCAGCTTATTTCTGTGTCTTTATTCAGACAGATTCACACACACACACGCACAAACACACACACATACACTTCCCCTCTGTTTTGCGTAGAACATGAATCAAGCAGTGTTTACATTTCCTCAGTGCCGGATCTTACAGACTAGCCAGTAGACATCTAATAATTAGTGCATGCATTTCCTCATTAAAATATCATTAGTGAAAGCTTTGTTCTTTCAAGATGTTGCAAACAAGGTTTTATTGCATTGTGTTGATATTATTATGTTTACCAGTAGGCAGATGTTATAGGAGTTTAATTACGGGACGTCGTAGTCCATGCAGTTCCAATCTCCGGAGTAGGGCAAGAGGTGGGTTGAGATGATCAAAATTTATTGGGTCCGGATAAAGAAAGTAGACACAAAGATGCGCCAGAATGGCGGATGGCCTGGTAAATGAAGGATGAACTTTGATCCAGGGTACCAGTGCTTGAGTCCTGCCTTTGACGTGAACTGGATCAAAGTTCATCCTTCATTTACCAGGCCATCCGCCATTCTGGCGCATCTTTGTGTCTACTTTCTTTATCCAGACCCAATGAATTTTGATCGTCTCAACCCACAAATTAAAAAAAATACCTGAAATCATTCTTGGCAAGTGTCCTTCCTCCAAAAATGATTTCAGGTTTTTTTTAATCTGTTGTGTTTCAGCTGAAAACTTCACTTTCTAGGCCTGTGAACTTAGTTTGGGAAGTTCTTGGAGATTTAGAAGGCAGAGCTTAGGGTCAGCAGAGTTGGGGGGTAAGGTCAGATCCCAGCAGGAAGTGATGCCAAAGAGTCAACTCTCTGAAACAGTCATTCCCTTCAAGAGAACTGATTTCTGCAGTCTAGAAATCAGTTGTCTCTCTGGGACACCACCAGGCTCTGCCTTGAGGGTTAGTAACCCTACCCTATTCAGATTCTTCCAATCAAATACATGATTCTTTAGTTTTGCTTAATTTACAGTATTTTGTTTTCTCACAATGAATTTGGCCCATAAAACACATACATTTTTCCAACCTAATTTCTGCATCAGTAATCCATGATATACTTGATGCTTGTATATTATATCTGATTCTAAATCTGCAGCCCCAGTATGTGTATCAAGTAATCTGAACTGTAAGGCTAGGTATTGACAGGGAAGATGTTTCTGCAAATTTGGGAGGAAACCCAGGTTTGCAGAAAAAAGTTTATACTTAACACAGGGGGAATAATATAGTTCAGGGGCTGAGATCTTGTGTGAACATCCCATGAGATCTCAGCAGCCATTTTGGACTGGTGTTGTGGTTGTCTAGGCAGCCTTAAATGGCTTTAAGATTTCATGAAGTCATCTTGTAAGATTTCAGGGGTGATTACTTCACTAAAAGATGTTCAATGGGGTGAGAGATGGAGTGGGCAGGCAAAAAAAGTGAGGGGGCGGAGCCAGGAGAGAAGAGAAGTGGAGCAAAATAGGTAGCAAATGGAGCCTGATGGGTCTTGTGGGTCCTTCGTTTGTTATATGTGTAAATACTGTATTGGTTGATACAAAATTGTACACAACAAGCAGCAAGAGCCATAGTCAATATCAAATATATATATATACACAAACATTATATTACATCGAATAGAAAGCATTTGCAAAGCTTCCTTTCTTGGATGATGCCTTTCCTTTTTAGGAACCAACGTGATGTACAAAAACGTTCTTTAGCACTGTTCCCCCCCCCCCAAAAAAAACCCATTTAAATCGAATATTCCTTAACAAAAATATTATTTTTCCAGTAGAGAAATACCTGATGTCATTCCTCTATCTCTCTGACCATCCTCCTCTTCCTGTCTCTTTCTGTAAGCAGAGAGGAGAAAAGAAAGAGTAAAAAGGGCATTTTAACCTTTCCCCGATAAGATCTGATGAACTGTCCTGGCGTGCATTTAACACTCGGTGTAACATTTTAAGCGCCTCCTGGCCACTATCTCCAAAGGGAAAACTCATGTCATCCCTTGCATTTTCCCATTGTACACATCATTTCCTGGTGAATTCAGGATTTATTCCCCAGCTAAACCCTTCTTGACAGGTTTGTTATCTGTTCACCCGGCTGGTGAGCCCCAGAGAGTCAAGGCCTCACTGTTAAGAGAGAGGAAGAGAGGGAGGAGGCAAAGAAAAAGGTCTGGGAAGTAGGGCGAGTAAATGTCAAGTGAACTGCCAAAGATGGATATTATAGCTGTTGGGGGCCTTGGAGAGTATCATGCGTCTTTTGTGTCTATTTTACAGTCACTGCCTCATGTAAGATGGCAGGACTGAGCAGAGAATTGATTTACTCCTGGGCATATACCATACCATTTTAGGATTGTAGGGCTGGCTGAGGGGGAAGAAAATCATATCCGCTTTTTAAAAAACCACCTCCTTTATAACAATAATAACAGATCCTTAAATTAATTTTCTTTTCTTCCTTCCTTCTCTTGGACCGTTTTAATTAAAACATATTCTTCCAATTGGTATATTGTTTCATGTACAGTAATAATAAGCTTCTGGAAAGGAAAAAAAAGAAAGGGCCTTTAGGGACAAGCCGGACCTGGTCTATGCATTTTGGTTATTGAACTGCCTGGAATAGCCATCATAAGTTTGCTTTCAAGATGAGGCTCAAGAGAGGGATAATTAAAGTGGGCATTTTAGAAGATCAAAGTAGCATTCAGGGTGGCGTAGAGGGCTGAATGTTGATCTAAAACTTGGAATTGCACATTTGATGGGATTTAATTCTTCCTATCCCCCAGGTGGTTTTACCAATCGAAACTGCCCTCTCCTCTGTACTATTAATTTTGGAAACGAAGAATATTTACAGCATTTCGACTGGGAAGCAATGCGCTGTGGTCCTTGCCTGTAGATGTCACGTTAGGATTTCTGTTTTCTTTTGTGAAATGTTGGTGGGTAGCTAATAGAATGTGAGAGGTAGTTGGGTCATGATTGGAGCTACGGACACCTTGGTTGCTCTCTCATCTAGTGTGCCCATAGGTGCACAGCTTTCTGTCTGGTGAAATCAGTTTGCCTGCCTTCTCTCTCTCCCAAGGCAAACCAAAATGCCCCCCAAATCCTTTCCCCCCCTCAACCATAAACACAAGTGGGGGAGGGGGAGCTGCAATAGGCACAGGGATGCAGAAAAATTGGGCCACATGTAGAAATCTTTGTGCCCTCCCCTTCCCCTACCCTCCTTTTTGTTTCTTCCCATTTTCCAAAATTATTCCCTTTATTCCCCTCTTTTTCCTTTCCTCCTTTTCCTGTCCTCCTATTTCTTTCTGCTAGGGTCCCACCTGAGTTAAATAACATTGGATATTAGAGGGAGAGACGCAAGCTAAACCGACTGTTGGCCTGTGGGAATTTCATGCCATCTATATTGTAAATTTATTATAGGATTGTTTTGAATTATTTATCATGATTGTTTTACTAGTTTATTAAATGTTGGAAACCGCCCTGATCCTCCCAGAGAAGGGCAGTGAAAAGTCTGATAAACAAACAAATACTCCCTAGATCCAACCCTTTCTGTCCCACCCTATTGCATGTGCCAGAGGTATTGTTTGGGTAAATCAGAAAGAGGTATCTCTTGAAGGCAACATCTGTTCCTTGGGCTCAACTCCCAAGCATGAATGGAAGACTGTAAGAGTTGGGGAATACAGAATTTTTTCCTCCAGAAAGCACACATGTCAATATATTATCCTTTTTTTGGCCTTCTGTTGTTTTCCACAGTTTCTGTTTAGCACTCTTGCCTACTATGTGTAAATGCAGAGAAAGCCTTATGGCTGCCTGGAAGAAAACAGGCATCTGCTATTTTCTTTCCGTGGCCTGGAATGGAGAGTCTGTTTCTTTTGCCCTGTAGCTCTTTTGCTTTCTTTTCTCTCTTCTAGCACTGAGGGCCAATTCTCACATTGTATCTTAGATATGCTTCCAAGGCAAGCGATCCCCACCCCCACCCCCCTCACACACACACTTAATTGTTTCTGAATTTCACTCTTCACCGAGTTCCTTGCCTCATTAATCCTGGAGTACTGGGAGGATGTTTACAGTGAATTCTGCAGCAGGATTGTGCACAGTTGACTGTGGTTTTTGTTTGTTTTCTTTCATTTTGTGTCACACCCTCCCATGTAACTAATGCATACACAAGTGTGTTAATAAAACACTGCACAAAAAAAAAGCAGCCTGGCTGCTGTCAATCATGTTAACAGGCCTATCCTAATCAGAGTTTTACCCTTTTGGGTCCACAGGACAAATTTCTTGTACGCCCTCTTTGTCACTGTTACTACAATCTCTCTGTGATTGTATGCTCAGTTACGTCAAGATGGTTTTTGTGCAATGTTTTACTGATATGCAGGCATGCACTGGTGAAATAACATGCTGTAAGACGTGTATGTGTGTGTGTGTGTGGTGTTTCACCAGTACACATCTGCATATCGGTAAAATATTATATTTATATATAATTATATAAATGGGCATATGATCACATGGCATTTGTGGTTTTGCACATCTGTAACAAAGAGGGGATAGAGAAAATGAATGCCATCTTCATGAGAGGGCTGACAACGAGGGGAAGCTATAGACCTCAGGTGTCAAATGTGCGGCCCTCCAGATGTTCATGAACTACAATTCCCATCAGCCCTTGCCAGTATAGCCAATGCTCATGTTGGGAGGGACTGATGGGAATTGTAGTTCATGAACATCTGGAGGGCCGCAAGTTTGACATCCCTGCTATAGACACTGTTCCGCTACTTTTGGACCTTCTGAGGCATTCGGTGGGCTACTCTGGGAAATGGGATGCTGGATTAAATGAGGTGTTGGTCTGACCCAGCAGGGCTCTGAAGTCAAATGGTTAATTTTTTTCAAACCAGGTGTCATTCTCCACCTGACCTCCGTTACAGGAAGGGATGCGTGCCCCCAAGGGAGACCTGGGGATCCCCAGAATTACCTCTCATTTCCAGACAACAGAGATCAGTTCCTCTGGGGAAAATGGATGCTGCAAAGTATTAAAGCAAGAAAACCACCATTCACTACCAGAAAGGCACATTGTAGCATCTGTAGCTTTGCTGGGCTCGGACTGTCACCATTTGAGAACCAGTGTACGAAGAGTACTGATCTAGGAATGGGAAGACCCAATTTCAAATCTCTGCTTGCCATGGATTTCACTCAGTTATCTTGGGTCCAGTCATTCTCCACCTAACCTGTCTTATGGATAGAGATGCCATCCTCCAGGTGGGGACCCCCAGAATTACATCTCATCTCCAGACAACAGAGATTGGTTCCTCTGGAGAAAAGGATTCTTTGGAGGGTGGAATCCATGATGGTTGTTGTGGGTTATCCGGGCTGTGTGGCCGTGGTCTGGTAGATCTTGTTTCTAACGTTTCACCTGTATCTGTGGCTGGCATCTTCAGAGGTGTATCACAGAGAGAAGTCTGTTACACACTGTCCAGTGAGAAGGAAACATTTAGTGGGGTACATATTGTCCATGTCCCTGGGTGGGAACCAATCAGTAAGTGTTTGGGTAGAACTTGCTATGCCAGAGGTCTGCAACCTGCAGCTCTCCAGATGTTCATGGACTACAATTGGCCATGGTGGCAAGGGCTGATGGGAATTGTAGTCCATGAACATCTGGAGAGCCGTAGGTTGCAGACCCCTGTGCTGTGCAAAGATGTGGTTAACTGCATTGTATTGCGGGTGGAGTTTTCAGTCCATTTACATTCGTATTCGCATTTGCATTCCCTGGAATCCATGGCATTGTGCCACTCTGAGATTCCTGTCCTCCCCACGATCCATTCTCAAATCTCCAGTTTTCCAAATGGGAGATGGAACCTTATCCCTTCATCCCCCACTTACACCCTCCCACCAGTGGCCAGGAGAGACCTATCAACCCTACTTATGGATTGTTTAAAGGATAAAAGAGAGAAGCATATCTGAGGTGTTGTGTGGTTGTATGGCCGTGTTCTAGCAGCATTCTCTCCTGATGTTTTGTCTGCATCTGTGGCTGGCATCTTCTCAAATATTCTTCCGAAGATGCCAGCCACAGATGTAGACAAAACATCAGGAGAAAATGCTGCTAGAACACGGCCATACAGCCCGGAAACCACACAGCACCTCAGTGATTCCGGCCATGAAAGCCTTCAACAATACACAGAAGCATATCTGTTGCCCTGAACTCTATGGAGTGAGGATGGAATGAATATGTAATTTAAACCCTCATAGAACATTTATCCCATGCCAGATTGACAGACAGACTGGTTTCACTATGATTTGGCCCAGTTTTTATTTTCCTCTCACAATATCTTCCTTCCCCTCCCCAGCAAGGGCTAATCTGAATGTTTGCCGCTTTTCATCTGCTAATTAAATCAATTCACCCTGTTTTCATATAATTTTAAATTTAGCATTCATTTTCTACTTAGCTTTTGGCTTCATTTGCTAATAATAAACAGCCGCGTACCCAACACATGTTCTACAAAGCAGTCATTCATATGCATAGAAACACCGATAATTTTGCCAGTGTGTCTATATATATTAAAAGTAAATAAATACACTTTTTCATGGAACAATATTCACAACAAATTCATAACAGCAACGTTCATAACACATTCTCACAGATATATTTATTCAAATCGCCAGGCCAAAGGAAAACTATAACTACATCCACAGTTCAAAGTATCTCTCATGGATTTCTTTCAAATATGAGTGTAGTATCAGTCATGTGAGGCAGACCTCTTGTATTGCCAAGTCTTCAGGGAGTAATCACAGCCAGACCTGCCTACCATAGTGTTCCACACCTTCCTTTCCTCCTTCCAGGTGACCTCCACTGAGCAGAGAGATCAGGCAGAAATGAACTGATTTCCTAAATTCAAACTTGGAATCAGTCAGTGTATTTTAACTCCAGTGTTTTGATCCTCATTCCAACTCTTGACATCCAGACTCCTCCCTGTTCCACAAAGTTGCCTCTCATGAATCATCAGGCAAGGGTACCAGCCATCAGCAGAGTCATGGGTACCAGCCATCATCAGGCATGGGTACCAATCATCATTAGGTATGGGTACCAGCCACCATCAGGCATGGGTACCAGCCACCATCCGGCATGGGTACCAGCCACCATCAGGCATGGGTGCCAGCCATCATCAGGCATGGGTACCAGCCATCATCAGGCATGGGTACCAATCATCATTAGGTATGGGTACCAGCCATCATCAGGTATGGGTACCAGCTATCATCAGGCATGAGTACCAGCCATCAGCAAACATGGGTACCAATCATCATTAGGTATGGGTACCAGCCATCATCAGGTATGGGTACCAGCCATCATCAGGCATGGGTACCAATCATCATTAGGTATGGGCACCAGCCATCATCAGGCATGGGTACCAGCCATCATCAGGCATGAGTACCAGCCACCATCAGGCATGGGTACCAGCTATCATCAGGCATGAGTACCAGCCATCAGCAAACATGGGTACCAATCATCATTAGGTATGGGTACCAGCCATCATCAGGCATGGGTACCAGCCATCATCAGGTATGGGTACCAGCCATCATCAGGCATGAGTACCAGCCATCATTAGGCATGGGTACCAATCATCATTAGGTATGGGCACCAGCCATCATCAGGCAGCCCAGCCATCAGGCATGAGTACCGTTACCACCATCAGGTATGAGTACCACCGAATATTAGGTATGGGTACCAGCCATCATCAGGCATGAGTACCAGCCATCATTAGGCATGGGTACCAATCATCATTAGGTATGGGCACCAGCCATCATCAGGTATGGGTACCAGCCATCATCAGGCATGAGTACCAGCCACCATCAGGCATGAGTACCAATCATCATTAGGTATGGGTACCAGCCATCATCAGGCATGAGTACCAGCCATCATTAGGCATGGGTACCAATCATCATTAGGTATGGGCACCAGCCATCATCAGGCATGGGTACCAGCCATCATCAGGCATGAGTACCAGCCACCATCAGGCATGGGTACCAATCATCATTAGGTATGGGTACTTTCAGCCATCATCAGGCATGAGTACCTGCGCTTCATCATTAGGCATAAGTACCAATCATCATTAGGTATGGGTACCAGCCATCAGCAGGCATGAGTACCAGCCACCATCAGGCATGGGTACCAATCATCATTAGGTATGGGTACCAGCCATCATCAGGCATGGGTACCAGCCATCAGCAGGCATGGGTACCAGCCATCAGCAGGCATGGGTTTACCAGCCATCAGCAAGCATCCTCCAAAGAAACTGCACATCTCATTGTTTTGGTTTTTGTGTCTCAATGCAGCACAAAGTTTGTTGGTACACTGCAAACTTGAGGACTTGCTGTAAACCCATGCTTTCAAAAAGTCTGGATCTGGAAAATGTCTGCAGGGTAGAGGGCACAATATACGATGACCTTGGTTTTCCCTTAGTAACACATGCATAAATGTTGCTCTGCTGATGTTTCGTATACATAGCAATGGCATTCTCCACGTATGTGTGTGTGTGTGGAACTGCTGGAGTGGCAACACAGCAGCCTACCTGCATCCATTTAAGTATAATCCATACTATGGTATTCTTCATTACTGTGTATGGAAGTGGACGTTGGGCAATGAAGAAAGCAGATGAGGAAAAAAACTGATTCGTTTGAAAGGTGGAATTTGAGGAGATTTGGTGCAGATTCCATGGACTGCCAAAAAGACAAATACGTGGGTTCTAGATCAGATCAAGTCTCCCTTCTCCCTAGAAGCTAGAACAACTGCACTGAGTCTATCATACTTTGGTCACATTATGAGAAGACAAGACACACTGAAAAATATAATAAGGAAAAAGTGAGGCTAGATTGACTCACAAAATGAAGCTACAGCCTTTAGTTTTCAGGACCTCAGCAAGTCTGTTAACAATAGAAGGTTGGGAAGTCATTAGTTCATAGGATTGCCATAAGTTGGAAGTGAATTGATGGCAAATAACTCACAAAGGTATCGATGCACTAGGGTACATCCAGTGTTCTAGGACATATGAAAACACCCATACGCATTAATATATTGATGTAAGTAGGCTATTCATAGGAAGCCAGCATGGTGTAGTAGTTAAGAGTGGTGGACACTAATCCCGTTCCTCCACATGAAGCCTGCTGCGTGACCTTGGGTCAGTCATGGTTCCCTCAGCCCATGCAGAGGCAGACAATGGCAAACCACCTCCCAACATCTCTTGCCTTGAAAATTCTCCAGGGTTGCCATAAGTCAGCTGTGACTTCACTGCACTTTATATTCATACTTAGTCAAAGGAATGTGATTGGGTTGGAATGGAGCTTGTGATTGCAATCACCTATTTCACTGATTCTGCTCTGGAGAAGGAAAGACTGAGGGCAGACATGATCACATTCTGCAATGGAAGTTCCACAGAGCAAGAAAAGATCTGATTGTTTAAGTTACAGAGGGGGTAGATTTTGATTGAACATTAAGGTAAACATCCTAGTGGTAACAGTGTTTTGACAATGGATCTAACAACCTGTGGTGGGTTAGTGGGCTGTCCCTCACTGAAGGCCTTCAAGGGCGGCCATATTTCAGGATGCTGTAGTTTTTGCACTGAGAAATGAATTGGGCTAGATGGCCTGTGAGCTTCCATACAACTCCAAGTCTCTTCCTCTTCCATGCAGTCATTATATCCTTGGAATATGTCTGAAAAGGGTGACTGTACCTCTTAAATTTATTAAAAAACAGTCATAGACCAGCAGAAAACTCAGGAATACAAGGGCAGTAGAAATGTTAATGAGCACTTAAAAAGCTATTTCACATTATACCAAAGATCTCCATATGCTACTAGTAATGTAACAAATCCCTGACCCTACATATGAAATGGTGGGGTCCTTGTCGTCGAGTAAAAACTTAACAAGGGTGACTAGAATAACTAAAATATCCAAAAGACCTCATCAGCAGGCAAAATTAAATGGTTTCTAACGCCCTTGTAAAATTCACAGCGTAGTAAAATCTGGGCGATAGTCTCATTTACTGGTACATTATGGATGCCGTTGGCTGGAAAGAACATATTTGGTGTGGTTCCTTGCCGGGAATTCATCTCTAGCCAATGTGAGGTGATCTGGCAAGTTTCCAATCAGCCCTTCTTCTTAAGGGCACATGGGCTGGTGTCAGTTCAGATTGTCACTTAATTGACACCACAGAGTCTCTCTTCCTCTGTCACTTGAAATTACACGGAAGGAACTGGTTTAGTGGCGAAGAGTCGTGATAGACTTCTTCATGCTAAATCTGTATTGACATTTGCTACCACCCAGTATGTTGACCTATTCATTCCCTGGTTACACCTTGAAAATAATCCCGATGTTATCTTTGAAAGCACCATGGAAAAGAATATGCCGTGTCACAGCTAACTTCATGTCCGTTAGCACCATTGATGGGAACATGACATCTGCTTAAGTGATTTCCTCAAAGAGCAGTTTTGACATTCGAAGGCGGGCGGGCGGGCGGGCGGGCAGGAAGGGGAGAACAGCCATCACCTGTTAGCAGGCAGTTTGTACACAATTTTCTTGTCAACTTTGGGCAACAAGATTGTTGGATATTTTTAGCAGAATAAAATGCCCGGGGGGTTTTGTTGTTCTTCTTCTTCTTTTACTCTCTCTATTTTCTTTTAAGAGTTTTCTGTTCAATTAGATTTACGATCATGAGAACCCCAAAGTAGCATTTTTCATCTCCGACAGAGGAGAAGCAAAGGGATAGTATCATCCAGTCTGATGTGCAAATTGTCAGGAATAATTATACTGAAGTGTGGAATAAAAATACAATAGAAAACATTTTGTCCCCCGTTGCCACTTATTTATTTATTTGTTGGCGACAAAACAAATGCCACACACTGTCAACAAATGGGTTTCTGCCACAGTTTTTTTTAAAAAAACTCCATAAACTAATTGACACAAAATGTTGTATACTGAAATCGATGTTGAAGATAGGGCTTTTTTCCAGCGTTTTTTCTCCAGTATTAAAAGGAACATAACAGAAAATTTATTACCACAGCACAGAGAACATATATTTATTATAGAGACAGGCAGGCTCTTACACCCCTCCTGCAGCCTGCCTCAGAATCAGACTCAAGGCTCAAACAGATGAAATCAGACATCTCATTCCATCCATAACATGGAAGTTGCATGGAAATTGCAGCCTCAATTTGCTTTGTGGAACCGTGTAAGAAAAGCAGAGGGGGTATTACCCTCCAATCTCCATTTTCTTTTAAAACACTAATAGTGGAGAGAGGGGGGTAGTTTTAAAGAGTGAAATCAAGTGGTGATTAAAGGGTTAAAGCCCATCTCCCTTCCCTTTATGAGACAAATTGAGGCTACACTACCCTTCAGCTTGTATGTTTAGAAATGGAAAGATGTGAGCTTTGGGGGTCGGGGGATTGGCAAAAATCACGCTCCAAAATTCATTGAAATGATCAGCAAGTTCCATCCCAGAGGAAGGCAACGACAAACCATCTTTGCTTCTCACTTGTCTGGGCTACCACCTGTGAGATATGCCACCTGTGAGAGATGGAGTAGGGTTGGTATTCAGCATATAAGAATGAGCATAGAGGCAGAAGTCCCAGAGTGGCACAAGCATCTTCATTTTCACTTTGATGTGCGAAATCCATTGATCTCTCCCTGATGTACAAAATCAACGAGGCTGATGCTGCTCCTATCATTAAAAAAAAAGGAGAGGATAAAGTGTAAATTAATATGGCGGCTACTGCTAATTATGATTATTGGTGGTTCATGCTGTAGACTTAGTGTGCAAGAACTTTGTTGTCCACTATTGATGATATGTCTCTATATGGTTTCATGAGGCTAAACAGATTTTTTTCAAGTTTTAACCACCACCACCACCACAACCACCCCCAAAAAATTCAGTTCTTCTACATGGACTTGAGAAGTGGCAGCAGAGAGAAGTGGGTAACTTACCGAGAGGTGGGTAACGTACAGAGAGGGGTGAGATCCACCCTCTGCAAGCAACCTGGCTTCCACCCTGATTGCAAAGCTGGAAACCTGCTTTTGATCTTGGGGTGGGGGGGGGAGAGGCTGCTTGCAGAGAGTGGAGAGCTCTGCTTTCTACAAGCAAAAGCCCAAAACGCTGAAACATGTTTGGCTTTTCTAGCACCAGGCTAAATCGGTTCTGCCAAATGGTCTGTTTTAGTTTGGGTTTTTTTTTTGTAAAACAACCCCCCCCCCCAAAGAAAACCCAATAAGGTATTTGCGGGGGGGGGATCCACCGAATCATCACCCCTCGTTCCCCTACTTCCCTCGCTGCTCTGTGTGTGTTCCTCCCAAAACTGCACACGTGGTGGAAGAGGATGACCATTCCAAATTGGAGTGTACCGTTCTTTGGTCAAAGGTATACAATTTCATCATGTTGTGCCTGTATGTGGACTCTGTGACTATACAGTAGCCACATGGTCATTACAGTTTGCAGCTGCATTTGCCCAATTGAAATATGGAATTATCTCACTTACCAGACAAGAGGCAGTATCTTCTGGGACACAGTCATCCAAGTCATTACATAGACCATTAAATTGCCTGTTGTTGATCTCCCTGTGCCAGTGGATAATGGATAGGTTGCACTGCCTGCATGTTGCACCTTTGCATTCAGTGTTGTCTCTTCATGAAGTGATCACAAGAATCAAACATAAGGTGTTCTTGGGCCAACCCCACAGCATGCAGAGACATGAAGTAGCAAGTCTAAACCACAAAAGAATTAAACTATTTTCTTTACTTTATGTATACTCTTTTAAAATTGGAAGTGCCAGTGTCAGAAATGTGGTTGGGGCGGGTGGCTGCTGTGTCTTTCTACCAGGAAGCAGAATCATCATTCGAATGGACACACCCAAATTTACTTGAACGTGCCCAAGCAGCTCATCAAATAACCGGCTCCTTGTTTGCAACTAATAAATAGGATGTATTGTTGAAGTCTTTCACGGCCGGAATCACTGGGGTGTTGTGTGGTTTCCAGGCTGTATGGCCGTGTTCTAGAACCATTTTCTCCTGACGTTTTGCCTGCATCTGTGTCTGGCATCTTCAGAGGGTCCTCTGAAGACCGCCATACCACCTGGAAACCACACAACACCCCAATAAATAGGATGTGAGCTGAACTGGTTGGAGTCCAAGTGCAACTGCTGGACAGCTGCTGCCAATCAGAGTACGTGATGATAAGCTACATGGACCAATCGTCTGACTGGCAGAAGACAACTTCATGTCTTCGTATAAATAAGGAAGTGTTATGCCACTGTCTGTTCTCTACCAAGAGTAGAACCAGTCAAATGCTATCTGACATGCCTTCCAGTTTGCAAACTTCAGAAGGTCTTCTGATATGACAGCCCTGTTTAGAATACATCTCTTGTCTTCTTGCCCATACAATCCATTGAATGAAGTGTAATATTTAATTGCATTTTCTTAATCTTTACCAGTGTATTGCTAAGCTTTCTAATTCCTTTAAAATACCAAATCGGAGGCTTATCCTAATTAAAGAATCTCAATTTAATCCATACTGCATGACAATTCAATTTGTTGATTGCTTTTTTTTCGCTTCTCTTTCCTTCTCTCCCCTTGACTTGCTTCCCCCCCCCCTTTTGTGAAATTCACGGCAAATGTATTAATTCAACATGATGAATCCTGTATTCAACCCACTGGAGTGAATAATTAAAATTAGCTGATAAAACTTTCAGCAGAATTACTTTATGAAATTGCTGAACAGATGTGTCATTTTAATGAAAATCCACAGACAAGCTCCTTCCCCCCTCGGCAGGATAAAAATATTATCCCCACGGCACATACTTAATTTGGTGGTAAATACACTCGGAGCGATTGCTGGAAGGGAAGAAAAAGCAACTTGTCACACTTAGTAACTTGATTTTTCCCCAGCATGCCGTAACAGCTATCTACAGTAATTCATAGCGCTCCATTGTTGCTGGAAGTCCCAAAGAGAACTTATTAAAATGCAATAATCTCCTATTTAAACAGAAACAATAACCATTAAATTTCCTGTGGATCCAAAATTGAGCACAAGCCCCATCTGGTAAGAGTGATTAGAGGACTGATGAGGGAATTTAATTTGCAACATTCAAAGACTAAATCGGAGCTGATCGGGTCACCTGGGACTCGGAGAGCTGCTTGTTGTCGTCTTACAAAATCTCGACCTAAACTGAAAATGGAATTCAGGAGTGAAAATGTTACCCAGGGGCTGAGATTGACAGAACTGTATTTCATTATGCACCTCCAACGGAGTTAGTGAACTGTGAGGAAACTGGGGGTGGATTGTTTAGGGTTTTTTTTTCTTCCCTTGTCAAACCTTGCTTTGACAGGGCAGGCTGTAATGATATCACTTCCTTTCCTGCCAAATGAGGTGTGTTTACTGCTGGTTAATCATCAGAAGTGGCCCAACCAACAATAATTTGATGTTAAGTTACTACTGAAAAGGAGTTTGGTCATGTAGCCAAACATCCCAGAGGAAAAAAAGAGGATTTCAGTCGTTGCTGGGGTTCGTATAACCAGGTTGGTCTTCCTAGGCAGAGAAACCTGGCTAGAGTGGCTGTTTCAAAGATGGCGTTCTTGACATTCCCTTCTGCCATGCAAAGGATTGTGGGACAGCCACACTTTTCTCCTCAATGAGCAGCAATGATCAACATGGTGACATGCAAAGAAGGGAAGCCCTTTTGTGCATGAAATTAATTTAACAGTGGGAGCTTGATCTGCCCCAAAGATCTAAATAGGGTTGAATCACGGAGGATGGGATAAACACAGTTACCAAAACCATATTCTCAACACATCAAGCCAAATTTCAAATTCTTACATGTTGAAAATTAAGAAGATACCCATGATTATTTTTTACTCATGAAATGATGCTTGGAAAGGGATAATTTGGATTGGGACAAATGGACAGGGAAGAAGAAGAAGAAGAAGAAGAAGGAAGAAGAAGAAGAAGAAGAAGAAGAAGAAGAAGAAGAAGAAGAAGAAGAAGAAGAAGAAGAAGAAGAAGAAGAAGAAGAAGAAGAAGAAGAAGAAGAAGAAGAAGAAGAAGAAGAAGAAGAAGAAGAAGAAGAAGAAGAAGAAGAAGAAGAAGAAGAAGAAGAATTGGATTTATATCCCCCCTTTCTCTCCTGTAAGGAGACTCAAAGGGGCTTACAATCTCCTTTCCCTCCCCCCCCACAACAAACCCCCTGTGCGGTGGGTGGGGCTGAGAGAGCTCCGAGAAGCTGTGACTAGCCCAAGGTCACCCAGCTGCGTGTGTGGGAGTACACAGGCTAATCTGAATTCCCCAGATAATCCTGCACAGCTCAGGCGGCAGAGCTGGGAATCAAACCCGGTTCCTCCAGATTAGATACACAAGCTCTTAACCTCCTACGCCACTGCTGCTCCTTTCAACCAGCATTGTTTTGCAGATATAAATCACCTTTCTGAAACGACTGGATCCTGAAAACAGGTTATGCTGATAACTTTATTAAAAATTTATTTGACATATGAATGATATGTATGTTGCCTTTCCAGAGACCTGCTTGAGGCTAACTTTATCATAAAAAGTCCAAAATAAAACTATTAAAATCAAACCACACTGAAGCAAGACAAAACACTAGCTGAACCAGCAGTAAAATCTACAGTAAAACAATCTACATCAACAAACCTAAAAACAACATAAAACAAATGCATTTAAAAATACTGGACCTGGATCAAACATGTTGATTCACTTAATTATTTACTTAATTTATAGTCCACCTTTACTGCTGAGAGACAATTAAAACAATGCAATACTAATAATAGATGACATAGAGTAATATGCAGTATGGATAATAGATAACATACAGTCAGCAATGAATAAAACTGAGTTGGAAGATAGCAGAACATAAATAAGGGCCCCTACAGACAGTTTCTGTGGTCAGGTAATAGCTTGCTGGAATAGGCAAGCTATGAGGTGCCCTGGTACCAAGCAGTATAGATCTTTTACACTTAAAGTCCTGTAAACTGAAAACATACATATCCATATTAAAAGTAGGAAGTGCCATGTTGCTTCCACCCACAGTTCCCTATCAATATGATCTGAACCATTTTGGTGGCCAACAGAAACACTGGAATTTAGAAAATTTTGAATTCCGCAGAAACATGGCTGGCCCAATTAAAATGTCTTGATTTTTATCCTGTTTGTATATAATTAAGGATGACTTTGAATTTTGCAGTCCTACTGCTTTGAAATTGTCTGATGTGGCAATGTCTAATGTGCAAAGGAACTGAGAAGCAGACCCGGCAGGGGGCAGGCAAATGGTCACCTACAGAGGGTTGTAAAGTTAGTGACCCCTCCATCCCTCTTGTCTGTCCTTCTCAGGTGCAATATCCTGCTTTTTCTCGGAAGTTGTTAAAGGGACACTTTCTAGCTAGCAGAATAGCAGCATGCCATTCTTACCTCTTTCCATGCCATTCTTACCATTCTTACCACTATATCCTACAGCATCTTGAATTGCCAAAGACCTATGCAAGGGTCCTCTTTGTTGACTTTAGTTCAGCATTCAATACTATCAGACCGGACATTCTTCTAACCAAACTAAATCAGCTAGCAGTACCTGAGCATATTTGTAAGTGGATCACAAGCTTCATAACAGATAGGAAACAGCAGGTGAAGCTAGGAAAAATTACATCAGACACCTGTAAAATGAGCAATAGGCCCCCCTAAAGGCTGTGTAGGTACTTTCACTACTTCTCTGTATACCAATAATCGACTGCATCCTCAAATCCATCCATCTGTTAAAAATACTGAAATTTGGCAGATGATACATAACAGTGATTGGTCTCACTCGAGACAACGATGAAACCGCGATACAGATGGGAGGTTGAATGAAACTAGCCCTCGGGTGGGTGCCACTGGAACAATCTAGAACTGAACATCATCTTTAAAAAACCCAGAAATGGTGGTAGATTTCAGGGAGAAACTCCTCCTAGTATCCCATCCTACCTCCTCTCACAATACTAGACAACACAGTATCAATAGGTAGAGACCTTTAAAATTTCTAGGCTCCATCATATCTCAATGACCTAAAAATGGTCACCTAATATCAAAAAATGTCATCAAAAGCTATCAACAAAGAATGTTCTTTCTAAGGCCAACTCAGGAAGCTCAAACTGCCCAAGGAGCTGCTGATACAGTCTCTACAGAGGAATCATTGAGTCTGTCATCTGCAAAAAACCTCTATAACTGTGTGGTTTGGTTCTGCAACCCAACAAGATCGCATTACACAGACTTCAGAGAATAATCAGAACTGCAGAAAAACAATTCTTGCTGCTAACCTGCCTTCCATTGAGGGACCTGTATACCGCACGGGTCAAAAAAAAAGGGCTGTCAGAAAATATTTACTGGACCCCTCAAGCATCCCTGGACATAAACTGTTTCAACTCTTACCCTCTAAACGTCGCTACAGAGCACTGCACACCAAGACAACTAGACATAAGAACAGTTTTTTTCCTGAATGCCATCACTCCATGTTACAAACAAATAATTCCCTCGATGAAATGTTAAACTATTTATTATATACCTCTTATTATATAATTACTGCACTACTTTTTCCTTTTCATCATTCCTATTTCACTCCATCTCCACTCCCACTTATGAAGCTGTATTGAGAGAGGCTATAGTACCTGTAGCTGGACATTTTATTTTATTTTATTTTATTATATGATTTTACATTTTATGTTTTCATTACTATTGATTGTTTCCTGATTGCTTACTAGACCTGTATGACAATCATTAAGTGCTGTACCTTATGATTCTTGACAAATGTATTTTTCTTTTATGTACACTGAGAGCATATGCACCGGAGACAAATTCCTTGTGTGTCCAATCACACTTGGCCAATAAAGATTCTATTCTATTCTATTCTATTCCTATCCTAAATGTACTTCCTAATAACCATTCATCTTTTGCCCTTTTAATCAGTGTGTTGGTCGCTTCTCTGTGCAATAAACTCCAACATTTGGTTATGGGCACCAGGACTGAATTGCACTGATTAAAAGACAAAGCAAACTTTTGCCTCACGCTCAGATAGCCAGAGAACAAAGACAAAGACAAAGGGTGTGGAAGATGGTCACCCAGTGATTTCACCTTAGCAGAGCAAAATCAAGTTCAGCACCCAGATGCAGTCTTTGACAATACAGATGCAGTCTATCTAAATACTGAGGATAGCACACTTGGAGCACCTAAAGATGACAGCACCATGGACAGCGCACAGGGGGCATCTGCAGAGCATGTTCAGCCAGAAGGGGCACGAGTCTCAGGTGATCAGCAGAACAAACATGGGCATGCCACCTTTGAGATGTGCTTGTCTTGCAAAGGCAACAGTGGTTCCAGAGCCCTCCACACAGAAGGACACTGCAAAGGTGTCCGGCAGAGAAGTGGAGGAAAACCGCAGAAGAAGAGATTGAAGCATTAGCTCAAAACAAAAGATGGACACTTACAGAACTACCATCTGGAAGGAAAGCAGTAGGATGCACGTGGGTCTTGAAGACCAAGCATGATGCAGAAGGGGAAGTGGAAAAATACAAGGCAAGACTGGTTGCAAAAGGCTACTCTCCAAACTCAACTACTCTTAACCCCTACACCACCTTCTATGTATGAAGGCCATAGATCCATCATGTTAAAAAAAACCTATATGTTATAAATACACAGTATAAATGGATCTATAAAATCAACCACAAGAACTGAAGAATTGAAACCATTATCTAAAATACAAAAACAAAAAGAAATGTGCATTAAGTTATCCCTGGTATATATTGCGCACAT
Source organism: Sphaerodactylus townsendi (assembly GCF_021028975.2). Lineage (NCBI taxonomy): Eukaryota > Metazoa > Chordata > Lepidosauria > Squamata > Sphaerodactylidae > Sphaerodactylus > Sphaerodactylus townsendi. The sequence goes on along the minus strand of NC_059440.1, from coordinate 12,604,229 downwards.
GTATGATACACCTGTTTTTGTCTTTTGTTTTTAAAAGTGCTATATTAAATTTTTGTTCTTAATCCACGTGTGCTCCTGTATCTAATTGAGCTTTAAAAATTATTTTTGGTCCCTAAAAAAAAAGCAGGAGTTCCTCCCTAGATAAAAGAGCTTGCTATTTTGTTTCAAAGTGTTTCATTCATATAAAACTCTTTCATCTCTGAACTTTAAATACAGTTTCCGTGCCAATTTGCATCCTTGCTCTGTCAATGAGCAATGCCCCTCCAAGAGAGAAAGTATCTGAATGGGAGGTGCGAGGAAGTAAATATATGTCTTAATAAATCCCAGAGGTAATCAAAGGAAAGACAGCAAAATGAAACAACTCATAAAATATTCCACAACCTCCGCAGGGAATACTTAATGTACACAAGGTCAGGCCTTTGTAATGTTAATTTAAGACTCTTAGGAAGAGATCCATCATTTTTAAAGAGCACCAGTACCATCTACAGTGACAAGTTTATGTTTTCGGAAGCAACTTCAGTCCCCCTGCACCTAAGGAAAACAGAAAACTGACAAATCTCCTATATTTCATGGCCAGGCAGCTTGTCCTGACCACAGAATGCTCATTCATGCAAACATCATATGAGAACTATGTGACTACAGCTATTGGCTGCTCACCTCTGCAGTCACAGTGGGCATTGCCGCAGAGGACACAAGAGCCAATTTTTCAGCCCGCCTGCAACTGTCTAGAAGGCCACACCTGAAGTCTGTCCCACTACAATTTGTGTAGTGTGTGTGTAAAGCATCATCCAGTTATATCTGACTTACAGCAACCCAGTAGGGTTTTCAAGGCAAGAAACTAACAGAGGTGGTTTACCATCGCCTAACTCTGTGTTGCAATCCTAGAATTCCTTGGAGGTCTGCCATGGAGGGCTGACCCTACTTAGCCTCCGAGATCTGATGAGATCAGGCTAAATTTGGGCATTAGCTGTTAAAGAAAGCCTTTTTAGTGCCCAAGACCCTGTGAAATCTCCCGCCAGCCAGCACAGCCAGTACTGTGATGGAGGTACCAATAACTTGACTTGGTGTATAGAAGTTTCTGATGGTCTCATCTTCTTTGCGTGCCAAAGCTCTCAGATTCAATCTCTGTCATTTTTAGCAAAAGGATTTCAGGTGTTGTTTCTTTACCTACTAAATAGACAGTATTAATAGGGATTATCTCTGATAGGTCCGTTCAGTCATTATTTCTTGATGCTTCTACTTCACACACTAGGAGAGCTCATTAGTGCAATCCTCTTGATACAGCTAGTTGCTGGTTTGTGTTATTAGGGCAATGTACCACCACCTCCAATCCTGTAAATACAGTTGGAAACTCTAAGAAATATCCAGTTTCTGTCCTTTGTTTCAAAGCTGGAAAACAGGAAGAAGAAGAAGAGTTGGATTTATATCCCCCCTTGCTCTCCTGCAAGGAGACTCAAAGGGGCTAACAAATGCCTTTCCCTTCCCCCTCACAACAAACACCCTGTGAGGTGGGTGGGGCTGAGACAGCTCAGAAGAACTGTGACTAGCCCAAGGTCACCCAGCTGGCATGTGTTGGAGTGCACAGGCTAATCTGAATTCCCCAGATAAGCCTCAACAGCTCAAGCGGCAGAGCGGGGAATCAAACCCAGTTCCTCCAGATTAGTGTACACCTGCTCTTAACCACTATGCCACTTAGTGACAACCAAATTTAGCAACTGGAACACAAGAGCAATGAAAAAGAAAAAAAAAGCAATGTCCTCTCCTGGTAAGTGATATTAGCGTGCCAAAAATGTAATTGACAAAGGACTGGTATAAGGCAGATCCATGAATTTGTGGCTCCAAACTGTATCTGAAAAAACAAACCAGAATCTGCTAATAGGGTTTTCCATTAAATTACTTTTCCGTACACTGGTCCATATCTATGTTCAGAAACCCTTTAGGAGACAAATTAAGAAACGTCATAAAAGGTGGAGAGCAAGGTGTGAGTCCATTAGCACCTTAAAGACCAACAAGATTTTCAGGGTATAAATGACTGAGAGTCAAAGTTCCCTTTTTCAGCACCATCCAGTGTGTATGTGAGTGGGGGTGGGGGTGGGCAAAAGGGCTCTAGGGAGCAGCATAGCCCTGCACTTGTGCATTTGCCCTCACTGAGGCACTTACCCAGGTAGAGGTGGCAGATGTTCTGGCATCCCTCAGCCCCCGCCCATCCCTCAGCCCCTCGCTGCAAAACCCAGAAGTCTGGGATGCAGTGGGGTTGCACTGGCATCCCAATCAGATATCCGGGGGGGGGGGAGAGACAGGGGGTCAGGCCGGGGTGTTTCCAAGAGTGAAGCCGATATTAGCTGGCTCCCTCTTGGGGTTTAGGGCTGGAAGTGCTGTGATCTTCCGAACTGTTTTTGAGTGGAATACTTCATTTACTGTGGTAGTGGTACTGAACTGTCAGTAGTGGTACTGAACTGTCAAAAGCTTTCACAGCCAGAATCAACTGGGTCTGTGTGGTCTGTGTGGCTGTGTGGCTGTGTGGTCTGATAATTTTGGCTCCTAATGTTTTGCTTGAGTCCAAAATGGCTGGCAGGGGAAAAAAAGTAGCATTTTTGTTGGTAAAATGCTTGCATTGCTGATTATATTTTCAGCTCACTTTCCCTTCCAAAGAAGTGAATGCAGTATACATGCAGTAAAACTGGTGTGAACTATCATGTTAGCCTACCAGCAATTCTGTGAGGTAGTTTAGTCCAGCACCAATCAGCCCAGGTCTCCTTAGGTTTTGATACATGAAACAGGACACTACCCTAAGTGAGGAGTTGGGATAGCAAGCCAGATGGTACTCCATGGAATGAGAGCCTGCAGATCTGAAAGGTCTTGTCAAGTGGTTCCCAACCTGGGGTACGTTCACCCCCAGGGGCACGTGCCAGAGCATTTTAGGGAACATCAAAATAAATTGCATAATGGGTTTGCCAATATGGCGGTACAATTTTAGGGAAATGTGTTGCCAAGGTGTATGTGGTTGAAAACAATGGGCATCACTGCTCTAGACCATTTCTGTTTTTTATCATCTGTACCACCCAGAGATGTAGCTCCAAAGGGGCGGGGAGTGCACGATGCAATGGGCATGCGCCCCTGTGGGGGTGTGGCGAGGGCATTCCGGGGCGTGGGGGCGTGGTGGGGGTGTTCTGGGGTGTGGCGGGGGCAGAGGACACACCGGTGCACCGGGCGCTTTTCGCCCTTGCTACGCTTCTGGTACCACCCCTCATCCCAATTTCATCTCTTTTACTGTACATTTTTTTGGGTGGGGAAAAGAGACAAAGGGTTGTACAACAGATGTTCCCACTGAAAATTGGGAATTGTGGAGGTCAGCTTCAGATGGATAACGTGTACTATCAGTACTATTGTTTGAAAGTGAAGCAAATCAACTTCCTCTGTTTTAAAGTTGCCGTTGTTTCATTGAAGTTTTTATCATAGTTTGTCCATGGTATGGGAGGAAGCTTCCATTTCAGGAATGGAAGAGACTATTAATGACCTGCCTGCGGGGTTTCCTATGATCTTTTGATACTTGAGGAAATAGATAGCTATGAAGAGATTCTCCTAGCTCAGCCCTGGTCGGGATCTCTTTTCTCTTTAGTTCTTGGGTTTTGTTCTGGGAATCCTCTGCTAAATTCTGCAGATATTTCAGGATCATAGCCAAGGATACTTAGCATGGATCAGAGAAATCAGGGAGAGGGAAACTTCCAGATTTCTGTAATTTAGGAATTGGGGCAAAGGGAATTCACCCAGGAATTCATCCAGTTTCTTTGATGTCTGCTGAGCACAGAAACAGAAAAAGAGAGTGAGATACCTCCAGGTATGCATTTCAACAATTTAGGGAAACTTGGATAACATGCCAAGGGCTCCAAATTGGCTTTGTAATTTGTGTCTTATAATGATTATCTAATGGCATATTAAAATACTATAACATTAGAGAATCCTCACAAGTGACTCTCTAATGTGATTTTAAAAATAACACATTAGAGAATTACTTAAAAATACACTAGAGAGCCTACTGAAGTCCTTGGTGTGATTTTACAATGATCCCTTAATTGCAGACAAATGTTCCCAGGGTCCTCCTGTCCCCCCCTCCCCTCCTCTGCTTAATGTATGCTCTTAACAGGAAACTTTAGTAAGGTCCTGGATGTGTTTTTCTGGTGATTTCATATGCTGGAAATATTCATTTATGGAACCTGAGCATCCAGCATAGTACAGGTGTTAGGACAGTGGTGGTGAACCTTTGGCACTCCAGATGTTATGGACGACAATTCCCATCAGCCCCTTCCAGCATAGCCAATTGGCCATTCTGGCAGGGGCTGATGGGAATTGCAGTCCATAACATCTGGAGTGCCAAAGGTTCGCCACCACGGTGTTAGGATGTTGGACTAGTGTCTTTGAGACCCTGGTTCAGTTCCCCGCTACTATTTTGTTGATTTTATTTTTGTGTAAAACTTTTCTAAGCTGCCTTTCCACCCAGCTCAGGGTCCCCAAGGTAGCAAATGTCTGAAATATTAAAACATCATTTAAAATACATACTATGTAAGTACTTATGTACCTACATATGTATGTATGTGTGTGTATATGAAATAGTTAGAACAATTAAATAAAATAGATAGAGGAACGTAAACATAGACACACAAACAGGCAGAAGGCTAGAAAGAATTAGCTTGCTATAGCATATACTGAATTACTAATTATTTTATTTATAATGGCAATAACAGAATGCAGAATAAGACACTAACTTTGCTACAGCAAGTAATAAATTAATAATTTCATTTTTCAAAAAAATCTTCCATACGATTTAATTAAAATGATTTCTGACAAAAAAAATTATTGGCTGTAGAAATATATCAATTATTTCGTTCAAGAATATATATCAAATATTTCGTTAAAGAATTTGGTACACACTGGGACAATATATCAATCTCTTACTGAAAATTCTAATTTTATGTGAATATCCAGGGCCATTTGAAGTTATTTTTGTGGTAAGTTAAAAAAAAGTTATATGATCTTTTGTAGATATTCAGTTTATTATTTGTAATGTTGACTATCATGGAGCCTTAACATGTATTGTTGGTTTTAATTTGTTTTATATATATAAACACCTACATAATAACCTACGTTACAATTATTCACTTATACATACAAAACACCAATTGGTACAGTTAGACAATTTTTGACCCTGGCTAACTATATGTGTTTCAGCCAAATGGCCTTCCTCAGTAGTCAAAACATAAACATCAAGCATCCAGACAAGAAATGATGTTTATTATAATCTTTTTAACTAAGATGAATTAATTCTAAAAATTGGGGAAGAAAGAACAAAAGAAAAAATAAATTGTAAGTTAATGGCGTAAACAGATTATCATAATAAATTTAGCAGCCAACACAGAATCATAAAAACAGCACGAACAGAAACAAACACAGTTACGTTGTCAGCTACAGTGTACAATTCACAACCATAATATCAGATTAATTTCATAATAACTTCCATAATAATGAACAATTCCATTACAATTACTCATCGTAATAAATTATTTACTGTAATTGCCATGATTGCTAAGACTAAGGCCCACTCCGCACAGGCCTGTGAAGCGGCGGCACATCGGTATACGTGATGCTGGTAGAGTCCTGGGACCATTCACACTCTCCAATGCGAGCGGCCCCAGAGCCGCCACAGCCCGCGGAGGCACCTTCGCATGGAGGCACTTCCGTTTTCTTTGTGAACTTACCTTCTCTTCCCTGGCCAGTTCTGCAGGGACAAGATACACGCCCCAATAGCCATGTCCCCTCGTTGCTGCAGAGCTGTGCAGGGAAGAGAAGGTAAGTTTACAAACAAAATGGAGGTGCTATTCGCTTGGCACCAGGTGCAAAACGCTGTTTTTGAAAAGACTCGTTCAGTGGTGGGTCTCAGCAGGTTCGCACCACTTCGGCAGAACTGCTTGTTAAAATGGTGCTTGTGAACAACCAATTGTTAAATTATTTGAATCCCACCACCAGAACCGGCTGTTAAATTATTTGAATCCCACTACTGGACTCGTTCATTGAGCGAGTTTCAAAAACAGTGTTTTTGTGGGGGTGGGGGCACTGTGCTGACTATTTTTAGAGGTGGCAGCCATGCAAAGCCCTCCCCTGGAACGGTGTTTTTACAGCTCCAAGGGCGTTGTTTTTGGCCCATGCAGAGTGGGCCTAAGATAATGTTAATACCTCTTGGTGTAAGTCCTACAGAAGTTAGGCTTGATTTAAATATGAAGTTATCAGAGTGAATGAAGTTAGCTGTACAGCTTGTTAAGGCTCTGGTTTGGACACCTACAGAACAGCTGCTGTTGCATAGTTAACATGCCAGAGAGCCATCGATCCATTAAATCATTGTTGTGTTAATGTGCTAACTATGCATGTGTGGCCAAGCGGTTTAAAAGAGATATTTGGTCTCAAATTCATGCATGAAGCTGTGTTACAGGCCCTTTTCACACAGGCCAGGAAAAGTGGGGGGAAGGCGGGTTGCATAAACCCGCCTTCACTCCAGCCCCTTCGCACAGCTGGCTGTCCTATGGACAGCCAAAACATTGGGTGGGGTGTGTGCCTTTGCACAAAGGCACTTTTAAAAACTTCCCTGCCTCCTCCCCCCACCCCCATCTGCCTTCAAAAGTGCGCCTGGGCCATGATACGGCCCGTTTCCCCTACTTGGCTCTGTAGATGGGAGCCGGTGAAGGGGTTTTCGAGTATCACATTATGTGCGATTCTTGAAAAACCCGGGTTGGGGGGGAAATGTGGAGCAGATCTGCATTAGGATCAGGATCTGTGTGAAGTTCCCCCCCAACCCGGGTTTTTTACCAGGTTTATCCCGGTTTAATTGGCCAGTTCAGAAAGGGCCATACTGAGTCAGACCATCAGTCTATCAAGGTCACTACTGTTTACTACAACTGGCAGGGGCTCTTCAAGGTCTGAGGTCAAGGTCTTTCACATTACATGCCATTAGACACGAAAAGTTGAAACTAGAGTCTTCTGCATGCCAATGAGGTACTCTGCCATTGAACTGTGGCCCACACAATGTTGAATAAAAGTACCTTTGCCTCAACAGTGTTATCCTGAAATCATTCCATGTCCCCAAAGCACTCAACTAAAACGTGGAACTCACTTCTAGAGGTCATAGCATAATCCATGAGCATAGATGGCTTGAAGAGGGGATTAGGCAGCTTCATGGAGAAGCACATCAATAGCTATTGGCCACAGTGACTACACGGAACTTCCATCTCAGAGACAGTTCACATCTGAAGACCGGTGCTAGCAGGTAATATCAGGGAAAGGCGCTGTGTGAAGCAGGATGCTGGACTAGATGAACTACCGGTCTGAAAAGCAAGGCTGTTACATTCTTCTCAAGACACAACAGGGACAACGATGTAGGTAATGATTTAGTTGGCAGCAGGACCAGAAAATGGCTCCAACCCAGACAAATAAGGACGATTGGAGAATGTGGTGCGAGGCTCTGCCCTTCAGTCTCTCTCCCTCTTGCTCCTATCGGTGGTCCCAAGCTACCTTTTTGATCGCAGTGCCTGGTCGGCTAAGTGACCTCAGGTGGCTAAATTCAAAGGGTTGGCCTACAGCCCTGGAGCAGAGCCAGCAAGATGCTGATGTTTGACAAGGCTGTAATGAGAATTTTGTGTTCTGTGCAAGGCAGACACAGTTGGAAATATAACACCAGGGGCCCTTGTAAACTCATCCTGGTTTTCTCTTTCTCCTTTTTGGGGAGGCAGATAATTGAGGGGACTGTTCTCCCTGGGTCTTGGCAATCGCTGTTTGAAAGGTCACAGCGGCGGACACGATGGTTTTGAGCAGACCGTTTCCCTTCCACGCATTCAGCATTATTGCTTCTCTCAATGTTACCCCAAGGCATCTTTTCTTCTTTGCACAGATGGTCTCGCTCAGCCCTAACAAAATGTTTTAAGCCATTGCATAAATTAAAGTAAGAGGCCCCCAAAGTACACCAGCCCTACTATTTGATAACAAAACCGCGGAATGAATGCAGAGGGTCGCATCCTTATCTGCAGAAAATTCGGGAGTCAGAGAGGGGAGGGGGGTGGATTGGGAATGAGTTTAATTTTTATTGACTTTCAATATCTATATATTATATGGGACTGTAAAACCGTGTTGCTAGTATATGGTCTTTAAGGAGAGTTCATAACAGGAGGCGTTGAAAACAGAAAAAAAATATGGCATTGGTTGAGCACTAAGAATAGGAGTTTGTCTTTTCAGATTAGCCTGTGCACTCCCACACACGCCAGCTGGGTGACCTTGGGCTAGTCACAGCTTCTCGGAGCTCTCTCGGCCTCACCCACCTCACAGGGTGTTTGTTGTGAGCGGGGAAGGGCAAGGAGATTGTTAGCCCCTTTGAGTCTCCTGCAGGAGAGAAAGGGGGGAATATAAATCCAAACTCTTCTTCTTGGCATAGATGAGTATGGGATAACTGCAGATTTTATGGTGGTGCCACCCTCTAATTTCATGTGTAGAGCAAAAATTCGAGTCCAACAGGCCAACTTCAGCTGACCTTTATGAGGCATACCCACAAGAAATAAAACCAGGTACAAAACAGAGTACAAAACAGAGCAGGGGGAAAAAATCTACACAGTTCTAAAAGCAAAACTTGACCCCAGGACAAACCACATCAGACCAGAAACGAGGTGAAGGAGCTTCCCTTATGATCTTATCTTGATCACCTCTAAGAAAAATTCAGCTGTTTTACAGTTATTCAGCAGGTGTATACCATTTATATGCTCAGAACAACCTATTTTATTCCCTAGTGTTGGGACAAGTAATGAAAGTCTAGGTAACGCATACCTCAGACAAGAATACATGATGTGATCAAGGGTCTAAATCCTATCCTGACAGTATGCACAGATTCTATCTTGGAGCGGGAGGTTCAGCTGTCAACCCTTGAGAATGGCAGAGGGGAATGCATTGCATCTAGCTCGAGTAATAGCCCATCAGGCAGGAATCCAACAGGCCTTTAAAGCCAGAGGTGGGATCCAGCAGGTTCTCACAGGTTCCCCAGAGTAGGTTACTAATTGTTTGTGTGTGCCGAGAGGGGGTTACTAATTGGTGATTCTGCCACGTGATTTTTGTCTTAGTTACACCCCTCCTCTCAGCAGTAGCGCGCAGAACTTGAAGCAGTCTAGCAGGAGGTGCACCGGCGTGCGTGGCAGCCTGCGCCTGCGTGCATTCGTTTCCCGCCCAAGGACCGGCGCAGCGGCTGCGTCTTTGCCACAACCTCGCCCAGGAATGCCCCGCCCCCGGAATGCCCGGCCACACCCCCATTGTGCCCCGCCCAGCCCCATGGGTGCTATGCCACAGCTTGAATCCCACCACCATGGGAACCTGTTACTAAAATGTTTGGATCCCACCACTGTTTAAAGCTCAATACAATTTTTCAGGGTGTAAGCTTCCACACATGAAGTTGCCTTTTAGTAGGCCATACCATTGGTCCATCAATGGCAAACGACCTCGTAAACATAGTTTGCCTAGTAAATGTTGTGATGCGGCGTGACCCCTTGGGTCAGGAAGGATTTGGTGCTTGCACGGGGGAGTACTTCTACCTACCTATCCTAACTATCTGATTACAGGCAAACAACAAGTTAACTCTTTCATGACTGCGGGGCCTAGCACTCGCAAAATCTAACAACAACAAAGCCTGCAACTGCAGGTCCCAAACTGAATTCCCAGTATTGCCAGCAAAAAAAAGGGGGCTAGATTTGCAGGTCTTGCAAGAAGCCCTGGTGAGATTTTGAGAAACTGGAACCAGTCTGAGCTAGATGTCCTGACAGCATTCTCCAAGTAGAAAGAGGACTGTAATCCCAAACCAAAAGCACAGTCTTAATACTGGTATCTAAGATGACAGATGTCTCCATGTGTTCTAGTGGGGAAACGCTTCACAGCTCTGCCAAATGCCGGGAAAATAATTCTATTCTCTCTCTCTTTCTTTCTCTCTCTCTCTTACTCCCCCTTCTAGATGTACATTCTGGCTTTTTTGTTCCAGCATTTCCATTTTGTGCAATAATGGATGTGTAGGAAGCTAATGATGCAGTCTCTAGGTGTTGCTGTACTACGTAGAGTACTGATAATGAGCTGGAAGTGGTGCGGGATGAGTCCCCGATGATGCATTTTGATTACCTTGGAGGCATTGTCCCCTGTATGCTCCTTTCCTCCTTGATGTTTCTGTAAAGAACATTTGGATTTTGATGAGGGTATTGTGTATTTGACTTTTAATTAGATTTGCAGTATGTTGGGTTAATAAACCACAGCCGCATTCTTAAAGGGTGGCTGCGGTATTTGTCGAACGAATGGTGTACGGCTGAGAGGAGCAGGTCTCTCCCTCCCCCACCCCAACGGTAATGCAAGTAGGGATGATTTCAGGTTTTTCTTCACCGCCATTTCGTCCCAAGAGTCGCCATTTTAGTTTGCTTGTTTAAGCATTGGTCGGCCACTTTTCTCCAAAAAGGGACTTAAAGCTTGACCGCCCTTTACATGCACGCAACGTAATCTTAGCAGAATTACCCGTCACCTCTCAGTGTTTTGTAAAAGTCTGCTGTGAAAGTAAAATCAATTGTTAACTTGTTGGAGTTGCCTGTCTCAAGCCACCACACCCAATGGGCATAGGTGGGTAATAACATTTTTAAAAATGTGTGTTGGTTGGGATTCCAACTTCTTTTTCATATGTTTGCTGAGGTTCCAGTTTGCTTGAAAGTAGGATAGTAACCATACAGTATGCTTTTTTCTGATTCTAGATCTGTAGTACTGTATACCACTTCTTATTGTGAAAACCCAATCAATGCTTTAAAAATTTGTGGAAAAGTCATAATTCAGTAGTGAAAACACTTTGTAACTGATACCGGCCGCTGATGCACGTGCCCCTCCCCCTTTTCTAGTGGTCCCCTCTTTGAAGGTCCCCATAACATCTGAGGGACCTACTGCTCCCCTCCTGGGAGGGTTTTAGTTTCAGATGCGTGATGGTATATTGGAACGCTGCCAAAATTGTATTATAGTTGTTTTTTGTTATGGTAGAATTGTGCTCTATTGTATAAATTAATATGTTGTGCCCAGAGCTCTTCGAGGGAGGGCGGTATACAAAACTAAATAATGATGATAATGATAATGATGATAATGATAATAATGGTAATGACGAAGACGCCGACGCCGACGATAATAATAATAATAATAATAATAATAATAATAATAATAATAATAATAATAATAATGTATGTAATACAATGTAATACAAAATACAAAATACAAAATCCAGCATATTGATCTTGTTTGCTGTGTATAACTGTTTTGTAATAATAATAATAATAATAATAATAATAATAATAATAATAATAATAATAATAATAATAATAATAATAATAATAATAATAATAATAATAATAATAATATGCCCTGCTGGGATCCACACGATTACTATGCTGATACATTACAACTTCCTAGGCCTCGAATTGTAATGAAGGCCAACAACCAGGTAAAGATCTGGCAGCTGTGAAATCTACCAATAATAATAATAATATACACCCCATGATTCCCAATGGATTTCTAGTGTATCCCTCTTAGGCCCCTTCCGCACATGCAGAATGCACTTTCAATCCACTTTCAATCCACTTTGCAGCTGGATTTTACTACTATGTGGAATATCAACATCTACTTACAAACTATTGTGAAAGTGGACTGAAAGTGCATTATTCTGGCTTTGCGGAAGGGGCCTTATACCATACTGATGATCAAGTTTAGATTGCATTGAGCAGGAGGTTGGACTAGATAGCCTGTATGGCCCCTTCCAACTCTATGATTCTGTATGGTTCTATGAGTGGCTATATGGAAAGCAGAGCAGTGGAGCCAACAGAAGTCAAGTTAGGCGCTCCTGCGTGCTCAGGGGACTCACTACGGCATGCAAAAATATACCAGCTACGATCTAATTAGAACAGCATATATTTGTTGCCTTTGGAGAAATTGGGGATCAGTTAAGGAGAGGAAGGAGAAAGCAGATGAGGTAGCAAAAGAATCCTACTCAGGTCCTTACAGATTCCAGTATGCTAGAAGAGAAGAAGATTTATGTGCAGAGATTTCTTTGCCGTTTGGTATTTCCCTCGGGATTCTCCATTTTGTATCTACGTTCACGGATCATTTCTTTTTCTTTTTAAGTTGCCATTGATCTCTCTTTATCTGCGTCTGCGTTTTCCTGTAACAAAATCTTAAAATCTTAGAAGTCAAACCCTGAATTCTTCTTCGCATGTTAAAAACAACACAACTTGATGTTTTCCCCACCAGAAATCTTTTTTTCCCGCCCCTGTTGATTTCGCCCTTTTATTTAGCAAGGTGCTCCAGCAATTCAATCCATATACTGTTACATACACTCCTATAATTTAGCTGCCATTTTTGCCCAGGCGAGATGGTGATTGGTTATGGCAGGACTGTAATACATTGTCAGCCTTGGTTACTCAGAGCTTGTTGGCGGTGGCCTAACATTGCCGGAGACACGGTGTCACTGCGAAATCCTTTGACAACGCGGATGCTGTGGTTAATTCTGAGCGATAATAACTGCAGGGGTTGATATAGGGCACAACGAGAAGCCACATTCTCAACGGGCTGAGGGGGGAGGAAATTTGAGCAAGCTGGGGATGTTATCACCGAATACCGTGTTTCTTTTATCAGGGGATTTGTTTTTTTTTTCATTTTTGTGTTTGTACACTCATCGTTGTGAAGTTTAGCTCTACTGGAAGCCGGCGCCGTGGCCGGCCTGAACAGCAACGGGTATCGTTCCTGCTGAGTGATGAAACAGTATGGTGGGTCAGGCTGGCTGTATTAGGCCATACTGAAAACTTTAACACAGATATAATCAGCAGGCAAACTTACCTTGTTTAATCTTCCTGGTTTTCATCGTAGGCAAAGTTCAGTTCAGGTGATGTCATTGGCTGAAATTTGTCTTGAGCTCAAGCAGCATCGTCCTTGCATAGTAGCCTTTTGTACCACAGAGCAAGGATTTTGTGACTGATAAGTTGCAGCTTGCAGCTGGTTTTCCCCACTTTGCAAAATGAAATCAACCCATTTTCCAGGCAGAAGCATGTATCCTTCAGAGTCATCGTTGGGTCATTAAACAGACCCACCTTGTAAAACATGGAATTACTTGCTGTTGGTCCTCCCTTTGTGTCTGCCCAGACAGTTGCATCCTTTAAATGATCAAAGTTAGACCCATTTTTTTCTGTTCACAGTCAGCAGTACATGTGGTCATGGGCAGTCACTGATAGTACACAGAGACACCTAAGTAATCAGTCCCAATCCAGAACAACATTCCTGACAGTTTCTCCCATTTTAACTACATACCTATGAATAGTGTAAACAGAACCATCCAAATTCAATCAGAAACATCTGAACAACTCAGGGAATGATCAGATCTCTGATCACAACTGGCAAAAAGGTATCACCCCAACCAGGAGATGATCAAGCTCAACTAGTTTATATGTAGAAACGCCCATTCAAATTCCCACTTAATATTAGAGTGCATAGACCATAAACACAAATCTAGAAGGATGTCATCTTCGAGTTACACAGATCTGAGCAGTCCACTAGCCTTTGGTGAGGCTGGCCACTGAGTCCGCCCTTCTTTGTTGCTCCTTACAGCTTTGTCATCTGCTGACTGAATATCGGCCAGTCCCCTCCCGGGGGGTCAATGCCAGACATCATCTACTTATTTTAATTGTGGAAGATCACTGCTGCTAGTGTTTTAATGTTTAATTTATTTATTGTTTTAACTGAAACTATTTGTTGTATTCAAAGGTTGATTGGTTTGTGAACCGCCCTGAGCCCTTCGGGGGTAGGGCGGTCTATTAAATTTAATGATGATGATGATGATGATGATGATGATGATGATGATGATGATGCATGTTATGTAAATAATTTGCTAATTATATCAACCAGGCACACAAATTCTTATTTCGGCTATCAGTTTGCCCACCAACATCTTCACTTACTTACTTACTTATTTGGCTTCTATGCCACCCCTTCCCTTACAGGTAGGAGGTGTGAGGGAAGTATCTGACCTTTGGGTCATATCAGGACATACTCCTATTTTCTTCTCTAGCAGCTGCAAAAGTTTGTCAGGGAAGCATGTAGTAATCATTGCTGGAACTTCCTCATTGGCTAAAATAACAGTAGCCAGGAATGTGTTTTGTAGCTCACTGAGCAATTGTTCCGGGTATTAGACTGGAAACAGTAGTGATCAGAAGGACCTCTTCATCATGGGTTTCAACCTCCACCTCACCATCCACGGTCATTCCCAGTAAGGGAGGCTGGAATTGGATAGTCCCAGGATACATATTGGCTATACCCATACAGCTGAACTTTGCATGAGCAATTGAGCATATTCAGAAGCATTTTCCTCAAGAATGTCTGTTTCGGTCCTCTTTGACTTGCCATTCCTAGCTCCTTAATAACTCCTACTTGTGCATATGACTACCAAGGAACCATCTAGCTCTGGGTTAACATGTCACTGAACACTCCGAATTCTAGGATTGAAAACATTCCATTTAAGACACAGGTATCAAACTCGTGCCCCTCCAGATGTTATGGACTACAGTTCCCATCATCCCCTGCCAGCATCTGTAATCCATAACATCTGGAGGGCCGCGAGTGACACCTATTGTTTAAGAAGAGAGTTCATCCTCTTACAAATGGCACCCGTGCTGTTAAAAGCACAGAACTTGTAAGTTAAGCCATGTCTTAACTTCTGTACCTTGTAAGCAAGACGCACGCTGTACAGCTTTACACGTCATGCTCACTTACAAATTAGACTCCATGTGCCTACATTTTATTTTGGTCTTACAGTTTGACATTGGGCTTGGGGATGTGTCTAGGTAGGAATGAAAAAAGACAGCATAAAATGTCTCCATGTTTTCATGCATGCATTCACCACCCAGAGGGCTAGACACTTTCTTTCTTTTCAGATAAAACCTAACAAGTCCATGATTTCTTATGATAACCACTATGGGCTTTTTTTTCCAGCTTTCGTTAGCTGTGAGCCTGCAAAGCCCCAGACCCCAACTGAAAATAAAGCCCGTCTCTACTGTCGAGTCATGCACCTTCTCCGTGGATCTGTGCTCTTTATTTCCTTTGTGTTGCCTTATTTTAACGGCTGACTGTCTTTGCTCACACACACACACACACACAAAGTTCTGTCATGTTCATTAGTTCCTTCTGCCAACTGATCTTGTCAGAGTGGAGATGTGCAATTGAGCTGACAGCCGGTAATTGGCATCCCGTGTAACTCATTACTGCATCAAGGATCTGGCAAGTCCGACGGGAGGAGCCCATGTGCATTCGGTTGACACCAAAGCTCCCTTTCATTTGCCGTTGTCTGTTACACCCAGTGGTTGTCTCGTCACTGTTTGCACCAGGTTCCCCTCACTCCATGTCAAGCCAGGAACTTGTCAGAATGATGAGTTATGGTTCAGGCAGATTGTTCTGTGGCAGATGTTTTCTTAGGTGGCCTGCTTTGGAATAGTTGGGAGAGGGACAAGGTGGCAAAGATTCTTCACACACTCTTGTCATTCCTTTTTTTATCTGAGGCCCCTTCCGCACTTGCAGAATAATGCACATTCAGTCCACTTTCACAATAGTTTGCAAGAGGATTTTGCTATTCCTCACAGTCAAATCCAGCTGCAAAGTGCGCTGAAAGTGGATTGAAAGTGCATTGTTCTGCATGTGCGGAAGGGGCCTGAGACTATACCAGCTTTCAAGTTCCCTGGTAATTGGCCTATGTTGTTCTCTTTTGTAACCTTATGTTGGCTGCTGTAACGGACTCAGACCAGACAATCAGAATCACCACAGAAGAACGGGATCTTTATTGAAAGGCTTAGACTCCATCCAAAGGCTTGCAAGCAATGAGAAGACTCTCACCCAACCCCCACAAAAACCTTCACACACCAGACCAGACCAGACCAGTCTGAGAAAAACGCCAAGGCAAGACAGATAACACACACACAGCAAAAACCAACAGCCGGTGTTAGACAGTAACAAACCAACATTCTGATCCCCTCTTCACAGGTGCTGTGTAAATGTTTTGTGGCATGAGTTCCTACACTTGCCGTTCTTCTGGGTTCAATACCTTCCCCAAAGTTGAAGTAGATGCATCTTTTCTACTGGATTTTATATGCCTGGGGGGCGGCATGTTTTATACCAGTCCAGGCCTGAAGCATGACAATGCGGATTTTGCTGAAACATAGCACTATTCTGTCTGGCAGAACATAAAGAACATAAGAACAAACAATAGCGAAGCTGGATCAGTTAAGAGTCCATCTAGTCCAGTTCTCTGCTTGCTACTCACCGACATTACGCGGTTTGGTTTTAGGAGCTCACATGCGGGATGTGAAAGCGAAATGACGGCGCTACGGCTGTTGCTCCCGAGCACTTCGGAACTGTTAAGAACATTTGCAATCTCAAGATCAAAGAAGGTCGGGGAGACCGGGGTAGCCATAAATCGACTTCCCCTCCATAAATCTATCCAAGCCCCTGTTGTGAAGAAGGTTCTTGGCTTGGTGAGCACGATATTGTCGAGAACATGGCTTCTTCCGCTCAAATCCTGCTCCTCTTTGGCTCTAGCAAATTTGGACACTTATACAGGTAGCTGTTGTGGGCTACCAGAGAATAATTAGATTTGAGTCCAGCAGCAGCTTAGAGACCAACAAGCTTATACCCTGAAACAATTGTTGTTTCATGTGCACTGGACAATGCGTGTACTACCAGGGGTCTGCAGCCTGCGTCTCTCCAGATGTTCATGGACTACAATTCCCATCAGCCTCTGACAGCGTGGCCAAATTGGCCATGCTGGCAGGGGTTGATGGGATTTGTAGTCCATGAACATCTGGAGAGCCGCAGGTTGCAGACCCCTGCGCAGTACACTATATATGAGCTTCCGATCATTCACAAGAACCAGGAATTTCTACCACAAGATGAAGATTCCAGTTCCGCTGAATGGAAATTCCTGTGAATGGAAAATCAGAGTACAGCACCAAATCACATGTGCATTTCAGGGGCATTGTGTTTTCCAGGCACGCATCTGTGAGCTCCCAGTTCACGTGAATGGAATGTCTGCCAAGCTCTTCTGTCCCTGGCTGTGAATGTTATGATATTCTTGTATGTGATGTTGGCAGAGCTTGCTGAAAACCTTAGACTGAGATTGATCTTACATTTAAACAAGGACCATTTATGTCTGTACCACCTACCCTACAGCTGTTTGCTTCACAGTGGGGTTTTCTTGTGGGTTTCTTTCTCCTTCTGTGACATGTCCCTTGCCAAGTCAATCTGCCCTTTTTGCCTGCTCACTGCTTCCTTATTATTTTTGTGCAAATCCTATCTGGGGAAGTTGTTTGCTGTGTTTTGGGGGTTTTTTTGAAGGGGAGGTGCCATTTTTTTGGTCTAACATGGCTTCACTAGACTGTGTCAATTTCATGTCAGTTTCACAATTTTTTAAAAAATTGCTTCAGCAATTTTTTTTAAAAAAGCCTTTCTGATCATTGTGAAGTAGCAGCCCAAATGTTTTTGAAGATGGGGGGCGGGGGGAATACAAGGTGGTATAGGGCCCAATCCAGAGGCCACTGCAACTGGGAAACAGCAACATGCTGTGCTATTGTCCTACCTCCAGAGGGCTTCCAGGCAGTGTGGGGATGCAGCAAACACCCAAAATAACCCCAGCCACCAGAAAGCCCTCCATAGGGCAAAACAGAGTTAAGTCCAATTCTGATACTGGGGGTGTTTCCGGGCCAAAAGCCCAGCGGAAGTCAACTAAGGTTGGCTCCACCCCTGCAATCGCCCCTAACCATCCCCCAGCCATACTGGCAGCTGACTTTAGGCTGGTACAGCCTTGCTGGTGCCATGGAACTCCACAGAGCTCCAAAGTGCCTGCCCACCTCCCTGTTTGCCATCTCCACTGGCAGTTCACCCTTCTTCAATTGAAGAAGAAGGATTTATATCCCACCTTTCTCTCTTATAAGGAGACTCAAGGTGGCCCCAACCTCACCCTTCCTCACCAGCCTTGAACAGACTGCTTGTGAAGTGCGGTGGGGCTGAGCGAGTTCGAACGCGCTGAAGCCTGGCGCCTGGGTCACCAGCTAACAGGAATGTGTGCAGGAGTGTGGAAACACATCTGGTTCACCAGAAAAGCCTCTGCCACTCAAGTGGAGGAGTGAGGAATCAAACCTGGTTCTCCCAGATTACAATCCAACCACCTACATACGCTGGCACCCTTGCCCTTACCGGATACCCTGCTATTCACCAAGCACCAAACACTGAAGTGACGCATTTGTTTTATGTTCTAAGGTCTTTTTGTTGTTAAGAGTTCACTGGAATAGTCCATGCAAGAAGGTGAGATTCTTTATTGCAATCTAAGAGGATTCTTTAAATGGGAAGTAGCTTAAATATCCCATTTGCAAGTCAAAACTTTAGGACTCTCTTAAATGATTTTGTTTAAGCAGGAATAGAAAGGGTTCAAATCCCAAGTGCATAGAGCTGGGGGGCGGGGAGAGGATCTGATGAGCCTTTTTATATTTTATAGAAGACAGATCAAGAAACTGGTAGATACCATCAGTGGAAGTATACCAATACATTTTCATAAACTTAAATAAGGCCTGAAAGAGATTTCCCCCTCCTTTATCCTCCAGAGAAAATTTCATGTCTGATTAAATAGTTTACACAAAGTTAATCTTTCCCCCCCTGCTCAATGCATTATCATCTCCAGTATTATTCACATAGCAATTCCTCCATGAACCATAGGTAATGAAAACAACATTTCTTCCAAATGGAGTACATATAACCAAAGAACTCAAACAATATTGGTATTGGCCTGTGTTTTCAAAACTGGTTTATTTGCTTAGCACCTAACATTTCCAAGTGACTTTTAAAAATGTTTATTTTTTCTGAAGGGTGAAGTGAATTTTGCATTTAGATTGATGGAAAATGTTTTGCATTTGAAGGAACTAGTAAAGAAGCGGCCAAAAAATGGGAAAAAAACCCAACCCCTCCCCCCAGTTGGAAAAAATCTCCTAAGGTTAAAAATGCAGCACTTTAAACCGAGTACTGCGCTGGAAACCGTCGGCTGAAACAGAATCACGCCGCCAACGCCGAAAGGTAACATAATTGGTCTGTATAGCAGCAATATAGAAAACGAGTGTGCTTTAGAGAAAGCTAATATAGCTCTACTTAATAATTTCCTTCAAGAGTCTGAATTTGAATGCATATTTCACCCAGCTGGAGGCAAACAATTTCTGCCCATACCTTCTAGTGGAACTTGCCAGGGGGACCGCGCGCAATCTATTCCAGTTCTTGAAGTTTCCCTGAACTGTGCAGAAAGTTAGCCGCAATTTTCCACCACATTGTTTCCACCGGCAATTTGTCCCAATTGGACAGAGTTTCTTTTTGCTCTTCTCGCCTGCTGTATTCTAGCAAGTGAAACTCCCTTCTGCCGACTTTGGGAGGGACTCGCAACCGGCGATGCTCACAGCCTCATTACGATTGCTCCGCGTTGAACCTTGTTCATTTCAAGCTTCTGATCAGATCACCCTGGGCTTCACCCCGTATTGAGGGCGCGTACCAAGTACCATACCGGGGCAACTTTGCTTCTTTTGCGGCTACGCTTATGTTAGCGGAACCGCGGTCAGAAAGCCTTAATAAACTATTGGCCAGTGGCAGTTGCTCAACTGTGTTACCGCTTGTGCAACCTGGCTTTACCGACGGTTCTGCGGGCAGTACTTGGAAGGAGTTGCAAAGAACCAAATTTAAACAAAACAGTTTACTTCTCTTTACAAATAACATGAAGCATATAAACATTTAACATTTTGAATTCAAGGTTATATTTCAGGTTTGCATTTCAAGTCCTTATATTTACAGTCTACTGATATTTTAAGATCCAATTCTTCTTTACAGGTGGTTGGTTTTGAAGACTTCTGAGGCTTGGTGAGCGGGATTCAAGATGATGAAGGTTTAACTCTCACCGATACGCTTTACGAAACCCTGAAACAATGCAATTCCACAACATTTAAAATATCGCCCGAAAATAAACTCCCTTCCCACTGGTTCCACCACAACATTGCAGTTACAGCCACTGAAACAAGGTGTTAAAAGGGCTTAATAAAATCAATCAAGATTCCCAGCCTGGTAGCCTTGCTTCCTCCAACCTGTAGGTTCTGCGAAGCATTCGGCTTCTTTTGCTGGAAGACTCCACCCCTTGCTACAGACAGCCATTCTGACACAGGGGTTACACTTGCAGCTGCTTTTCCACCTTACAGACTGGAAGAAAAGTCTTCTTGACCTGCTAGCTCAGTCACCCAGCAGAAATGTATAAGGCAGGATGCGCCTGATTGGAGTCTACCACGCTCTCATGTGGATTGAGGGGGGATTCAAACCAGTTCTCCCTAGAATTGGGAACCTGCCCTTAACCACTACACCACGTTGGCTTCCCCAGAGACATTGTTGGATATTGTTATCTACTTGTCGAGCATAGGATCATATGCAGCTTGCCTCCTCTTTATGCCTGTTCTGCACCGCTCGTGGGGCTCAGGGGATGGAGGGAGAGGAAGAAGGAGGAAGAGGAGGAGGAGGAGGAGGGGGAGTTTGGATTTATATCCCCCCTTTCTCTCCTGTAGGAGACTCAAAGGGGCTTACAATCTCCTTGCCCTTTCCCCCTCACAACAAACACCCTGTGAGGTGGGTGGGGCTGAGAGAGCTCCAAAGAACTGTGACTAGCCCAAGGTCACCCAGCTGGCATGTGTGGGAGTGCACAGGCTAATCTGAATTCCCCAGATAAGCCTCCACAGCTCAAGCGGCAGGGCGGGGAATCAAACCCCGTTCCCCTCGAGATTCATTTACCTTAGCGCGCTTGACCCCAGGAGGCTGACCAAGCTGCCTCTGGTTGAGGTTCGGGGTTCGATACCACAGCCTCTGTAACACCGTTCCAGTTGTGACGTCCCTGGAGCTGGCTTTCTGGGGCACCTCCTAGCCAGCCAGCCTTACAGGATTGTTTAAAGGCTCACATCCAGCTAGGGAGTGTGAACTGGTTTGCATACTGAAAGCATTCCATAAATGTGGAAGCATTCTGTAGTTATTAGCTTTAACACAGGAGTGGGATCCAACCAGTTCTCACCCCTTCTCTAGAAGTGGTTACTAATTTTTTCTGAGTGCCCAGAATGGGTTACTAAAGCAACCTCCCTGCCCAATAGGGACTGGAGGTGCGTGTGTGTGGCGGCACCACTGTTTGAATCCCTCCACCACCGGAACCTGTTATTAAAATTTTTGGATCCCACCACTGGCTTTAACCCCAATACGTCTCTAGCTCACATTCTTAGGGGGTGTGTGCTGTAGCAGCGGACCCTTTAAGAAGTCTGCATCTCCCCCTCCCCCAAAAACATGGCTTGAATTTCGTTAGCAGTGTGACAATGAGAGAGATAAATAGATGTGACAGTTATGAATGATGTACTGTCATGCACTTCTGCATTCAGGCTGAAATAAATTGACACCGCCGTCAAACCGTGGCTACGGTCAGGAAAGGCCTCTGATGAACCTTCTAATGTGGTAAATGGGAATCTTAATTCTTCATTAACTGGGAAAGGGAGATTTGGCCGTGTAATTTCCTCCATGCTGCCTGTTTTAAAGATTCCAATAACCCAGCATTTACAGTTGACTAGGCAAAGATTGCATTTTCTTTCCCAGATTCGGAGAGACACAGAGACTTACAAATTCCAAGGAAGCATTGCTTAAACACAGACTTATTGCTTTAGTTATCTTTAATGACTTTGAAATGTATTGGCCTCATTACAGAGCAGTGCAGTTATCAATTCCTCTAATTAGGTGATGGGGTCCCATAAGAAATTCAACATTAAAGAACCACCAGAGAGAGAGAGAGAGAGAGAAAGAGAGAGGGGGGGGGGGAGGCAGCAGCAGCAGCAACAGCAGCATCTGTTGCAGGCAGCTAGAATGACATGCACTGGATTTTCGCCCAGCCTGTTTGCCTAGAGGCACATGCGGTGTTGAGTTGTCAGGCTGGCGAGATGTTATGTTGCTGTAATAATACCGCGCACTTACGCACTATCCCTTACTTACTTCAGAGATAAAAGAGTTCTAAATTGTTCCTCTTTTTAAATTATGGTTTTAATGTCCAAGACAATAAAGGAAGCATAGAGTCTTTCTCTTGGTATACTAGTCATAGGTATCAGTAAGATAACCAAATTATGAATGGATGTGTTAAAATCATTGGGCACGTATAGCAGCTCTGTGAGTTAATGACTTCCTACTGTTAACAGAAGAAGAAGAGTTTGGACGAGACTACCATGCCTCCCTCTGGGGGGTGGGGAGGGAATCTTAAAATTAGGATGCTGGACGC
Source organism: Sphaerodactylus townsendi (assembly GCF_021028975.2). Taxonomy (NCBI): domain Eukaryota; kingdom Metazoa; phylum Chordata; class Lepidosauria; order Squamata; family Sphaerodactylidae; genus Sphaerodactylus; species Sphaerodactylus townsendi. The sequence goes on along the minus strand of NC_059440.1, from coordinate 12,581,800 downwards.
CATTTATGTTTTCATTTTCACAAATGAGTATTGTTTACATGCTTGCTGCGCATCTGTTTTTAATTGCATACTATGACCCGAAACTAACTTTTATATGTTGTACACCGCCCAGATTACTGGGGGGGATGGAAGTGTCGCATAGCCTCAAAAATAAACCGGAAATTAGGCAAATAAATTTATAATCCCCACTTACTCTGTCTGTAAGGAGACTTGAAGAAGCTTACAACCTCCTCCCCCCCCCTACAACAAACACCCTGTGAGGTGGGTGGGGCTGAGAGAGCGCCAAAGAACTGTGACCAGCCCAGGGTCACCCAGCTGGTCATTTTCTGCCAGACTTTGATGTAAATGACTGGAAAAATCTTGGAATGTTTTTGAATTCCTTATGGTTGCTGTTTTGACCTAAAAATCCTTCTCCTTTGGGTGATGAAATCAACTGACTCTTTAGTTTAATGCCATTGTCTTGAGCCCTCACACTGAAGTCTGGCATGCATTTTCCAACATGATTTATCCATCAGTAAATTATGTATCAGATGTGCACATAACTATCACTTTATGGAAGATTTTATACAATAGAAACTAATTGACAAACCCAGCCAAAGAAATTGAATACCCAAGACTGTATCAAAACCCACAGAGAAACAAATATAAAAGAAAGTGCCATTTGCCTATCCTTCTGCCGAATTTCATTGTTTGTTTGTTTATGTTCTTCTTTTCTCCAGTCCTTTTCTTTTCTTTCCTTTTCAATCCAATCTTTTCTCTGCCAGCCCTTCCCAGTATCTGACTATTGTTTCATTGAGCAGTAAGAGCAAATGGGGAAAAAAAAGAATGGTGTCTCACGATGTGTAACGTCACATTTGGCCAGAGGTCCAGAAACCAATGTTGTGACACTCTAGGAATCCAGCAAATATCTATGGTAAATACGTAATGGAGATTTGTTGGGTATCTTTATCATCACTGGAAGGGCGATGGCATCACTTCCAGTTTTTTTTACCAACTGGGGCAGTACCATTATCTCACACAACTATCCCCCCCCCCCCTCAGCACCTGATAAGTCTTCTGCCAGTTGCCAGCCAACAATCCTAATCAGGAATCAAAGCAGTCTATCACAACGTTCTCCCTGTTCTACCTTATTTTCACAATAATATCCTGGTTAGTCTGAGAGATAGTGATGGGTCCAAGGTCACCTGGTGAGCTTCCATGGCAGAGCAAGGATTCAAACCTGATTGTCCTAGATCTTGGCTAGACACTCTAACCATTGTACCATAAGGGGCTGTCACTGTGATGGAATTGATTGTCATGTCACCTTAAGTATATGGCTGCAACTTCTGATGATCCAATTATGCTATGGTCAGATTTTATTGTTATTAAGAACATAAGAAGACCCCTTCTGGATCAGACCCGTGGTCCACCTGGTGCTTATCCTTTTTCACAAAGTGACCAAGCGGTTACCATGGAGAGCCAACAAACAGGACAAAGAGTCCAAGGTGCTCCCCTAACGTTGGCTGCTAACACTGGGTTTCAGAACCTATAAATATGGAGGTTTCCTGTAGACATCATGACTAGTACCCATAGATGAAAGTTTCCTTCATGAATCTGCAATGGACCCCTCTTAGCAGAAGGCAATGTGTGCTTAACGTGGCCATGCTACATATTCTGTGCTACGGGCGGTCGAAAGGATTGCCGCGAAACCAGATGGATAGAAACTGGCAGCAGCAAGGGGAAAAGAAAGCCCCGACAAAAACCCAGAAGTATAACATGAATCTTATAAAAGGGTTTCCAAAGTGGTTCAATTATTTAAGCGGTTGCATTTAGCAAGGAGCCTGTATTGTGCTTGTTTTGCTGCTGTTGTGCCTCAGGCTGCCTCAGTGATGTGCATCAGAATTGGCATGCTCCAAGCTTTCTGAAGGAATGTGATTTAAATAACATGCTTTCCAGGGACTGCAAGTGTGCTCAGACACTTAACCTTCTGGTTTCCTTGAGACAGCTCTTGCTGCTTCTCCTTCTAAGAGCATCAAGTGTCCTTGAGTTGGCTTCGCATGACTCATTCAGCAGCTACCCTGCATCTTTGTGTTATAGCTGCAGACAGAATGGAGAACCCAGGATAACATAGCAGTTGCTACAGGAGATGAAGAAGAGGAATGCCCCCATTCAAATCCCTGTCCAACCATGAAGCTAACTAGGTAGCCTTTCACCAACCTCCCTCTCCAGTCTCCCATACTTTCAAGTTTTGTCATGAGGTCAAAATGTGTGGATGAAGAGCAATGTATGCCACTGTGTGCTCATTAGAGGAAGGGCAAGATCAAACCATGATAGATAGATTCCAGGAAATTAACAAGACACTGAAGTTTCAAAAAATTCCAGTTAATCCAAAATAAGTCAGATTGCTTTTAGGGAGTACAAGAACCAGTGTGTCGAAAGACACACAAAAGACACTTGTGTTGGGGAATTCTGACCCAGTGGGAGACAGGGCTCACCAGCTACCCTGTTTCCCTGAATATAAGACATCCCCGGAAAATAAGACATAGTAGAGGTTTTGCTGAAGTGCAAAATATAAGGCATCCCCCAAAAGTAAGACGTAGCAAAGTTTTTGTTTGGAAGCATGCCTGACGAACAGAATACAGAAATATAAGACATCCCTTGAAAATAAAACATAGTGCATCTTTGGGAGCAAAAATTAATATAAGACACTGTCTTATTAATAATATAAGACACTGTCTTATTAATATAAGACACTGTCTTATATTCGGGGAAACACGGTAGGAGGGGAGGAGAGAAAGAAGAAAAGAGAAACATGGGAAAAAGAACCTGTCTGAACCCCCTTTCAGCTTTTTAAGTGTCAGGTCATTTATGCACATGTGATCTTTTCCTTCTCTTTGAGCTTACATTCCCGTATGTTTCAGTAATCAGTAATAATCTGTAATAATCGATTTCAGTAATCGGTATTAATCGATTTCAGTAATCGGTTTGGGTAATCGGTTTGGGTAATCGGTAATAATCTGTATCAGTTATCAGTAATAATCAATAATAATCGGTTTCAGTAATCAGTAATAATCAGTTTCAGTATTGGTAATAATCGATTTTGGTACTGGTATTAATCGCGATAGGCAAATCGAATTCGGTAATCAGCAATAATAATTGGTTTTGGCAATTGGTAATAATTGGTAATAATCCATTTTGGTATCCGCAATATTGGTAATAATCAGTTCTGATAATTGGTAATCATCAGTAATAATCGGTTTCATTAATCGGTAATATTCGGTTTCAGTAATCAGTAATAATCTGTTTCAGTAATTGGTAATAATCGGTTTCATTAATTGGTAATATTTAGTTTTGGTAATCGGTAATCATCGGTAATCATCGGTTTCAGTAATCAGTAATAGTCAGTAATAATCGGTAATAATTGGTTTTGGTATTATCCAGTGAAAACGCAATCGGTAATGAAATCAGTTTCAGTAATCTAGCAACCGGTAATTTCGGTATACGGTAATCTTCCGGTTTTGATATTGGTAATGAACGCGGCTGATCTATTTCAGTAGCCAGGTAAAAATTGGTAACAATGGTACGGTAACAATCATTTGGCTGCAGGTAGCCCAACTATTCCAGAATCCAGGGCAACTGAATTCCACAGCTCATAAGGACGAAGAAGGACGAAGGAAACAAAGCACAGTTGAGAGCCAGGAATCTTGGTAATACAAGGAGATTGGATAATCTAGAGCAGTGGTTCTCAACCTGTGGGTCGTGACCCCCTTGAGGGTCGAACAGCCCTTTCACCGGGATCGCCTAAGACTCTTTGTATAGTGTTCTACATCTGTAAAATTGATTAAATGTTAGAGTTGGGGGTCACCACAACATGAGGAACTGTATTAAAGGGTCGCGGCATTAGGAAGGTTGAGAACCACTGGAATAGAGCAAATGGACACAGAGGGCACTTGCGTACATGCAGAATAATGCACTTTCAATCCACTTTCAATGCACTTTGCAGCTGGAATTTCAATCCTTTTAGGAGAAAATGCTACTAGAAAACGGCCATACAGCCTGGAAACCCCACAACACCCCAGTAATTCCGACCGTGAAAGCCTTCGAGTATACTCTTTAACAATTGTTTGCAAGTGAATCTTGCTATTTCGCATAGTAAAATCCAGCTGCAAAGTGGATTGAAAGTGGATTGGAAGTGCATTATTCTGCACGTGTGAAAGTTCCCAAGGATTGTCACTTAAGAATGTATTCTGCACCGGCACACAGGGAGAAAGTCTATCCCACCGGCAGGTCAGACAAGTGTCTATCTCTGAGTAAGCAGGAATGCCAAAGTTTTATACTCAGATACAAACGAGTAGGCAATTACACAGAAATATCACAAAACGTGCTGATGAGGATAGTTGACAGCTGCTGTTTTCTTTATCAGCTTAGACTTTGGTCTTTTTGCCTTATTTACTCATGAACTTAGAAATTAGAGTGACCTGTTCATCATTAACAGGAATGAGAAGCACGGTTCAGCAGCATAAGCAGGATTATAGCTGAATGTGTAGCTTTGTGTAAAGTTCACTATAGTCAGATACAATTTAAGTTACCATTTGGTTCCTTCAAACCTGCTGCTCAGGCCTAGTTTCTGATTCTCCCCAACAGTTGTAGGGGTGTTTTTTTAAGTGTCACGAGGCTGCATGCTGGATTGGGCACATGGTACACTAGCCCAGGAGCTCTTGCATCATCATCCCTCTCCAAGTGGGCCTTTCTAGGCAATTGAAAAGGCAAGGAGGTGTCCTTGCCTTTTCAATTGCCTAGAAAGGCCAGCTTGGAGAATGGTCACTTTTTTTTCTGAGGTGTATTTTTTCCCATTAATTGCTTCCTTTGGTGACTGAGGAAAAATGCCTTAAGTCAGGGGTTCATTTATGGTGGACCTCAATAGCTCATTAGTTTGTTCCTTGCAAGATTCAGTAACCAGGATGAACTCCATGTGGTGGCTTTCGCACATCCTAAGATCATGTCGCTATCGCTATGGTACTGAAGTTGAAATGATCAGTAGAATCAGATGGTACACTGTGGTGGTGGGAAGTGTGGTCAAGTGGCAGCTGATCTATGGTAGCAGCTAATCGATGGTCAAGTGGCAGCTGATCTATGGTAATCTATGGGATTTTCAAGACAGTAAGTGTTGAGAGGTGGTTTCCCATCGCCTGATCTATGGTAACCCCGGTGGGATTTTCAAGCCAGGAGGTGTTGAGAGGTGGTCTCTCTTCGTGAGCTGAGAGAGTTCTGAGAGAACTTTGACAGGCCCAAGGCTACCCAGTAGGCTTAATGTTGGAGGAGTGGGGGATTAAACCCAGTTCTCCAGATTAAAGTCTGCTGCCCTTAACCACTACACCACACTGGCTTTTGATGGTGCACCATTCATTCATTCATTCATTCATTCATTCATTCATTCATTCATTCATTCATTCACATACATACATACATACATACATACATACATACATACATACATACATACACAGACAAATAAATAAATGTCCGGTCCTTCACCTATAAAACCATCAGTGTATCAATAATGAGAACAACATAAAAACAAGCGCCAAAACAGCATTAAATGTGTGGAATGCAGGCCATAAGCAGTGGTGGGATTCAAATAATTTTACAGCCAGTTCTGGTGGTGGGATTCAAACAATTTAACAACTGGTCGTTTACAAGCACCATTTTAACAACCGGTTCTGCCGAAGTGGTGCAAATCTGCTAAATCCCACCACTGGCCATAAGATCCATGAACATGCATTGAATAACCGGATCAAGGGTGGGAGAAAATGGAAAACCCTGGGCAAATAGAAATTATTTGACCTAGCACCTCGATATCAGCAGATTTCAGTGCTAGGAGAGTTTCTAGGGAGAGGTCATTCCAAAGTTGGTATGTAACCACGGAGAAAGCTCTTGTTTCTAATTGCCCATACCTCTGAAGCTGACAACATGGAGAACAGGGCTTGAGATGAAAATCTTAAAGGTGCCCCAGAAACACTGAAATAAATGAGGTAGAATTCATGTAGATATTATTTTTAAAAAATAGAATTAGCAGCTTCCTTCCCTTCAAAAAACCCCCCTAGAGCTCTGGTCTTTTAAGTGAAACATCTCCCGAAAACAGATGGCATGGTCTTAATATCTACTGCAGGTCCCTTGAATGAAGTTACCCGATCTTTCATTAAAGGTGCATATCTCTCTTCTCCCCATCTTTAAAAAACAGCAATTATGTGCAAATAGCGTCTGATTTATTTGAAGCCCGAGCCACCGGCCAGTTGTGAGTCACTACAATTTATTGCCAACCGTCACTTTTACATGATAGGTTTGTAACAAATATCTGCCGCATATTGTTAAATTAATCTTCCATTTAAAATTAATGGAGTTAGACTCCCCAGGTTCAATGTAATTTTGTGTTCACGGGTAGGGAGCGACGTGTGCTGCATATGGAATGAGCGGAGGCCAAACGGACTAATCTTTCATCACCTTGAACCTGGTGGTGAGGGCGATTCCCGGCAACAGCTAATGAGATTGAGCCGGCTTGTCTCCTGAGGACGCCAACTCAAAGCAGTCTTTCTGCTTCTGCCCGAGCAGCAGCCTCCATCTTATTTTAATAATTCTTCAGATATGACAACCCCGGTGTTGGGTATGAAAGAGGCTCGGGATAAAAAGACAGAGAGAGGCAGAGATGAAATGAATCTCACATCGCCGCTTCAAACCCATAACCGGCGAAAGGCAACGTGGTGTCGTTAAAAATGTAGTAAAGCATTTTGGCTGCGCGGTCCAACAAAAGGAAGCGGGAGTCAGGCTTCCAGTCCCTGTTAGGGGACACTTTCAACTCTATCTTTTCTTCTGCCGTGTTCACACCCCTCTCACTTTAAAAAAAAATCATTTGCAAAAATAAAAAAAGATCAAAATGAAGCAAAGAGGATGGTGGCGCGAAGATGATCTGGGTAGAATCCAAAATGGAGTCTTCTAAGAGACCTGCTGTGGTTCTAGGGGAGCAAAACACGTTTTCAAATGGCACAGAATGGCTTTTAGAGCCAGAATCTAGAAGGAGTTCTGAGTATTTAAATGAGGGATGAGAAAATTTCCTGATTAATTTTTTTTTAAAAGATATCTGACTATTTTTTTTAACCAACAGTTTCAATTCATTGCTTTTTTTGCGGTTGGTGTTGGGAAATTTCCTCCCTTTTTTTTGTTGTGAGACACGCTGTATACACACATTACATATTATAATTATCCACACAATGTGTGTAATTTATACACACAGGGAGAAACTGTGTGCCTACAATGCTGATCTTATGCATGCAAAAATAACATTGAACAATACAAATTTTACAGAAAAAGTGGGTTGAAGGGATCGGAAAATGGAATAACAATAAAGGCGAGGTTTGATTGGCACAAGAGGGAGAAGATCAGACTGAAGAAACAGGAATGAGAGGTTCAGATGCTATCTGTGTGCGCATATGTACATTTGTTTATTTCTATCCTACCTTTCAACCTTAATAGCCCTTCACCCCTTCCCTGACCTGTGACCCTATATCAGTTGCCAGAAAGCATGGGAAATAGGCTTAGACGTATGTCACTGCACCGTAACTCAGTGTTTACATATCTCTCTCTCTATTTACTTCCATGAATTGGATGGTCTGGGACATCCCACTCTCAAAAGCTAAGCAGGGTCGGCTCTGGTTAGTACTTGGATGGGAGACCACGAACTAAATGAAGGATTGCTAGGCAGAGGCAGGTGATGGCAAACCACTGAACATCTTTTGCCATGAAAACCCTACAGGATCACTGTAAGTTGGCTATAACTTGATGGCACTTTCTACCACCATACATTTTATTCCATTCTTTTCCCAGGAAGCCTAGGGTGGCATCAGTGGCGTAGCACCAACGGGACCGGGGGGGCAACGCCCCAGGCAGTGCCACAGCGGGGTGTGAACAGGAGCCCCTTTCCCCAAGTGCCGCTGTAGGGGGCATGGAGGGGGCATGGTGGGGGCGTTCCAGGGTGTTTAGGGGGCATTCTGGAGCGGGGTGGGGGCGGGCGGTACCTTGTCAGGGTGCGCGCATGCCCCGGGCGCAGTTTCCCCTCGCTCCACCCCTGGATGGCATACATGACATTCCCATCATTTTGACCTCACAAACACCCTGTGAAGTAGATTAGAGCTGAGACAGTAACGGATCCAAGATGGTTCAACTTCCTGGTTGACTGCGGGACGTGAGTTCTTCCCTTCCAAGATCTAGTCTGATACTCTAACATCTGCACAACTTTTGTGGTTCATTTCTGAAATTCAGTACGCATGCAGTCTGATCTCATCCAATGCTTAGAAACATGTAAAAAGATTATATTCTTCTTCAGAAAACAGGACTCAACCAACTACATTTGAAACCTACCCTTCTTCTTCCAAGTAGTTTGGATCTTGCTGCTGTGGTGCATGGCTTGATAACATCTACACTGAGTGCTGCAATTCATTCCATGAATTGGGGATTTGTCGTTGCTTACCTCTGCCTGGCAACCATCAGCTTCCTTGGTGGTTTCCCATTGAAAGTACTAGCCCTGGCCACCCCTGCTTAGCTTCCATAATCAGGCTAGCCTGGGCGATCCAGATCAGGTGATATAGTGGAGAGGCCAGGGAACATTATTTGCAACTGGGGGCGAAGTGGTGGTATTCTGTGCGTATCGTCTTCAGACTCCCTTGTCAGGCTACAGCTTTTGGGTGTTCTAATCCCATCTCTGGACTCAGTAATTATTGGCATGAGTCGAATTTGTCTTCTAGGCAAGGTGTTAGAGCAGTGGTGGCGAACCTATGGCACTCCAGATGTTCATGGACTACAATTCCCATCAGCCCCTGCCAGCATGCCCAATTGGCCATGCTAGCAGGGGCTGATGGGAATTGTAGTCCATGAACATCTGGAGTGCCATAGGTTCGCCACCACTGTGTTAGAGAAAGCTCTGGCATCTTAACTCTAGATGTTTATGAATCACACAGGCTGCCTGGATCATTTTCAATTTGGTTATGGCTTGGGTCTGGGAAAGAAACCAGTCTCCAGTTTATTTCCTAGATTGGGTTTTAGTAGCAATCCTGTGCACACAAACCTAGAACTCCCATTGAATCTAATGGGATTTACTTCTGTGTAGATGTACTGGAGCTTGTTTCCTCCACTCCTAACTTTATGGAGCACTCTTAAGCACTGGGAATAAGGCCTAATGGGACTTACTTTGAAGTAAGGGGGTGTGGGTTCTTGAAAATGGTGCAGGTGGAGAACAGGAGCCCCTCCCCCCAGTGCCATAGTTCTCATCAGGATTGGGCTCCCACAACATCTGTAAAAGTAAAGTTTCCCCTTCAGTCATGTCCGACCCTGGGGTATCACTGCGAGCAGTGATTTCATAGGCAAGCCGTTTTTGTGGGGTAGTTTGCCATTGCTTTCCCCGGCTACTCTTTACCCCTAGCTATGAGCTAGGTACTCATTTACCGACCAAGAAATGGATGAATGTCTGAGTTGACCATGAGCCAGCTGCCAGGATATCTGACCCACAGGTGGCTCGAACTCCTGACTGTGTGAGTGGCCATCTATAAGAGAGGTAATTTCATCCCTAGTTTTTCCCATGGTTCCTATGCTGTCACATCTAGTTTGGCTCTAAGAATCCTATGCTATGGTGTAAATGTAGATCACGGTGAAAGCTGCTGAAAAGTCTTTGTGACACCATAACTCAAAGACTGCTAATTTTCCTTCTGCTTTACACCTCATCATATTTTGAACCAGGTTTTACAACAGATAGCAGAGGAAACGTCTAGAAATTTACAAACTAGAATCCCAATTTCTCTACCTTGATATAGATCAAAGAGGACACAGTGTACATCAACAAGATACAAGACTTGCAAAGAATTGTTGGGCTAGATTTATTGGCGTCTTCAGTATCTGTTGAAGTCAGCAACACTGAAATAAGCTTTAAGTAAACACTATCAATTTTGATGATAAGGTTTAGAAAGCTGTTTCCTTCCTTCCTTTTTTTTATTTCCCAAGCAAGGCAAAATGATTAACAGAAATTCCTTCCTTCATAGGAATATGGCCATGAGACTATACACAATTAAGTGCTTTTGCACTTCAGTTTTCGACAAACAATTCTTAAATGGGGTCATTACTCAACCAAGATGGGCTTTTGAACGTCGCACATGCAGGTGATCTGAATTATAGCCACCGCATGAGCTGCACTTCAGGCAAGTTTGAGTTCCTCTGTCAGCTGCTGGGCCTTGACTCAGGCTAGAGTGGTCTCAGCAGATCTTGGAAGCTAAACAGGGCCCCTTCCGCACATGCAGAATAATGCACTTTCAATCCACTTTCAATGCACTTTGCAGCTGTGCAGAGTAGCAAAATCCACTTGCAAACAATTGTGAAAGTGAATTGAAAGTCCATTATCCTGCATGTGTGGATTAGCCCTGGTTAGTACATTGGATGGGAGACCGCCAAGGAAATCCTGGGCTGCTTGCTACACAGAGGCAGGCAGTGGCAAACTACTGCTGGACAGCCCTTGTCTTGAAAACCCTGTGAGGTCACCATAAGTAACAATGACTTGACAGCACTTTCCAAAACCAACATCGATCCTGCAGCAGTAAAGTACTGGTAGCTTAAAAAGATACCAGTTTTAAAAAACCCAGGTTATAGTATCAGACTAAGCTCAATGAAATCTAGGGTCAAATTCCCATTCACCAGAGGATCTTGAGACAGTCATTCTCTGGGCCTTTCTGCATGGGCCAATAAACACGGGTTAAGGGCAGGATAAAACCCGGGTTTGGGAGGAAGTTCTCACAGTGAGTTCCCCCCCCCCAACCCGGGTTTTTCAAGAATCATGTTACGTGCAATTCTTTTGCTGCAGCTGTGAGGTGTGTTAGGCAGCTGCGATCCAACAAGAGAATCGCAGTCCCCAGCTCCCATCTGCGGAGCCACACGGGGACAAAGGGCCGTTTCATGGCCCTGGGGGTCAGTCGTGCCTGCCTCCAAAGCTGTGCTTCAGAGGGAGGAAGGGACCCCCCAAAAAACCCCACACCTCTGTGCGGAGGTATGGGCTGGGGCAAGGACGGGTTCGTGTAACACGCTTTTCACCCGCGTTTATTGGCCCGTGCGGAACGGGCCTCTGTCAGCCAAACCTACTTCACCGGGTTTTAGTAAGGATAACATGGAGGAAAGTAGAGCTACATATGCCGCCTTATTGAAAAAAGGGTAGAGTTGGAAGGGGCCATGTAGGCCATCTAGCCCACCCCCTGCTCAATGCAGGATTAGTCTAGAGCAGGGGTGGCCAAACTGTGGGTTAAAAAATATGATGGAGAAATGCCAGCCACTCTCCAACTCAGCACTTAAAGGCTCATAAGAAGCACACACCATGTCAACAAGCTACATTTCCTCTTTGCACAGACGGAAGATCCCTCCTGGCGCAGCCCTCATTTTCCTCTGATAAAGTCAGTGCAATGAACTGTGGAGTTTCAGCCTGCCCTTGAGCCTCACATCTCTCTGATCTTTCATTCTGCCAACCGCACATTTCTGGCTAAACACACACGACTTGCAGGGCCCTGGTGGAGAGCCCCCACCCCCCACCCCTGCTCCGGCTCAGTATCAATATGTTCTGTGCTGAATTCATTTCTGCAGGGAGCCCAGTAAATCTGAACTTTCCAAAATCATTTGGCCCCTATTACTGGTAAGCACCGGTCTTAAATAGGTTGTAACTCCAACTAATAGGCTCTGTAATCGGAGCTGAATTGAACAAAAGACTCTGCTATGGGCAACTATCAGTCATTTTTATTGCCAATCAAACATCCGGCGAAGGACTGGAAGCAAACCCCTCCTCCCCATAGAATCCTTGTTTGCTGGAAAACATTACACAGCCTAAAACGAGAGTCTCCCACAATATCACATACGTACACATTTTGCAAGAAGGTATAAACTGCTCGAGAAGGGCTCACAGTAGTGGTGGGATTGTCAAATAATTGTCCAATAATTTAACAACCGTTTCCGGTGGTGGGATTCAAATCATTTAACAGCTGGTTGTTTGCAAGCACCATTTTAACCACCGGTTCTGTCGAAGTGGTGCGAACCGGTTGAATCCCACCATTGTCTCCCAGGTTTATATTAAGCCAGCTAACTGGTAGTTATTTATTTTCATATGTGCAACTGAACAGCAGGGTGATAAGAACAGAGAAGCACAGTGAAGCTTCGAGGCCAGACTCACCAGCCAGGTTTATGGACCAATATCGGGGCCACCAAGCACAGATTGCTAGGAGCTGTGGTTTTTATTAAAAAGGGGGTGGGGGAGAGAGAGAATGAAGCCATATGGGATTAATTGCTAGCGTGGACAGTAAGTTTGAGACTTTATATGTGTGCCTGGGTATCATCAATTTCATTTAATGGGTACTAGGAAAAAAATAACATCTGCATGGTTGCCTTGGTGATCTCCCATCCAAATACTGACTAGTGCTGATGCTGCTTTGAATCATAGAGTTGGAAGGAAGAGACCCCAAAGGGCCATCAAGCCCAACCGCCTGCAATGCAGGGACACTCAATCAAAGCACTCCTGTCAGATGGCCATCCAACCTGTCTTTAAAAACCTCCAAAGAAGGAGACTCCACCACACTCTGAGGTAGCGCATTCCTCTGTCGAGCAGCCCTGACAGGCCTCCCTGTTTCTGAGCGATGATGAGGTTGGGCTAGCCTGGGCGATCTAGGCAGGGCAGGGCCATCTGCATTAGGGATACTGAAACACCCATCGGTTCAACTAACTTCCTGTTTGCTTCCATGGTTACCATATTGTCTGCCATGCCACTAACGGCCTTCTTGAGCACTTCTCAAAAATGGTACTTAAGATTATGAAAAAATGCACTAATCTCTGAAATTCCTAGTGTTACTCTGTCAGAACTTATAACTGTTAATTTTTTTATGAATGGCTATATTATGATTATGATTCCAACTTCTAGTGGTGTGTCAGAAAAATTCGACCCTAATAAAAGTCCCCTCTTGGGTCGATCCATTACACTTCAGCTTTGCTCCATCTACAAGAATGCCTTGCTGAACAATTGGATTTTGCATATTTTGCAAAATCGAGAAGTATTTTTTCTTTGATCGTAACACTTTGAGCTCCAAATGTTTGAATGCTCCCCTGTAAAGAAAAAGGCCTCCCTACTCTTAGAAACTAGGATGCCAGCGGGACTAGACTTCTTCCTGATATGCTAGATTTCCCCCTTTATCCAAGGGAGTTTGATGTAATCTTTAAACAAACAGCCACCTGCTTTTGCAAAAGCTGTATTTTTTTTAATGGTAAAGGAAAGGTACATGTTTATGAAGATAAATACGTCTGATTAATCCTGATGGCAGAAATTCCCTTTGAGCACACACAGTCCATGCATATTACTTCCGTCTGCTCTTGGCATTCCTGCAGATCGTGCAAACCAAGGTATATAGTTGTATGGAATACATGGAGTTTTCATAGCACAGTCAAAAGAAAAATATGAAGATCGCCTGAGTGGGTAACCAATAGAGATGAACACTGTGATGTTATAATAAGTGACAGCTATATACTGGAAGCATAAAGTCTCTTCGTGGTTTTTTGAAATGGGCTTGAAGAGAGGTTCCTTGGTTGCTTCCTGTCCTCCTTTTGGCAGGTAGTGAAGATGCATCAAGGCATAATGAAGGAGTGCCTAGCTGCTTCCTGTCCTCCTTTTGGCAGGTAGTGAAGATGCATCAAGGCATAATGAAGGAGTGCCTAGCTGCTTCCTGTCCTCCTTTTGGCAGGTAGTGAAGATGCATCAAGGCATAATGAAGGAGTGCCTAGCTGCTTCCTGTCCTCCTTTTGGCAGGTAGTGAAGATGCATCAAGGCATAATGAAGGAGTGCCTAGCTGCTTCCTGTCCTCCTTTTGGCAGGTAGTGAAGATGCATTGAAGATGAAGGGGTACCTAGCTACTTCCTGTCCTCCCTTTGCAAGTAGTGAAGAAGCATTGAGGCATGATGAAGGGGTGCCTAGCTGTTTCCTGTACTCCTTTTGTCTGGTAGTAAAGATGTGAGGAATGATCAAGGGATGCCTAGCTGCTTCCTGTCCTCCCTTTGACGGGTAGTGAAGAGGCATCAGGGCATGATGAAAAAGTACCTTGCTGCTTCCTGTCTCTGTCATCTAGATGGTGAAAGGAAGGACTTCAAAACTGGATCCAAATCCATTAAAGGGACTGGGTTCCTGGAGTCTTTTAAAGCTTTATCTGTATCTGGACATAATGGAGGAATGCCTGGCTTCTTTTCAAGGCTGGATCTGGGCAAAATGGGGGGATGCCCAGTTGCTTCCTGTCATCTCTCTGGTAGAAATTGGAAGCGGGACTTTGAAACGTGTCCCAAGCGTAATAGAAGGGTCCCTGGCTTCCTCCTGTCATCCTTCTCATGGCCTCATTGATGACAGCTGGAGATGAAAAAATGCATTGAATGACCAAAAAAGAGAATATCCTTTTTGTATCATTTGACATGACAATAAAACTATTGAATAAATTAGCAAAGCTCAAAAGATAAACCTACTTTCACTATAACTAGATCCTTGGGAATATTGGCCCTCAATCAGAAGAAAAACCTGGGTCTGGTTCTCTGAATATGGGCATATTCTATTATGTGGACAACCCTAATGGTAACCTAGTAGCTTATACAAGGGCAAGTATGGATAATTCCATGATGATAGCTGCTGTTTTATCTTATCAATCAGTTAGTCATGACAGAACTTCCAGATTCTGGGACAGGTGTTAATGGGACAGGTGTGGTTTGTGGGTTCCACTTGCAGGCTTCCTGAGCATCTGATTGGTTGCTGTGGTAAATGGGAGGTGGGATTCATTTATTTATCTGGAAAGTTGTATTCTACCTGTCAAGACTGCTGGAGGTGACTCATAGCTAAAACAATGAAACAAAACTGACCAAGTCAAATAAAAAAGTCGGTGAAAACATTGCATATCTATAAAAACTTGTCATGCCCAATAAAAAAACCCAAGTCACTAAAACAAGCCAAGTTAATAAAATTAAATTATACCAGAAGGGGTCAATAGAAACAAGGGAGGGCATAAATGCACATAAAACAAACAGAACAGTCTCGGATAATATTGACAAAACAGTCCCAGCTAGTTATAGCTAACCCAATCTAGCCCAATCTTTTAGATCTTGGAAGCAAAGTAGGCTTGGCCCTGCCTTGTACTTGGATGGAAGACCACCAAGGAAGTCCAGTGTGGATATGTGAAGGCAGGCAATGGCAGACCATCCCTCTTAGTCGTTTGCCTAGAAAACCCTACACGGTTGCTGTGATATAACTGCACTTTCCACCACAAAACAGTCCCCAGCATAACAGCCGGCCATAAAGCTGCTTAAAAAGATAAGATGCTTTAGTTAAAAGCCTGAGTAAAAAGAAATGGTGCCTCAAAGGAAAGGAAAATATGTAGCAAGCAAGCCTCGAGGGGCAGGGAGAATATTGCAAAGGAGAGGAGCCACCACTGAAAAAGCCCAGGCGGCGGTAGTGGCGGCGGCGGCGGCGGCGGTAGTGGTGGTTTATTGCATTTCATAGACCACCCAATCCCCAAAGGGCTCTGGGCAGTGTACAATAAGCAATCAATACACAATAAAATACAAATCATGAACAATAATCCCTTAAAACACACTAGCAGCATTATCATAAAACTTATAACTATTAATATCATCATTAATAACAGTGGTAATCGATCAGTAGCTTCCGATCTTAAGGCCGGGAGGGGACCAGCGATGCCAGCAACAGAGATGGAAGATAAGGCAGTGCCAGAGATGGTATAAGGTGCATCACACTAAACTGTTCAAACCCGGCGCATTCTAAAACCTGGTCTTGGACCATGTAGCTCAGTGCCATCTTTGGTTGGCTCCCCAGTGCTACTTCTCCCTAGTCCTCCTTCACTGCTGCCTTGAACATCTGCTGCCTCACCAGGCAGCCATCTTCTGCCACTTGGCGGCCATCATCATTCTGCTTCTCAAGATCTGGAAGACCAGCTCGTGGCTCTTTGCACTGGTTTTCACAACTCATTACCTGGATCTCTTCACTTCATTCACTTCATTCTATAACACTTTTATGAAGCTTATCTACATTGCTTGCTCATATGCCACAGTCTACCTGATCTACGTGAAATTTAAGGCTACCTATGGTGGCAACCACAATACGTTCAGGGTGGAGATTCTTGTGGTTCCAGTTGGTGGGTTGTCATTCCTCATCAATCATAGTTTCTCTCCTCTAGACATCTTGTGGACCGTTTCCATCTACCTGGAGTAGGTTGTTATCTTCCCTCAGCTTTTCAAGATCAGTAAAACTGGGGAAGCAGAGACCATCGCCACCCATTACCTTTTCCTTTTGGGGCTGTATTGTACCTTGTGCCTTGTCAACTGGATCTGGCACTACTCCTTTGAGGGATTCTTCAACCTCATAGCTATTGTGGCTGGCGAGGTCCAGACCATTCTGTACTGTGACTTCTTCTATTTGTGTGTTACGAAGGTTGTCTTTCAAGTACTTGAAAGGATATGTTTCTTCTCAGTATGAGCAAACAGTTCACAGAAAAGCATCTGTTCTGTCATGTACCTGGATAAGGTCAGCTTCTTGTACTTCATAATCTTAGGTAAAGGTGGTCTGTTCTTGAGACAGAAGGCAGTATGGGTATTGCCAGATCTCATCAGATGTCAGAAGCTAAGTGGGGTTGGTACTTGGAAGGAAGACCTCCAAAGGAGAATCCTGCAGAGGAAGGCAATGGCAAACAGCCTTTGTTTATCATTTGCCTTGAAACCCCCTTGCTGGGGTCACCATATGGCGGCTGACACTTGAAAGCACTTTACACACATACACCTGTCTGCTCTCCTCACTAGACAAAAAGATGCATCTTTCCAGAATCATCACATTCCTTCCATAGCAACCACATGGAGCCTGTAATTATGCAGCGCAGACAGCATGCAGGTGAAATATCTGAGGGTAATAACGTGTGACTTGTTACTTGCCGAACTGCCTTATTAAGCCTTTAAAAAGGGCAAATGACACAGAAGTGATATTTGGAGACCAAAGTGAGAACTTTTGTTCACTTTGTCAATCTTCCGTATTCCTTCTGTAAGTTTGTCGCCATGGTATTATTTTGTTAGCAAAGCAAGTTTTGGGATTGCTGTGCTACTATTTTCTTTAATGTAGTTCTGTGGTTGCTGCCACCAGTTATTTTTATGTTCATTTAGTACATTTGTATCCCACGCTTTATTCAAGGAGATCAGGGCAGCTTGCTTCATTCTTTCCTCTGCCATTGTATACCTATGAAACAGAGGCGTAGCGCCAAGTGGGCAGCCGAGGGGGTACGTGACGCACCGGGTGCACGCTCCTGTGGGGGCAGGGCAGGGGTGGGATGTTCCGGGGGCAGATGGGGGCTTGGAGGGAAGCAGGATGCATGCGTGCACTGGGTGCAGTTTCCCCTCACTCTGTCCCTGCTATGAAATCTTGTTAAGTAAATTATGCTAAGAGATCATGACTGGCTGAGGGTCACCTGGTGAGCTTCACACCAGACAGGGGATTTGAACCTGGGCCTTCCAGATCTTGCTCCAACACTTCAAGCAGTACATCACAATGGCGTGTCGTCTCAGCCACTGTAATTACACCCTCAAGGCTCAGGCTTCTGGTTTTGTTGGCAGCGTGGTGTAGTGGTTAAGAACAGGTGGACTGCAATCTGGAGAACCGGACTTGATTCCCCACTCCTCCACATGAGCGGCGGACTCTTATCTGGTGAGCTGGATTTGTTTCCCCACTCCTATACATGAAGCCTGCTAAGTGTCCTTGGGCTAGTCAAAGTTCTCTCAGAACTCACTCAGCTCCACCTACTTTACAGAGTGTCTGTTATGGGGGGAGGAAGGGGAAAGGAATTCGTAAGCCAGGCTCCTTACAGGAGAGAGAGGCAGGATATAAACCCAAAACTGTTTTCTCCATCTTCATATGTTGTCATTGCCTCTGCCTGAAGGCTCTTGAATTTCCGTGGTGATATAACATTGCCTTGAAACCCTTACCTTTGGAGAGCAGATCCTTTTTGCAATAGATTTATTAGCTGTGCTAAAGCAAAGAGGGGAGGGAGGAGAGGAGAGGAGAGGGACGGGAAACGAACAGAAGGAAGATGGAGCAGTGGGAGGGGAAGGGAGAGGGAAGACAAGGGAAGGATGAATGAAGACAAATGGTGGGGCGATATGACTGGGAGGGAGGAAACAGAGACCAGAATTTCTTACGAGCACGTCGAAAACTGGGGCCTGGGGGATGGCTTTCTGCAGAAAGTGGTGTAAATCAATGAGGAGGAAATTAATAGGGCAATTGTGCAAATGGAGCGGACTCATTTAAGGTGCGCACAATCCATCACGGATGATTTAGAGAGACGCCCACAGGGCACACCTCACCGTCCACAGAAGAAGGGAGGATGCTGACGCTTCAGAACACGGGGGGCCAAAGAACAAAGCGAGGCACCTGAGCACGGCAAGGAGGGCGTCAGGAGAAACATGAAGCAGGGATGCTGCACGGGAACCACGGATTGGAACGTTTCTGTTGGGTGTCTCAGAATCCGTGTTACAATCCATGCAATTCTGGATTTAGAAATATTGTATCTGCGCCATAGGGCTGGAAGAGTTGCCTGCTTGTTAGATCCCTTGTTATTTCTCATACGTTCTGCTGGGGAGCCTCTGCACTTTTGTTCACAATGCTGATTTGGATATACATTGTTTATGGAACCCACACGAGTTACCATCTATTATTCCAGAGTAGTTCTGTAACGAGAATATATCACAATATTGGTGATATGTATCCAGTTGTCCTTTCAGTACTAACCCCAAATTGCTTGGGATGTCCACAGAAAACGGGCAAAAAGAACACGCCTTGAGTCATGTTCTTCAATGGGGACAACTCAGATAGGTATGCTTAGTTTGGTGAAGAGAAGGTTAAAAGGTGACATGATAGCCATGTTTGGATGTTTGAAGGGATGTCAAATATCTAAATGTTTTGATATTTGAAGGGGTGTTTATTTAGGACTAATAAAAGGAAACACTTCTTCACACAACGGGTGATTGGTGTTTGGAATATGCTGCCACAGGAGGTGGTGATGGCCACTAACCTGGATAGCTTTAAAAGGGCTTGGACAGATTGATGGAGGAGAAGTCGATCTATGGCTACCAATCTTGATCCTCCTTGATTGCAAATGCCTTAGCAGACCAGGTGCTCAGGAGCAGCAGCAGCAGAAGGCCATTGCTTTCACATCCTGCACGTGAGCTCCCATAGGCACCTGGTGGGCCACTGCGAGTAGCAGAGTGCTGGACTAGATGGACTCTGGTCTGATCCAGCAGGCTAGTTCTTATGTTCTTATGTTCTTATGTTGGTGAGGGAGCAAGCTTGTTTTCTGCTGCTCCAGAGACTAGGACCAGAAGTAATGGGTTCAAGGGGAAGGAAAAGAGATTCCACCTAAACATCAGGAAAAACTTCCTGACAGTAAGGGCTGTTCGACAGTGGAATGAACTATCTCAGAGTCTCCTTCTTTGGAGGTTTTTTAAGAGAAGCTGGATGGTCATCTGTCAGGAGTGCTCTGATTGTGTGTTCCTGCATTGCAGGGGGTTGGATTTGAATGGCCCTTGGGGTCTCTTCCAACTCCATGATTCTATGATTCTAGGAATGTCTTATGGGGGAAATTCCTACTGGAGAGGAGGCATTCCCAGTGCAACGAGGCAGCCATTTCCTCCCACAAAATGCACAGTGTAAGGTACAATGTGCACACATGAGTATGTGCACGTAACTCCTCAGCTGCAAAAATGTCACAGTTCCGTGGCCTTTTTTTATGTAACAGGCCAATTGTGCAAATCGGCCACCTTGGTCATACTTCACAATGAGCAAAGGATAGAGATATTTAAACAATAAATGTAAATCGCATTAAAATTAATGGACAGATGTTGCCCTCTGGGACCATTCCGTTTGCACAGAGTAGATATTCTGGCTGCTGTGCGTTTTGGAAACCTGCACCACACAACTACCATATTGTGAACAGGGCAACACATGGATTTTCCATGGAGGTGCAGTTTCCATTTGATCCAACATGAGAGAGTTTGACTTTATAAAGGGGACACCGGCCTACCCAACCAGATCAACTCACAGTGGAGTGACAGATATCACAGCCAGATCAGTACTTTCCTTAATGAACTGAGAGGGCTCCCTGCTGAAGCAGCAGTGGCGTAGGAGGTTAAGAGCTTGTGTATCTAATCTGGAGGAACCGGGTTTGATTCCCCGCTCTGCTGCCTGAGCTGTGGAGGCTTATCTGGGGAATTCAGATTAGCCTGTGCACTCCCACACATGCCAGCTGGGTGACCTTGGGCTAGTCACAGTTCTTCTGAGCTCTCTCAGCCTCACCTACCTCACAGGGTGTTCGTTGTGAGGGGGGGGAAGGGCAAGGAGATTGTAAGCCCCTTAGAGTCTCCTACAGGAGAGAAAGGGGGATATAAATCCAAACTTTCTTTTCAAACTCTCTGAAAAATGGATATCCTTTTGCTCTTTCCCCCCCTCTCCTTATCACCACAAAGGTCCAAGACTATAGGATAGAAAACTTTTATTAGTTTTTTTTAAATATTACTATATCTTCAAAGTGTGGTGCTTGTGTCAATAAAGGTTGACTTACTGACTGGCAGCCCCATTCAAAGGGTGGGGGGAACAAATCCTCTAGTGGGAGTGATGCGGGGCCCCACTGACAGATTTTGCTCTTCCTGGGGCACTTGCCCAGTGGAGGGGTGAATCCACTGCCAGTCAGCCACCATGGTCTTCCCTGGCAGTGGGATGCGGCACCGGATGTGGTGCCCATGTCTCTGCACCACTGTTGTGGGGGGCAGGCCGGGGACAAGGCCGGGGGAGGACCCAACGTTAGCCAGCTTCCTCCCAGCCATTTCCCTCATTGTGCCAGCATGGGGCTGCCCCTCTATCAAAGAAGCTGCAGCCCTCACTATGCAAGACCTGAGCAAGACTGTTAACAATGGGGTATTTTGTAGGACTTTGATTCATAGGGTCACCATGAATGACTTGCCAGCACTTACATGAGAACGTAAGAAAGATCAGACCAGAGTCCATCTAGTCCAGCACTCTGCTACTCGCAGTGGCCCACCAGATACCTTTGGGAGCTCACATGCAGGATGTGAAAGCAATGGCCTGCTGCTGCCGCTGCTGCTGCTGCTCCTGAGCACCTGGTCTGCTAAGGCATTTGCAATCTCACATCAAGGAGGATCAAGATTGGGAGCCATAGATCGACTTCATCAATCTGTCCAAGCCCCTTTTAAAGCTATCCAGGTTAGTGGCCATCCCCACCTCCTGTGGCAGCAGATTCCAAACACCAATCATGCGTTGTGTGAACAAATGTTTCCTTTTATTAGTCCTAATTCTTCCCCCCAGCATATTCAATGGATGCCCCCTGGTTCTAGTATTGTGAGAAAGAGAAAAATTTATCTCTGTTAACAGTTAACACACACCTATGCATTTCCATTCTTGTGAGACGGTGATTTCACCAATCATTAATGGCCACTCAACAAGTACTATCCAGCAGTGTCCAAACCTACCTCTGTGTATCTGTCATATCTTCCCCCATTGCAGAAACGTCCCATGAAGTGGCTGCAGATTCCAGCTGCTGAATTGTGGGTAGGGATATTCAGAGCACTGGTTACGCCCTTAACTTTGAGTCCTGATTTTTCAGGGCTATGTGCTCTGGCCCCAGGCTCAAACCAAGTAGGTTGCCTTCACAAGAGAAAGAAGAACATCTTGGACAATTGCTCTGGCCTTTGAGATTTTTCATAAAACATTAGGCAGAGTGCCAGATGGCCAAATCAATAAAACAATGCCCTTTTAACCCCCAGGGCTCTCTTCATGAGACAGAATTCCAGAAGAAGAAAAAGTTGCATAAGGCACACTGCATGAGTAGCTGTGGTTGCCATGCTGGCAGGGGGTGATGAGAATTGTAGTCCATGAACATCTGGAGTGCCATAGGTTTGCCACCACTGTTCTGGAAGGTGCCCTCCCATGCAAGTGATATGGACTCAGTGCCAGCATCACAAAATTGGGCCATAGTATTCCTAGGTAGGGGCTGCTGGGGGGGGGGTGCAGGAGGAAGGAAAGATGAAGTCAGAGAAGCAGAGGAAGGAAGGAAGGAAGGAAGGAAGGAAGGAAGGAAGGAAGGAAGGAAGGAAGGAAGGAAGGAAGGAAGGAAGGAAGGAAGGAAGGAAGGAAGGAAGGAAGGAAGGAAGGAAGGAAGGAAGGAAGGAAGGAAGGAAGGAAGAGGGAAAGACTGTGGACGCTTTCAGGAAAGTGAAAGAGGAACTAGAGGGGATGGGGGAATAAGATTCTGCCCTTCCCCCAGAAATCCTTGTGGATTCCCACTTGTAATGCTGACATTAGCTCACAAATATAATTGAAAAGTATGCCCACTTTGTACCCGGAAAGGAGGGAAGTCAGGCCAGGGCAACCAGTGGCCACTCAGCTTGCCACTCTGTGCTCAGAGGTGCAACCAGAGGTACTTACTCTGAGGAGACATGGGCTCAAGGGTGACTTTTCTGCCCTGGAAAAAAAATCATGGGCAGCCGGAGAGCAGTGGAGGCTGGATGCCCAGGATGCAGACCTGGTGCTCCCGAGAGCCTGTCCTGGCCTCCTGGCACCGGCCGCTCACCCCACCCTGCAGGCAGGAGAGCAAGCAGGCAGGTGTCTTGGGTGTCTTTGAAGAGAATGAAGGGGAAAGAGTGGGAAGGGATCCTCAATCCCTTTTTGGACTCCTTTGCCCTGTCAGGACTGCAGCAGCTGTGTGTGACGTGAGCATGGGCCCTTGAGCATATACAGAGAGCTGTTAAGGGGGAAGAGGTTGGGGGGGTGGAGTTTGAGAACTTGCCCCAGGCACCATTTTCTATAGATGATGGGAGAAGGGAGAACCATACGCCACCTGGAGTTGTCTGGAGGAAGAATAAGATGGCAATGAGCGAATACCTTTAAATTCAGACATTCCGATGAAGAGAGATGTTTGTCTCACAAAAAGAAACAAAAGTGGGAACATTATCTTTCTTCTAGTTAGACAAGCTCACATAGAACATCACCTGTTCTTTGGCTGGAACTCGAGGAATGGTGGATCAACAGCCAAACGGCGTCTGCTAAAGATTCAAGCCTTCTTTCCATTTTTAAGTAGGTCAGTTTAAATGCATAGTTTATGCTGCACAAAATGGTCTTTAAAACAGAAAAGGAAAAAATGATGATATTGCACCAGAGCTTTAAAACCTACCCATAAATAAGATTTATGCAATCCCGTCAGTGCCTTTTCCTCTCTGTTTGTGTGCAAAGTCATAGATTCACTGAGGGTGAGGAGGACAGCAATTATAATTTATTATGCCATAATTGTTACCTAAATGTTTTTGAATAAGCAAAAATCACATCTGTTTAGGAGGAAGTTTTGCACCAAGAGAATTCCCCTTGAAACAGAGGCTGTGTTCTCAAATTCTGTAACTGTACACATAAAACAATGTATTTATTTCCCCACTGAGTCCATTACATTCCCAAGTCAAACGGCATCCTCTTTTTCCCTTCCCATATTAAAGCCTTTGATTTAATGGAGGTTTTAACTACTAGTTCTTTGGGGAATTTTCAGTAGGCTCTGCACAGATTAGGTTATTGGAAAGTATAGTTATTTGCTTGTAAAGTGGCAGTTTCGTGTCAAAATTGATTTTCTCTGGTGCTGCAGCGGTAAGACAGATAAGCCTCTGCTTTGCATCCAAAATAACATGATCTCCCAGCTTGGATAGTTTTCAGCTTTTCTTCCCAGTGTCAGAGTTTCGTTGACAGCCTGATTTTCAAAGCGGGAGGCATAACAGAATTATAGTGTAATGGGAGTGCAGTTGTGACCTCCTCGGGCCTTGTAGCCTTTGACCAGAGAGGTTATGATGTTGGACGGGGAGGTGGGAGACCCAAGGGTTCAAATCCCGACTCTGCCATGAAATTTGCAGGGTGACCGTAAGTCGGTCACAAGGTTGGTATAAGAATAAAAAGTAGAAGGGAGAACTATATACCGTATATACTCGTGTATAAGTCGACCCGTGTATAAGTCGAGGCACCTAATTTTTCCACCAAAAACTGGGAAAACTTGTGTATAAGCAGCCCTTGGCTGCTCTGATGTTTCCTTGCAGAGCATTCACCTGCTTTTGGGATTTCCTTGCTTGCAAGCAAGGAAACTCCACAGCAGGTGGGGGCAGGGAAGAGCCAGGGTGCCTGCTACCCACCGGATCGCTCCCCCCCCCCTGCCGCCACCTCCCGGATCTCCAAAGCAGATTGCTTAAGCAATCTTTGGAGCATTGCCCTTTTAAGAAAATCCTAGAGACACCCTGCCCCAGCGGCAGCTTCCCTGAAGCCAGGCCTCAGAGCTAGCCGGGAAAAGAAAAAAATGATGAGTGAGTGAGTGAGGGGGACACCAGGCGGTGGCGGGCACAGTGGGTGGCTCACATATAAGTCGAGGACGGCTTTTTCGGCACAAAAAATGTGCTGAAAAAGTTGACTTATACGCGAGTATATACGGTATGTCATTCTGTGCTCCTAAGAGGATGATTGTAGAATGAACTAGAGAGGAAGGGAGACCTTACTGTTTGGTATATTTGGTTAATATAGAAGAGTTTGCCCAGTCCCAAGTGCGGTAAAAAAGAAGAAGTAAATTGCAGAAGGTAAAACTTACTTTGATTCGAGTAAATTCGATTCATTTGGTGCAGTTGAAGGAAAGATAGAAATCCTTATTATTTATTTATTTATTTATATTTATAACCCACCCTCTCCTGTAAGGAGGTGGGACACCCAACAGCCCAGGAGATTTCTTTGGGTTTCTTGGGGAGCACAGATTCCTTAGTGGGGTACAATGCTACAGAGTCCACCCTCCGAAGCATTCATTTTCTCTTGGGAAATCAGTCTTTTGTAGGCTGGAGATGAGCTGCAATTCTGGGGGGTCCCCAGACTTCACACCTGGAGGCTAAGTGTCCTGTTAAAGTGGGAACATTCCTAGAAATTGCCCTGCATTTTCTGCTGGCCCTTTATAAAACAACATGTGCAATTGGAAGGGGGGGGGGGAGAATATTCATCAGCACAATGCTGGTACCTCACCCTCTAATTTCTGCCAGCAGTTTTCACCTATGGTTGGCAACCCTATTCATACCATCTATGTAGGCAGAGACATATATAGGAAAAATGTAGCCCGGTGCAAAATCTGAGTTTTCCGCCCTCCCGTATGGGCAGCTGCCCTCCCCCACCACGACCAAACAATTTTTTTGCAAAAGAGGTCTTGAAGTCAGTATATGGACCCTGGGGGGGAGGAGGAGGGGTGTGTGGGCGATTTTCCGCCCCCACATATCTAAATGGCTGCTGCCTGGGAACATTTGGCCCCTTATGTGGGCCTATGTTCTTTTTGAGTTCAAATCCCACCCCTGAGCAGAAGGGGACATTCAGCAAAAATGCTGGCTGATTATGGAGCATGGCAAGAGATTGTTCTCAGTAAGCACTGTTTTAAAAGAGCTTTGTGATTCAGCAAGAAACTGTCTTATTTTTACAGTCGTTAACCTGTTGCCGTTCCATCACAGGGACTTAGCAATGAGCTAGGCTGAAAGACAAAGCTAAAAATGAATAGATATTTTTGTTCAAGTGGGTAGCTGTGTTGGTCTGAATCAGCAGGGGGGGGGGGGAAGTCCAATAGCACCTCTAAGATCAACAAAGTTCTAGATTTGGTATAAGCTTTTGTTTGTTATTTGTTTGCATATTCTAAGTTTTCCTCTGGAATTTCCTGGGGTATGTTTTTTCTTATTGAAGCGCAGAGGTTGTGATGTTCTAAAACCCAATAGTTTCCTTCCCTTTTATCCCTGAGTTTTGCCCTCCCCACTAAAAACAAAAAACAAAACCTGGATTGTTCTGTTTCCAGATTTAGAGCGTTCTGCGTCTTTCCCTCCCCTTATCCCTTTAGCTCAGCTGGCCTTGCTCAGTTCTCCCGCACAGCTAACAGAATTGTTGTCACAAGTTCCCAAGAGATTAATGTATTTACTGAGTTCTATAAGGCATTGTACCAATCAATGTTAACTGTCTCTGACAGAGACATAAAGGATCTATTAAATTAGATCCGAGGCCCTATTAAATTACTCGGCGAGAATCGGCAGGACTCACCTTATCTGGGACAGAAATTAATGCATGTTATTAGAGCCTTGTGTTTAAGGGACATGCTCGGAAGGAGCAGGCAGTCTTACACAATGGAGTGTGTGGGGGGGGGGGGGCGGGGGAGATAGCATTGGAGGAAATAGAAAATAGCCAACAGTCTCTGCTGTTGCCACTACGTTGCCTCAGCCAATCAACAGTGATTTCTCTAATGTCATTGAACAGGAGAGATCTCCTGCAGCCACCCACCCACCCTCCAGTTCTCCCTTACTAATCAGATTAGCGACAAATAAAATTAAACCATTAAGGCAATTAAGTAATTCTTAGTTAACAGTTGATCAGTCGGTTGCATGCAAATGTTCTCTTTGCTTTTTCCCCCTATTAAACGGGCTGATCAAAAGCAATCTAGGAATCATTAGCTCCTTGAGAAAGGAGTGGTTTCACTGGCTCCTGCTTTCTTTGCCTTGAATCATTTGGAGCTGGTTTGTTGCAAGTGAGAGTCTGCATTACCCTGTCTCTTGGACACTAACCTCCTTCCTTCCTTCCTTCCTTCCTTCCTTCCTTCCTTCCTTCCTTCCTTCCTTCCTTCCTTCCTTCCTTCCTTCCTTCCTTCCTTCCGTCCGTCCGTCCGTCCGTCCGTCCGTCCGTCCGTCCTTCCTTCCTTCCTTCCTTCCTTCCTTCCTTCCTTCCTTCCTTCCTTCCTTCCATCCATCCATCCATCCATCCACCCATTCTTCCATTCTTCCTTCCTTCCTTCCTTCCTTCCTTCCTTCCTTCCTTCCTTCCTTCCTTCCTTCCATCCATTCTTCCTTCCTTCCTTCCTTCCTTCCTTCCTTCCATCCTTCCTTCCTTCCTTCCATCCTTCCTTCCTTCCTTCCTTCCTTCCTTCCTTCCTTCCTTCCTTCCTTCCTTCCTTCCTTCCTTCCTTCCTTCCTTCCTTCCTTCCTTCCTTCCTTCCTTCCTTCCTTCCTTCCTTCCTTCCTTCCTTCCTTCCTTCCTTCCTTCTATTTTTATACCACTCTTCCCCTTCTGGGTTCAGGGCAGTTTCCAGCCTTCATAAATATGAAATATTAAAAATGAATACAAATATAGATACAAAATTTTAAATGTAAAAATTTACCAGTTATCTCTAATCATACTGTATGCCTCATCTTCCTAAAAACTACATATTTCAGATTGGGCCAGTAATAATACCCTGGCCTTTATTTATTGTTGTATTTACAATCTACCCTTTCCATGTGGCTCAGGGCCTCTTACAATTTTAAATATACAGAATAGAGGGGAAGCCCATTTACTGTCTCTTCCCTGCAGCTGAAACTCCATTAAAATCTTTTTGCAAATAAAACAACCTTACAGAGTTGTCTACAATGTTTGGCAGCACAGTGGTACCCCTCTCCTCCTGAGGGAGCTCGTTCCACAAGGTGGGGTCTGCTGAGACATGGGCCTTCCCCCTGTCAGTGGCTACTGCACTCAAAGGTTTCCCAGAACTTGGTCAGATAAACTCAGGGATTACAACTTGTCCCACACACCTCCAGTTTTTCAGGGATTGCATGAAATTCTTGAGACCTTTAAAAATGGCCTCTAGTGATGCATGCACCTCCGTTAATGTTCAAAACTAGATGTGTAGAATCTCCTTAGACACTGAGAGCCCATTTAGGATACTCAGCTAAAAATGAACTCTTTCTAAGTGTTTTATTAATTTGCGTTTTTTGGGTGTTCATCGGTAGCCCTTATAACCAGTAGCCCAATGACGATATGAAACCTGGGTTGTCATAACTACTGTGGACAGTGAAAAACATGACTTATGAGCAGTTGCCTCTATTGTGTCCTCTTCTGGGTGGATGTTTTAATGGATGGAACATTTCAAAGAAGAAGAGGAAAAGGGGGAGGAGGAGATTGAATTTATATCCCTTCCCTTTCTCTCCTGTAAGGGGTTTAACAATCTCCTTTCCCTTCCCCCCCTCACAACAAACACCCTGTGAGGTAGGTGGAGCTGAGAGAGCTCCGAAGAGCTGTGACTAGCCCAAGGTCACCCAGCTGGCATGTGTTGGAGTGCACAGGCTAATCTAGTTCCCCAGATAAGCCTCCACAGCTCAAGTGACAGAGCGGGGAATCAAACCTGGTTCCCCAGATTAGAGTGCACCTGCTCTTAACCACTACACCACGCTGGCTCTCGAGCATAAAAGGGATGAGAATTCTAGCGTGCGTTAATCCTGATGTTTTCCAATGGATTGTGTCCATGGTTGTCAGCTTTCAGGTGAAGCCTGGACATGCCCTAGAATTGCCACTAATCTCCGGACTAGAGAGATCTGTTTCCCATGAGAAAACAGCTGCTTTGGAGGGTGGATTCCATGACCCTGAAGCCTCTCCCCTCTCCAAACACTGCCTTCCCCAGCATCCACCTCTAAATTGTAGGGGTTTTGAGATCAGGTGGGATCCATCCATAACCAAATTTCATATTTAGCAGAGTAATGTAACCAAACCAAACAGAACCAGCACATGGTGAGATTTTATAGAAAATGATTCTTTACTGAATAATACTGGCTAGGGTGGAACATAATAAACAACTTCTCTAAATAAGCTGCATTTTCACTACACTGTGCCAAGAGCAAGAGAGATCGGGAGTAAAAGTGAATGGGGGAACATAGAGCACTAACTTTTACCCAGAAAGCTCACCCTTTCTGTGTACGTGACACAAGGCACTTCTCCATCAATATTCAACAGTCAAATGAGCATTTTACTAATTCTTCCAGAGACGCCAAGGCTCATTCCGCACATGCAGGATAATGCACTTTCAAACCACTTTCACAACTGCAAGTGGATTTTGCCATTCCGCACAGCTTCAAAGAGCACTGAAAGCAGTTTGAAAGTGCATTATTCTGCATGTGCGGAATGAGTCTTACATTCTACAAAGTGTTATAAACTCCCTGCCTATTTCTTACAAGGGAATTTAACTGATCTGGTTCCATGCAAACAAATAGCAAGTTAACTCTTTCGTGACTGAGGGGCTGGCACCCACAAAATCCAACACAAATCTCCAGGAATTCCCCAACACATACTTGGCAACCCTAATTACGTCTCATACCCGCTGGTGATTGGAGCCAAAGTTCACATTCTAGCCGTGAGGCTCCCGATTTTGTGAAAATGTGAGTTCAGTCATTTTGCTAATGGAGATCAGGTGGGATCCATTTGCTACCTTTCCGCCCCAAAATGTACACCCACGGGAAAGTGCTCTTGACACTTGCAGATGGCGAAGTTTAATTTTGGAAGCAACATTTAACTTCTCACCTTTGGAAAGAACCCTAATGAACAGACCTGGCCGAGTCAGCAGATGGCACAGAAACAAATTGTTTAAATCCATGCCGGATAATCTGCTGGCCTTTTCAATCAATCAGCAACTGGTAATCTGGAAGGTTTAGACATATCATCCCATTAAGGTTAATACCGGCTTATTCATTGCAGCTATATGTGGGGGGGAAGGCATCAATAGAGAGACACTCAGTGGTTGGCCTTAATAACACACATACACACAGATTTATAAGGATTGCTTTACACGTTGTGGACATCTCCTTTGAGAGCCGGCATGGTTTAGTGGTTAAGAGCGGCCGACTCTAATCCTTAATAAAATTACAAAGTCCTTGAGGAAAAAAAAGGCAACTCCGAACCAAAATGTGCTCATGCCAAAAAGAAAAAAGAAAACTAAATAGCCAGCTGAACCATTCATCTCAAGACAATATCACGCTTTGACCAGCTACCTACCACACAAGCTACTTGAGAAATCTTCGTGGAGGGGCACCAAGTCACAGCATAAAAAGCTGTCTCATAGGAAGTTGGATCATGGGGCCATCCAGTTTATTCTTGTCTCCTCTGACAGGCAGTAGCTGTCCAGAGAACTTTTCCACACTGGCTACCTGAAGTCTTGTAAAGGGGGCCATAAGGCACTGAAACAGGTATCCTCTGTATATCCAAAGCATGCTTTTTACTACTTTATTTTTTTAATGTGATTCCCCATCCCTACATCCAGCATAGCTGGTATTTAAATTCCTGAGAAAATCAGCTTTTGTTATTTTCCCAGCAAAACCTGTAATCCTCAAGGCCATGGAAATGGTGGTGGTGGGCCCCTTTGAGTCACCTACAGGAGAGAAAGGGGGATATAAATCCAACATTAATTCCCTCAGTCAGCATAAAAGTTGAAGGTTAACCAGAAGTACTTTTTGAAAATAATTTTAAAAAAACCATAATATGCCAGCACTCATTCATAAGGTTTCTCCAGTTTCCTCCTCCCTCTGCCTGTGTCCCCATCATGGTGTTCCTGAGGGTTCACTCTTTCTCTGGTTGTGTGGAGTGGGTCCAGAACATAGGGATCAGAACTTGGAAGAGTCCCCCCAAAAGGTTCCAGTACTCAGTACTGGAGTATGAGAGTACCATCACACAAATAAAGCCCTGGTCAGAATCAGTGAGGGAGTTTCCTTTCTAGGAATCTGAACAGAAGTGCCCAGAATCTGAACAGAAGTGCCCAGAAGTGCCACAGACCAGGTGATCGGGAGCAACAGCCGCAGAAGGCCATTGCGTTCACATCCTACATGTGAGCTCCCAAAGGCACCTGGTGGGCCACTGCGAGTAGCAGAGAGCTGGACTAGATGGACTTTGGTCTGATCCAGCTGGCTTGTTCTTATGTTCTTATGTTCTTATTAGTATGTAGTTCGGTTACTTCTCCCTGTCCTGAGCTACCTGAGGTTACAATGAGCCTGTGCTAAACCTATGTGCCAAATGGCAGGACTATCCAGATGCACACCATGAACCCATTAAGAATCCCCTTTCCTGTTCCAAACCACAGCAAACCGAGTCTTCTGCCCAGTTCGTCCCTCCCCTGGCCACCCGTGTGTCATTACCATGCGGTGTTTCTGTAATAACGCTGCCAAATCAAGTTAGCAGTTTATTTAGACATGTCAGGGCAGAGGCTTCCGGCCGGCGGGCGGTTTTGTTGAACGGTCTCCTAGGCAAACAAAAGGGGCCCTACCATTGATCTTGCAGACCCTCCCTGTCCTTAGAACCTCCACGAGGCAATGTTTTCAAGCACGTGGAGCTGTGTACCCTTTTCATTTTCTTGTCTAAGTTATTGCCGTTAAGCTCGTGCTGTTGGCTCCAAGCTGCGAACCTCATGTGCCGGGAATGCCTTCCTTTTTTAAAAAAAAAATCCCCTGTGGCTTCTCCCTGACACTTAGTGGGCCAAGAATTAATCAACTGATGTTCTCCTCCTTTGCCATCAGCATTGAAATATGACAGGATGGCTGGGACCTGGTTATCACTTCTGTCCCCACCTCCCTGCTCACCGAATGCGCCCTCTTCCAATAATAGATGCTGCTGCTGCCCAGCCACATGCTTGCATTTCCAAACACAGTGGACACCCCACCATCCCCCCCCCCACACACACACACACACAATTCTCTGAATTACTAGCAGGTGATAAATAGCTCCTGCTTTCCACTCCATTTCACAAGGCACAGCTTCTTCCTGGGCCCCAGGAGGGGCCTGACCTTTCAGTCAATGCCTTTTGCAGCCCCCCCCTCTCCCTGGGGGGCCTCCAGGGAGCAGTAATGGACTCACGTTAATTGCCTGTTGAAGGACAGAAGCAGTTCCTCGCAGGATGATTGGTGATCCCCTTGGGGATACAGCTGTCCTGGTCAGTGGGAAAGACTGATCTCTCCGGCGCACACACGCAAACATGCAGGGTCAATCCATCTCGCTGAAGCGGCGCTCACAGATAATCAATGCTCCGGCTTTAGCGGTTTCCTGCACTTTGATTCTGTTTGCTGACACTGTGGCTCAGAGGTTGGGGAGGGGAGGATGAGGGAGGGATGATACATTCTAATCCTCTTGTGGGCCGCAGTTGTTTAGACCAAAGATATCCCACAGAACACGGCATAATCCCAAAGATTTATAAAGTCAACCTTCCATCCCTTTGCGGCACAAAAGAATATCTTTTATTTGCTGATTAGAGTCCCAGCTACTTATGACTTGAGCAAGGGGAGAGCAAGATAAATGCACACCTCTGTATTGGTAGGAGAAATAGAATGTTAGTAATAGTATTGTGGGGAGGGGAGGTGGCGTGATGTAGCTTGATTTCACCAGACCTCGGAAGCAAAGCAGGGGCGGTGTGTGGAAGGGAGACCACCAAGGAAAACTCTGCAGAGGAAAGCAATGCAAACCCTTTCTGCATCTCGTTTCCCTTGAAAGCCCTTTGCTAGGTTCATGTTAAGTCAGCTGTGGCTTGAAGACACACCACACACACACACACACACACACACACACACACGATAATTTTGTGGGTTAGGTTCCAAATTAGAAGTACAAAAACACCCACATTCAGCACCGTTGCTCATCACTTTAGGCCATTACAATTCATACTACACCATCAAAACTGCATTCTGTAAGCAGACAATGAAGGTGGCATGCCTTTGTGGATTGACCTGGGAGTAAAACCTATTGGCTGTTACTTCTGACAAATGTGCAGAAGGACCAGACAGTTTTCTAATGCTCTACACTCTGGTACGATCCATACATGTAGCAGATTTTTCTGCATCGTGAACACTTGCATTACGCTGAGGTCCCTCTATGTCTGAAGAAGAGTTTGGATTTATACCCCACCTTTCTCTCCTGTAAGGAGACTCAAGATGGTTTGCAAGCTCCTTTCCTCTCCCCACAACAGACACCTTGCGAGGTAGGTGGGGCTGAGAGAGTTCCAAAGAACTGTGACTAGCCCAAGGTCACCCAGCAGGAATGTAGGAGTGCAGAAACACATCTGGTTCACCAGAGAAGCCTCTGCCGCTCAGGTGGAGGAGTGGGGAATCAAACCCGGTTCTCCAGATTAGAATCCACCTGCTCTTAATCACTACACCACACTGGCTCACCATGTCTGGAAGAGGATCTTTCTTCAAGATGGTGCTGTCTAGAATATCTATGGTGAAATGTAAGCTGGTGCAATCAAACAACTAAATAATGTTCTTATTACAGCTTGGGGTGGGCGGGTTTCTCTCTTCCTGTCTGCTATTGATAAAAAGCAGTAACTGGCTACAGTCTGAAACATTTTTTCAACCATTCTGCAAAACTGCTGTAAAGCAACTTTAAGCTCTAACTGGAAGGGTTTTGCCATAAAACATACCGCTGAAGAACATAGCAACAGGTCCCATATTTGTTTTGAGATGGAAATGAAAGTCTGAAGTAGATATGTTTGAAAACCTATCAGTTCAGCTTACGCCCTTCTCATCAGTCACAAGCAGGGAGCTGATTATTCAGTGGGCTATTTGGATGTTTCTGTTTCATGCTTATGACCGTTTTCATGAGAAGACTTTTTCATCGCCACCATTGCCCTGTGTCTGCCTCTGCCTCCAGTTTTAGAAAGGCACATAGAAAAATGGGGACAACTGCAATTTGGAAAAAAAAGTAGTTGAAACATACTACTTAGTGCTTCGACATGCCTTCAGTGTCTGCCCATGATCCTCACAAATCTTTCAGTCCGTTCTTGGAGTCATTTATTAAACAGGTACCACTGACTGCATTGGCACAAAAAGCAGTCAATTCAATCAAGCTGATGTCAGTTAGTCCACAGACATGAGTTACAAGAGATTCCATGCTTTATACAAGTTGATCGATTTAATGAGTTATGACTCCCAGGAGGTACTGCTGCTTCTCCAGTAAATGAGATGGTTTAGATCTTGAACTGGGCAAAAGTAATTTGGAACTGCTTCAGTGGGAGAGAGCAAGGTATTAAGAAGAAGAAGAAGAAGAAGAAGAAGAAGAAGAAGAAGAAGAAGAAGAAGAAGAAGAAGAAGAAGAAGAAGAAGAAGAAGAAGAAGAAGAAGAAGAAGAAGAAGAAGCAGCAGCAGCAGCAGCAGCAGCAGCAGCAGCAGCAGCAGCAGCAGTAGTTTGGATTTCTCTCCCCACAACTGACACCTTGTGAGGTAGGTGGGGCAGAGAGAGTTCTGAGATAACTGTGACTGGCCCAAGGGCACCCAGCAGGCTTCCTGTGGAGGAACAGGGAAGCAAACTGGGTTCACTAGATAAGAGTCTGCTCACTACACCACGCTGTGTGTCTATCGCACAGGTATAAATCTTAAGCATATGGTACTATGCTTGTGATGAATTTTGCCAGAGTGTATTGATGTGAACAAATCGGGAGCTACAGCCCTTACCCCACACTGCTTTTTTTCAATGCTGCTCCCAGGATCTGCAGCATGGCCTTTTTTTGGGTGGTTCCTTTTCACTGTCTGGAGAGCTGGTTGGAGCCCCCGTTATGAATAACCGAAGGAATGTGGACAAGATGCTCCCACCTAGCAGTGAAGTTTGTGCCAAAGTTTTCAGCACACATCGCCTGAAGCTCTAACTGCCACTGTTTCACTGAGCAGTGCCAAACAAATTAATACCTCTCAGTCTCATCTGAAGAACGGAAATGGTTATGGAAATGGAAGGGATGCTAGAGCTGAAGTTTGTAATGCCCCTTGCACATTACAAAAAAAAGGGGGGGGGGAAGCTAAACAAGCTGTTATTTTTAAAGAATGATTGGGAAAAAAATATTCACAGGACCTGTCAAAGCCTGTCCTTTTTTATAATTTATGAATCTGAGACCGCAGTGTCAGAATTCCTCGCATGGCTTGTGTAAAACACTCCCAGCATGCACTGGGAAATGGTCATTGTTACCAAGGCAACAGCCAACACATTTCTATGACAATGTGTTTGGCTATGCACACAACCATTGTGGAACACCACCAGAGAGAATTGGGAGCTTAATTGGCAATGCATTTGCAGTCAAGGATGTGTTAAAGGCATTTTCCTGTATTTATTAGCTGCCCCCCTTTTTTTCCCCCTGCACCCGGGATACATAACTTGAGGCTGAATTTAAATTTGAGCAGAAGAGAATGTTAGACCTTGTTTTACCAGCTTACAAACCAATTAAGTGTTTCCAGACAGACAGGGGAAGTAGGAGCTTTCTGCTCCCTCCCCCCCTTCGGCTCCCCGCACACACCCCGCGACTTGCCTTTTCCCTTCCAATGAGATTAAATAAAATGGATGGCAGTGTTGTGAAAACGGAAATCGGGCCAGAAGAAGGAGCTGTGTTCACAAGCTGTTTTTGTGGCATCCCATAATTAGAGGCAGAACGGCTGGAGGCTGGCCAGGCAGAGACACAAAATGAAGATTTGAGGCTGTTTGAAAGAAACAGCAGCGGAGCAGATCTTTGGACAGCATCTAGCCTCTCTCGGCGCTCAGCCCGAGGACTCGGCCAATTTTTTTTTTCTGGGTGAATATTTTTTAATGGGCGAAGGGAGCTGGAAGGAATCCCACAGGTATTCCAGAACACAGAAGAAGAAGAAGAAGAAGAAGAAGAAGAAGAAGAAGAAGAAGAAGAAGAAGAAGAAGAAGAAGAAGAAGAAGAAGAAGAAGAAACAGAAACAGAAACAGAAAAAAGAGGAGGAGGAGTTTGGATTTATATCCCCCCTTTCTCTCCTGCAAGGAGACTCAAAGGGGCTTACAAACTCCTTTCCCTCCCCCCCTCACAACAAACACCCTGTGAAATAGGTGGGGCTGAGAGAGCTCCGAGAAGTTGTGACTAGCCCAAGGTCACCCAGCTGGCGTGTGTTGGGAGTGTACAGGCTATTCTGAATTCCCCAGATAAGCCTCCACAGCTCAGGCGGCAGAGCGGGGAATCAAACCCAGTTCCTCCAGATTAGATACACGAGCTCTTAACCTCCTACGCCACTGCTGCTCCTCATTGCTCCACACCCTCATTGTGATTTATTCAGACTCATTGGGGTACTCTGGTGGAGTACAATTTACCCCAGCAGGGTTAACAAATATACCTTAATTTCAGTTTAAGGAAAACCTAATGTATCGAGATGGCTTCGCCAGAACCAGTATGGTTTAGTAATAAGCATTATAGATTAGGAACTAGAAGATTTGGGGCCGAATGCTGACTTAGTCATGAACCTCATCAGGTGACCATGTGGCTTACTCCCTCCTTCAGTGTTAATCAACTTTCTAGTTTGCATGAATGAAAGCTGTACCAGCATGGAAAATCCCCAGGTTGTCCAGTTCTGGTAAGATGGTGACCTCAGGTATCAGATGTGTCACAGGGACCCTGAATGATCCCAATGCTTGTGATTGGCAGGCTCCCAGTTGACATGGATAGAGTGTCTGCACAGCTATTTTGTATTTTGATTTATTTATCTATGGGTATTTTTACCCTGCCTTATACAGAGGTCTTTAGGCTCCTCACAGTAAAGTTAGAATGATAAAACAATAAAAAGGTCATAAATGAAACAGTAACAATAAAACAGGATGATAAAAACATCATAAAAATTAACCCCAACCCCCACTCCCCCCCCCCTCAAACCAACAGCTATAGCAGGGGCTTCCAGGGAGGTTAGCCAAATGCCCTGCTGAAGAGAAATATATGCATGTAAATGAGTTCTCCATAACTAGTTTATGTTTGCTTCTCAAGGAGATTTTTCCAGCACTGTCTTGGCAAATCCCAGGAGATTTAGAGAGCAATTCCTGGGGAGGGCGGAGCTTAGGGAGGATGTGGTGTAATTTCCGGTCGATCCTCTAGGAATTTCCCCTTATCTTTATGGTGAAAAGCACGGACAGATTCCTAGAGCATCTCCGTTGAGTCCATTTTTTTGGTAGAGCTTTGCATGTTGATGTTTCCAGTTTTGGCCATGGCAACTTCGATTAAAAAGATGAGGTAACCGTTGAAATCAAAGTCTTCTACCTGGTATCCTGGTGAGCTGCTGCCAATTAAAGTATACAGGCAGATTCATATGTCTGTCCATATGTTGTGAGGCCTTGTTACAAATGATCTGCCTTGTATTTTTAACTATTATCCGTTATTTAAAATAAGTGTCAAGGATCACTAAATAAATTCTGTGCAGATTACCATTTCTTATGCTTTGGATGGAGCAGTCTTCTAGGGCCGTTTCCCCACTTACCGTTTGCTGCGCGCTACTGCCCCCAAATAGCACGTGGTCCAGCGGTGCTCCCCACGAGTCCGGGCGGCGACAACGCAGCCGCCCTGACTCTGCGCTCCAACGTCCCTTCAGCGCGCGTCATTTCTGACGCTGGAAGAAACGGCATCTTCTGACTGCCCCGCACAGAGCGCGGGGCAGTGGGGAACACAACCCCGCACCGGAAATCGCTCACGCTGGGAGTGGCGCGCAGGAAATCGTAAGTGGGGAAAGGCCCTAGGTTTCATTTATAAGGAAGACTCTTGTGAGCCATGATTACCGGTTCTCATTCTTGCAATTTTGACTCCCAAATGCCTTTTTCAAGTTTGTTCCTACCTTGTTTGACCTAAGCCTGTTGTTCTTTTTAGCGTGTGTGTTTCCATGAACCAAGTTTTTTTTTTTCATAAATTTCATAAATTTTACTTATTTCTCAAGGGGGAAAAAAAGGATAAAACACCTAGACACATAGTGAGTTAGTTGCACGTCGATTTATGTTATTCTGTTGTTTACTTATTTTAAGCATTTGTCTCCAACTCTGCTGCTAGCAAACTGCCTCCTGGGGTGGCTAACAACTTGCTAAAAGCAATTAAAATTGTAATAATAAAATATGAATCAATATGAAACAGCGGGGGGAAAACAGGACTCCCACAGCACGAAAACATTAAAACCACCAGCTGATAATGAAATACAATCATGCCAGACTTAAAATCCAATAAATATGACAGTTTGTGGGGCTGAGATGGGGGGTGGATGGGAACCAAATAAAAAAAGGTCATCTGGGAAAATTAATAGATCATTCCCGCAGGACTGGGAAGATAGCCCAGCACCTGGCAAGCAACCAAGGAGCGATTCCAGAGGGATAGCTATGTTAGTCCATGGCCGCTCAGATAACAACAGAGGCCCTTTGCACAAAGACAAAATAAAACATTGTAAGGCAGGAAACTAAAGCATTTCCTCCAGGAGTTCCACACAGTTGTTTCCCCAAAACGTTTTGAAGATGTTCCCCCTCAAAACATTTTATTCGAATCCAGTTATTTAGTGATCTCCCCCCCCCACCACCACCACAACGCTTTCAAAATATCTCCTGCTTACCAGTGTGGAGAAACAGGAAATGTTTTATTTCTCCTGCCCGAATTTGAACCTCTGTGCCCCCTTCAACTCTGGTACTTTAGCTTTTCTGCCATCTGCCATTTTTCTGCTGCTTCATAGATTCTCTGGCTGATCACCATTTCTTTGTGAGTGACTATCTTTGGTCAGCCAGCATTTTGGCCTGCTCATGCCAAACCAATTCTCGCAGTTACAAACAGAGTCTAAAGGTCTGAATTTGGGGGGGACGCACTGGCGTCCAAAAGTCTCAAAGAACAGCCAGCTACTTCTTCCAAGACTGACTTCCCAGCTTGTAGCCAGGCTATCAAAAATTGGTAATTAGTGTGGGGTGGGTTTTTTTGTTTTTGTTTTACTGTCTGGGCTAGATGCTGGGAAAAAAACTTAGCAGAAATATCTGGTTGTATGCTGAGGCTGTTTGGCAATACATTTCCCTCATCTCAGGGTTTTATTGTGTATAATTCCTGGGAAAACCATATGAATGTTACACCCCTAGACAATTGAAGAAGTGTGTCTTGCCACCTAGAAAATAGCCACCTAACCCCCCTAACACCCCCAAATTGTTTCCATTCTTCAGCATTCTTCAAAATAAGTCCATTCAGAACTCTGATTTCCCAGCCACAAGTAACTAATTTCCATGGCAAGTCTGGCTGCCATTTCAGAGCACGGTCCATCACATTTCTCTGTTGCTGCAACGCTTCTCTGTCAGCACTGCCTCATGCTTAGGGTTGGGAAGATTTTCCCACAAGTGAACTGCATCATGGATTGTGTAGTCTTAGCAATTCTAAGGCATGACAGGATACTTGGCATATCTTGCAGAAATGACACAAATTATGGCATCAAAAATGTAGGTCAGTACCTTCCCATATTAACAAGATCCCCACATTTATGTGTGTGTTTTAACAGTCATCATAACTTTATGTTGAGCTGGATTTCTACACAAGCAAAGTAAGCTTCTGTTGTTGAGGGCCCTAAATCATAAGGAGCTTCTAAATATAAAACTATTACACATTTCAGTTTTAGAGTACAACTGTGTTGTTGATAATAATATGGGGCTTCTTAGATTTGACATAGTTTAGGAACCTCAGCATGTCTTAATCTAGCCCTGATTTTAAGCATGTGTATATGTATTTATTTATTCACAATGACTACAGATTCAATATGAAATTGCTAACAGAGATACATTTCTGAACTTGTAATGGGGGGTGGGGGGTGGAATTATATAATCGAGCACCAAGCCTTCTGGTTCCTATTAAAGTTAATGTGAACTTCAAAAGTGGATTCCCCTATGTGTGCCAAGCTAGATATGTGTCGCTTTGGCTGCCTCGAGTATGTATTTCATTTATATTTAATAAGTGAGTGATTGTATGTTAAATACCTGCTGCCTCTTAAAAATGGTCCCCCGGAGGCTTACGAAGTGCAGAATACAGAGCTGTTAACAAATTAGAAATAAAAAAGAAATGGAGACCATGTCACTCGATGGATAAAAATTCAAGAGACTCTTAAATCTCTTTTTGAATTCCCACATCTCTGTAATGACTTCCCGTCAACCTATATTATTCATGTTCGTCTCTTAGCACTTGCACATTCTCCGACTCACCACCTGTACAAATTTCTACAGAAGGATTGGCCTTGGGATTTGAGTTTATACCATTCGGTCTGCCAGGAAGGAAAGGAGCTAGCAGAAACATCCTACGTGTTATGTGCGTCAGTTATTCTTTTTTCT
Source organism: Sphaerodactylus townsendi (assembly GCF_021028975.2). Lineage (NCBI taxonomy): Eukaryota > Metazoa > Chordata > Lepidosauria > Squamata > Sphaerodactylidae > Sphaerodactylus > Sphaerodactylus townsendi. Next base: position 12,541,779 of record NC_059440.1, on the reverse strand, counting down.
TTAATTATACTTTTTGTTTTTTTTCACATGAAAAAGCACAGAAGAAGAAGAAGAAGAGTTTGGATTTATATCCCCCCCTTTCTCTCCTGTAGGAGACTCAAAGGGGCTGACAATCTCCTTGCCCTTCCCCCCTCACAACAAACACCCTGTGAGGTAGGTGGGGCTGAGAGAGCTCCAGAAGCTGTGACTAGCCCAAGGTCACCCAGCTGGCATGTGTGGGAGTGCACAGGCTAATCTGAATTCCCCAGATAAGCCTCCACAGCTCAGGCAGCAGAGCTGGGAATCAAACCCAGTTCCTCCAGATTAGATACATGAGCTCTTAACCTCCTACGCCACTGCTGCTCCTACATAGATATACATAGACACCACCAACGACAAGTTGAAACCTAACAAAATACAACCCAGTACACACTCCACAATGACATCCAGCTATCTCATCTTTGATTAAAAGTTAACACTAAATGAATGCATAAGGTTACAAAAAATTAAATCTTTTTTTCTTTTACCAATATTTTAACACATTCTGCTGTTTTCTTTTAGATTTCAAATCCTTCTATTGTTTCTCTGTTTGAATAGGTTCTCGGAAGGTACTCTGTAAAAGATTTCTTCTTTTCTGAAAAATTGTCCACATTATTGTTCCTTAACAGAGACATCAGTTTTGCCATTTCTGAATATTCTGTGACTTTCAAGATCCAGTCCTCCTTTGTTGGTATTTTATCATCCCTCCATTTTTGTGCACATAGAATCCTTGCTGCAGTAGTCATGCACATGAAAGCAGTCTGCACTGATCTGGAATATTATCTCCCAATAAAAAAACTTCAGGTTTTTTTCACAATTGTTATCTTCAGAATCTTTTGTATTTCTTTTAAGATCATATCACAAAAGCATTTAACTTCTTCACACATCCACCACATATGACAGAAGGACCCCTCTTGTTGTTGGAAGAAACACAGGATATCAATTCAGTAAGAAACAATAAACAATAGTCTGTGTTAGAAAGCCTACGGATGGAAGGAAGCATAGGCAAGGGTGCCAAGACAACCAAAGCAATATCCAAATCCTCATGAATGAATCTTCCTAGGGTTTGGATAGCCCTACAGAACATGCACTGTCAGCGTGGTGCAAATGTTAGGTTGTCAAACTAGGATCTGGGAGATCCTGGTTTGAATCCCCACTCTGCCACAGAAACGTGCTGGGCCAGTCACATGCTGTCAGCCTAACCTAACTCACAGGGTTGTTATTGTGAGAATTAAGTGGAGGGCAGGAAAATGAAAAGGAAGTAAGCTCGTTGGGGAGAAGGACATGGTACAAAGGAAGTAAACAAATAAATAACATATATGCCTTGCCATGATAACTATAAAGAGGCTTGGAGGAGCCCTCGTTTTTTCCAACTCTCAGACAAGGATCAATACAGCAGTGGGGTAATTACAAGCAGGAGTAGTCGAGGTTGTCCCCCCTCCCCCAATACACTACTCAAGTTGACCATCTCAGCTTGCCTCCTGAATGTCAGCCCCACACACCCTCAATCTTTGTAAGGCAAGATTTTTGATCCCATCATCAGGCTATTGAAAACCATCTTGTTTGTTGAGTGGGCATGGAAGGTGTCCGACTCAGTCTGTTGAATAATACAGGCATCCTTCCTGCTTTCCCGTGTTGTTTATAATATATTCATTGGATTGGAAGCCTTTATAATGTTCTTCCTCAGCCATGGTCTCGATTGATGAGATGTTCAGCTACTGTCACGTGTCTAGAGAAAGAAAAGAGCAAATCCATCTTTCCGTTCTTCATTTAAAGATATAACATGTGCAGAAAACTGTTAGATAAAACAAACCATGAGCTCTCCTGGATAGGGACATTTTGGGGTTTCTTTTCCCTTCTGTTTTGACCCAAAGTCCCCATTCAATTTCGTTTCTCCCTAGTGTGAATCAAACTCCAGAAGCTTTCTTTTTATATCATTTTCTGTTTCCTTGCAGTTTACCACCCATACAGTGTTCTCATTTTCCAACAGTATTTGTACATCAGTAAATCGCCATCATGATATGTATATATTGTTCATATAAAGAATGTATGTTTTAGATCTGCTCCATATAAATCATGTACAAAATTCTATCGCATATGCACACAGGACAAACAGATCTTTAAAGCAAAAGTATTGACAAAAAAATATACCTTTCTTTCAAACCCCCTGTTCTTAGACCAAGGTCTTGAACAATAAAACAATAAAGTATGTGAAAACAAAAATATAAAAAAAGAGAACAAGAGATAGGGAAATTTCAGTCATCTCTATTTCCAGGAAAGGTATTTTTGAAAAATCATTAATTGATTATTTATTTAGGTTTTAAATTTTGCCCTGGACTTAAAAGTCGTGGGCTTAAATTAAGCACTTGAGTCTACAAATGACCACAATTTTCATACATCATGGTTTAGGTTTTAAATTCTCCCCTGGTAAATACAGGGTTGTTGTTGTTTTTTATTCCAGAGATATTTCAGACCTCAAAGTATGTTTCATAATAGAACAGAATACTTTCAGCTCAACGATATATGGTTTAATTTTGCCATTCAATAAGCAAAATATAGGATACAGCAAGAATTTAAGGGACCTCTGTAAGGCTCGTTCCACACAGCATATTTGTAATGTTGCAATCGTTATAAATGAACTCGTTTTCCATTTATAAAAAGGGAAGACGAGTTAATTTATAACTATTGCAAATCTTGATAAATATGCTGTGCGGAATGAGCCTAAGTGTTGACCTGATTTTCAAGAATTTTTACCTCACGTGGCTTTGTTTTTCATACAACTCTTAATATGTCTTACTCCACGTTGCGTTGATTTTTGAGCAGCTCTCTAAACGTTACTTCCCTCTGGCTTCCTTTTTGAGTTCCTCATTACCTGTGGCATGGCATTTTGGACTCAAGACAATGTCGGTTTTAAGGTGAATGGTCGGCCCCCTTCCATCATCACCAAGACAAAATACTGAGATTGTGATGCTTAAAAATAGACTGTAGTCCACCCACCAAGTCAGAATGGTTGTGTGGAAGTGCCTCCTCTGATCCCTTGTAGGAAGCACATCTGCGTAACTCTGAAGCAGTTTCTCTCCCACTCCACCCCGGTTTTTTTCCTGCCCTGCTTTATATCTTCATTCAGAAACACTTGAGCCCAGAACAAAGGAAACGAAACTCCACACAAACCTTAATTGGCTTTGGGAGTTCTGTTTGGAAACCCTTCTCTTCTTCCTTGTTTCTTTGACACGGCTCGAAACAGAAAGCCCTATAAAAGAAGCCGGTCAGGGTTCTGATGGCTGCCGTCTTGCGTTTGATCATGTCTCAAAATTCACCTCAACATGATATCCCTTCCTTTGAGAAACCGAGGGACGGAATCCACTTTATGCTTTGCTCCCCCTTGGCCTCCGGTTTCTATTGTCTGTACTTCATCCCCCCCTCCCCCTCCCCAGTTTTACCTCTTATAAATTAGCGAGATAGATGGATCAACTAGAGAAGGAGGAAGCCAAGTCCTCCATTCCCATTAGACACTGGTCCTAGGCCTTTAAACAATCATCTACCATCAAAGCGCTCCACAAGAAAAAAGCCTAATCACAGGTGGTGTGGGTGTGAAATGTGGGGCTTAATGAGGGACCCATAGGATAATGGGGGTATTCAGGGGATTTCTAGAAGGGGTCCTTTGTGTGGCTAGTCATGTGCCTGCTGAGCTGAAAGGGCTATTTTCCTCAATTTGTTTAAAGTGGCTGGCTTATATCACAGCCACAGGGGGTTTCTGGCTCAGGTTGCTTTAACCCTTTCTCTGTTGGCTAGGTTTGGGACCCACTTCCAAGTTTCCCAGAGGGTTCCCCCCCCCCCGACTGATGGCACAGCCCAGTGAATCAGACTGTCTGACTAGTACAGTGTTTGAGCAAATGGACTCTGGGTTACACAAACAGTGTAGAAGAGGGAATCAGCCATTCCTAGGTTTGCAAATGGTGGGATATACTTCCTGCTGTCAGTCTGCATTAGCTATTAATCAGAGGTTCTTTAGAAGGTTGTTTTTCTGCATTTGGTTGTGATGGAGATGGAAGCCATTGAAATAACTCGTCGGCACGGCACACGTTCCATCAGTGCATAGAGAAGGAGGAGAAAGAAGAACATTTTCTTTCTCCCCTGCCTTTCCTGGCAAACTGGACTCAGGGTGGCTTACATCCAGAATCATAAAAGATAATAATATAAACAAAGATAAGTTGAATTTACAAACATAACTTACAATAAAACCCCATAAATATACAGTTCTCAAGTTGGCGCATAATTTCACTCCTAGCTGAGGGACGATCTAAGGTGGAAACTGTGCTAAGGAGCAGCAGTGGCGTAGTGGCTAAGAGCAGTGGCTAAGAGCAGCTGCACTCTGATCTGGAGGAACCGGGTTTGATTCCCAGCTCTGCCGCTTGAGTTGTGGAGGCTTATCTGGGGAACTACATTAGCCTGTGCACTCCCACACACGCCAGCTGGGTGACCTTGGGCTAGTCACAGCTTTTCGGAGCTGTCTCTCAGCCCCACCTACCTTACAGGGTGTTTGTTGTGAGGGGGGAAGGGCAAGGAGATTGTAAGCTCCTTTGAGTCTCCTGCAGGAGAGAAAGGGGGGATATAAATCCAAACTCTTCTTCTTCTTCTTCTTTGGCAATGCCAGGAAGGATCCAATCACCCACAACTGTGGAAGGGGGAGGGAGGGAAAAGAGGAAAGCCAGCTTGAAGTTTCTAGCCCTCACTGCCCTCACCCATATGCCTGGCTCTGCAATTGGGCTAAATCCCACAGGGCTCCTGTAGTGCAGAAAGTATAACAACTGTAGTGCGGCTGCAGGGAAAGCCATCAGTGTCCAGGGAAGATCACATACAATTTGTTAAAAAATGTAATGTGTAGTTTGGCCTTGAGACGGCGTGATCTGCTGTCAGTTGCAGGAGACCATGCTGAGCTCATTGGTCACTTCCATCTTGATTTGTTTACAACATTTGAGTCTTGAGTTTCTGCCTTTACAAGGGGTGAAACGGTGGATTGCCATTTAAAACATCCGTGGTAAAATTTTGAGAGTGTTTATCCCCCCTGGATGGATATTTAATGGCGCTGAAATATGAATGCGATGATTTATCTATTGTTTTATTTGACTGTTTTTTTAAAAAAGATTTTATCTAATGGATTATTGTAAGCCATCCTGAGCTTGTCTGTGGGGAGGGTGGGCTGTAAGTTAAATAACTAAAATGCATTATAGGTAGACTGTGTGATGTGGGGTGGATGGAAAACTATAGCGGGGAAATTTTTCTGCCTCATAAATGCAAATATCACCTGTTTATGTATGGCTGTCGTGACTGTTGTGCTGCAAGTCAATAATGTTATGCTAAATGTGAGATATGAAGCATGGACAACCCCCAGTATGTGAATAAGGCCCAGTCTTGTACATTGTGTACTTGTCTTCTTTTGTTGTAAATATTTAAATTATTCATTTACATTAGAATCAGAAAAGTTTCCCCAGTTTTCACAGTATACCCATCTCATGGCAGGTAGACCAACATTGTGAATTGTATGTGAATTGCTCCTAGGTTACAGGGCTCGCTTTGCCATAGTTGAAGAGAAGTAACTGTCATGTTCTTGTTTAAATTCAGTAGTACAGAGCCAGTGAGGTCTAGTGGTTAAGAGCAGGTGGATTCTAATCTGGAGAACCGGGTTTGATTTCCCACTCCTTCACCTGAGTGGCAGAGGCTTGTCTGGTGAACCAGATGTGTTTCCACACTCTTACATTCCTACTGGGTGACCTTGGACCAGTCACAGTTCTTCAGAGCTCTTTCAGACCCACCTACCTCACAAGGTGTCTGTTGTGGGGAGAGGAAGGGAAAAGAGTTTGTAAGCCACCGTGAGTCTCCTTACAGGAGAGAAAGGTGGGGTATAAATCCAAAGTTGTTGTCGTTGTCTTCTTTTTGGCATGAGCATAATCCTTAACATCCAAGATGGCATCAACCATCTTTTCCTTGGTTTTCACCGCCTTGAATGTAGTTGCACATGCCGAAAAGAGTCACTGAGCTTAGTGTTGACTATCTTGAGCATCATTGTACGCACCAAGAAAACTAGCTAAGCCCGGTTTTGACCATCTCAAATGTGCACATGAATGATGAGAGGCTGAACCATCTCAGATGTAACTGTGAAGCCTGGACTTCCCCTCTAATGTGGTGCAGTTGTCATACCATGGGAAAATAGTAATATGAAGGTGCTGCAGAGGATATCAGACACTCTCTGATAAACTCATGGGGCCATCTGCATTAAGTAGTACAACCTGTGGGTTATATAATTGAGGAAATAGTGAATGTGCACATTTCCGCAAGGACGTGCAGTTTCATTTGGCTGGCCAGTCTCTGAAGAGTTAATTTCAACAGTCAGTCAGAAGAAGCCAGACCTCTGCTCCCCCCACCCCTCCCTCAGGTTTCTATTCATCTTCCAGGAACTGAATTTTTATGCAGTAATTAAAATTTGTAGGTCAAGTCTCCCATGGCACCGTTTTCTGCTAATATGGGAGAGCAAACGGTCAGATTCGCTTACGCGGCTCTTTGCCGTGCTGAGATTTAAAGGATGAAGGGTGACATTTTCCCCCCATTCTGTAAATTAATGCCATTGATCTGCCTAACAAGAACAAAGTTAGGCTTCAAAATACCAAATGATAAAGAGATTAAGACCCGAAATGGGCTTTCCAAAGGCACCTCCGTTGTAAGCCTTGGCGCAGAGTATTGAACTTTCAATTAGAATTTCTAATAGGCTATTGACTTAAATGGATATGATGTTGCAAGTCATAGCTTTTCAGATGGCAAAAAAAATGCTTCTTGCATTCTGGGATATGGCTTTATGAAACCAATAGCCTTCCTCGGGCTCAATAATAATAACCCAAGCCCACGGTGATATTATCCGTTGCCTCTGTGCAGCACGTTTCCTCCACGCTCCTTGACGTTCCCTGAGAATTGAACTGCGGCATTTTGAAACAGTCCCCTCCTTGTCACGCATCGTAAATCTTTGCAACCTATGGAATTTTAATGTGCAAGTAAGCCCTCGGTTGTGATTCCTTTCCTTTTTCTTCTTGAATTGAGAATTCATTCAAGAGGGTGCATGGATTGTTCCCCTGCACATGGTGGGGAACAAAGTTATTCTCAACCTACCTACCCATCTGCCATGCCGGTCCTACCTCTGGTGTCCTACCTTCGGGCAGGAGGCATGGCTCAGTGGTAGAGGATCTGCTATGCATGTAGAAGGTTCCCGGACCAATCCCTGGAGAATCCACTTTTAAAAATCAGGTAGTAGGTGATGTGAAAGACCTTAGCCAGCAAGCCACTGCAACCAGAGTAGACCACGTTGACTTTGATAGATGAATGGACATGTTGGTATAGGACAGTTTTGTGCATTTATGCATTGACCACCAGCCATTCACATGAGGAGGAGGAAGAGGAAGAGGAAGAGGAAGAGGAAGAGGAAGAGGAAGAGGAGGGGTTTGGATTTAAACCCCACCTTAAGTGTTTGAAGTTATGCCACATTTGTATAACTTTGTAAATGTGCATTTTCAAAATGGTCCTTGGACAGTGTAACTTGTGTGTAAGGGAAGGTATTACATTTCCCTACAGTCCTTGATCTGAGATTGCAAATGCCTTAGCAAACCAGGTGCTCAGGAGCAGCAGCAGCAGAAGGCCATTGCTTTCAATCCTGCATGTGAGCTCCCAAAGGCACCTGGTGGGCCACTGCGAGTAGCAGAGTGCTGGACTAGATGGACTCTGGTCTGATCCAGCTGGCTCGTTCTTATGTTCTTATGTTGGTCTTTTGCAGCAAAACAAAAAGTCCAGCAGGCACCTTAAAGACTAACAACATTTATTCCAGAGTGAGTATTCATAAATCAGAGCTCAGGCTATCAAAGGTGGCAGAAGTGGGTGAGAGAGAAGACCTGTTCTCACTTTCTCCCCCATTTCACATCACAACTAGGGATGTATCATCTGTTCCTTGAATATATTTTTGTAGTAGTAGAAAATGTCACCAAGTCGCAGCCAACCGGTAGGTGACTCCAGAGTGGTTTCAAAGCCAGAGACGTTCAGAGGTGGTTTGCCATTGCCTACCTCTGCATAGCAACTCTAGACTTCCTTGGTGGACTCCCATCCAAGTACTAACTGGGATTGACCCTGCTTAGCTGCCCAGACCTGACGAGATCAGGCTAGCCTGAGCTATCCAGGTTAGGAAGAGTAATTTAATTTCGGACAATTACGTAAGCAGGATGTTGGAAGAGAAGGACTTTACGCTGTTTCCTGCCTCAACCCACAGAGGGGTTTTTACTAGATAGCCAGAGGCTACATAGAGACCTAGGGATTGACACCTTTACTCTATCATGCTGGCTCTATCCCTTTGATGTTAGATTGCTACTCTCAGGGACTTCCTTCCTTCCGCCTTCTTCTTGCACACTTCTCCATTTTACTTTCACCATGCCTAGAAGGAGGATGTGGGCTCCATGCATCCATCTCCATCCAGCTAGAACAGGATAGACTAGTGAACCTATCTACCTACCTTTCTATCCAGAATGGAGTTCACTAATAAATACTCTTTTTATTAGATTAGAAACTACACTCTGACTTTTCTTTGTGCCAAAGCTCACTTGCAAGCTCACACACACACACGTGCGCAGGTAAGCTTACGCTGTGTTTAGCCACCAGTGCGCTCTGCTCGTTGTGCAACAGGAAAACACACCACGAGGTGCTGTTTCTCCCTTCACAGGATACCCATTTGTGGAAGACTTGTGTACTTTACTGTGTGCGTTTAAGTAGGATGCAGATTTTAATTACTCTCAATAAATAACATTCTCCATCTCTTTCCTAAATTATGGTGGTTCAGGGATCTGCCATTCTGGAAGCTGCCGTAACTCTTTGTTTTATGAGGATGCTCCAGCAGAATTAGAAGAGTGTGCACCAGGCAAAACATTATGAACTGGTTTAAAAGGGGGAAAGGGGAGTCGTCCTTTTTAAAACCTGTTTTTAGAAAACATGCAATTAGTAGCCCAAATTTACCATTTGAACAGAGGGGGTTTGTTACCCTATCATCTTTCAGACCAAGCCTGAGCAACATCAAAGCAATAAGATCCATCTCATGAAAGACATCTATCTTTCCCCACAATGGGACAGCTTTGGTCAAGTGTTACAACTAATTTTCTGAAATAATGAGCTGCTTTCTAGAATTGCAGATGGGCTCCAATTAACTAATAGAGACCAAGGTCACTGGGGCAAAAGGGATTAGCACCAGACGCTTCTCATTTGCAAACCCACCCTGAAAGATATCAGGCTGGTCCAGAAACAACTGGTTGGTTGCTCTTGCTGGAAGAGAAAATGATGCAGAAGGGGGTGGAGAAACTTGCTGCCTCGGGCAAGATTTCGGAGAAGCAGGATGAAAATATCCTGAACAAATAAATAATCTGCTCATGGGGATCAGGGAGTGTTAAACCAATGTTACTTTTCATTTGTTTTAGATAGGATTACCAGCTGTGCGGTGGGAAATACCTAGAGATTTGGGGGGTGGAATCTGGAGAGGGCAGGGTGTAGGGAGGGGAAGGACCAATGATGGGATTCAGCCGGTTCGCACCACTTCGGCAGAACCGGTAGTTCGAATGGTGCTTGTAAAAAACCAGTTGTTGAATTATTTCAATTTAACAACCACCAGTGGGAACGACCTCAGCGCAATACCATCAAATCTGTCCTCCAAAGCAGCCATTTGGAGGACTCTGTTGCCTGGAGAGCAGTTAAAATTCTGGAAGGTCTCCAGGCCCCAAATGTCACTTAGCAACCCTAGTTAGACAACACCATGAGACTCAACTGCAACCCCAGAGATCCCCTTTTTATCCATCTATTGAAAGAGATTTCTACAATATTCATCAGCTGTGTTGGCTTTAACCTTTCCAAGCTAGCCTAAGAAGTAAACTTTATCCGCCTGTGTTCGCGCGGGTAAATTGCTACTCGGTTTCACCTCACCTCGTTGATAACAAGGTTTTGCCCTCCCCTTCCTAGGCGGGAGCGTAATTCTATCCCCTGTTCTGCCTTTTCACCCTGAGCTAACATCTGGTCACTTTCAGAAGTATTGATCAATGCCTCATGGGAGAATGTGGCCTCTTCAGTTCTTCTGCGTGCCACTCCGATGCAAACCTCATGGACATTAGCTAGAATGGGGTTTGGAAAGAGAAATCAATTCATTCTTAACAAGCGAAAAATGAACCTCATGAGCCTGTTAAGGCAGGCATTGGCACTGTATATAGTGATGGGCAAACAGTCCGTGCTCAGTTTGCAACCACACATATTACTGAGTGTCCATACTGAACACTGAAAACATGTACACTGGCATTTGCTCAACAGGACACTCCAAAATATCCATCTATTCATGCACGCATGCAACAACCCAATTCCTTCTTTGCTAGTTCCCGTCCCCATCAATTCTTCCTGCCAAGCACAAGTCTCTTTTTTTTTGCATTTTGGTGGGCAGAGGAACCTGCCTTAGGGCACATCTCTTTAAACGGAAGGTGGGCTAAGATCAGGGTCTGTTTATCTTGTGATTTACTCTTCCCAATCTCCCCAAACATGACTTCTTCAGGGACTGATAGCAGTTGTACCAAGATGAGCATTTATTTTTATTTTTTATTTATTTATTTATAATTAGTCTTGCATACCGCCCTTCCCCCGAAGGGCTCTGGGCGGTGAACAACATGATAAAAACAATAATTACAATACCCCCATTAAAACAGATTAATAACAATGCATTGCAGTGGCGTCCAACATAAACACAGACTTCATAAATCCACCCTGGAAAAACAAAACAGAGAAGTGAAGAACCCAGGAAGTAAAGGGGGAAAAGGAGAAGGGAGGGGCGGGGCGCACCTCAGCTGCCGGCCCCCCCAAACGCCCGGTGGAACAATTCGGTCTTACAGGCCCTGCGGAACTCTCCAAGGTCCCACAGGGCCCGAATAGCTGGTGGTAAGGTGTTCCACCAGGCAGGGGCCAGGGCTGTAAAAGCCCTGGCCCGGGTAGAGGCCAGCCGCATCATCGAGGGGCTAGGGACCACCAGCAAATTGGCCTCTGACGAACGTAGAGGCCGTGTAGGGACGTATGGGGTAAGACAGTCCCGAAGGATATTTCCACCAACCCCCCTCCCCAAGGCGTAGCTCCATGGGGCGGGGGGTGACGCATGGGGCACGTGCCCCTGTGGGGGCACGGTGAAGGTGTGGCAGGGGCAGGGCCAGGGAGTTCCCGGGTGGGGGAGTTCCGGGGCAGGGGCATTCCTGGGCAGGATGGGGGCGGAGGACGCACCAGTACACCGGGCACTTTCCGCCCTTTCTACGCCTCTGACCCCAGCCAACCCAAGTAATTCTAAGCAATAGTGCCTTTGCACCAGCAGCCTCTGAATTATGAATGCTGTCAAGTGTGAAAATTCAAATGTATTTGAAACACTGCTTGCTTTTGAATAGCAAACAGTTCAAGAATTCGGTCGTTTTCGACCAACGAGAAATGAGCACTGTGAACTGGACAACGTCAGTTTTCAAACATTGTTTGCAGAAACTGCAGTATCGCTATGCCCAGCTTTTCAGCCAGACCTTCCGAGCGTGCCCGTTTAGAGCCATGACTTTCCCTGCCTATAAAGCATTATGTTTTTAAAATTTAATGTCGGCTCCCCTCCCCCGATTTTCCTTTGAGAGCAGCCATTCCTCTCTCGGAGAAAGGGTTAATATTATGCTTATGTTACAGTGCATTAAAAACTCTAATTAAAACAGTATTACATTCCCATCTGCCAATCTCCAGTAATCTTCTTTAATTGCAGTAATTAAACTATATTTACATGTTCAGAATACTTGTAATTTAGCAAATTGCGCACTCTGCTCTCCATTTAATCAAACAACCAGTTCCAGTATATTTAGTGTGGAGAGAAGTAATTTCAGTGTTTTGATTACTATAGCAGATTTGACAGAGTAAGTACCCCTCTACTCGAGGCTTTGAAAAGGAAGGCAAACATGAAATATATCGACATGGTTGTGATTGCCACGTGAATACCTAATTGCATGTTGAGGATTTACTATTAGGGGGTGCAAAACCGTTTTTCACTTGATCTTTCTTTCAGGCAACAGCTGACATAACAGATAATGGAAGATATCTATTTGGAGGCTGCCTGACAAAATACATACAATTTTTGCATTAGGCATTTTGAAATAAAAACACAGTTGAACCGCACAAAATTGGTGCACCGAGCCAGTGCCCTGCTGGTAGCTTCCATTGTTCAGCAGAGCAAACAGATTTCTGACTCTCTGGATGGATATGACGTTACTCGAGCCTTGGGGAAAGAAAAGGAAGCCTTCCGTACCCACCTCACAAGTTCAGAACCTTCGCAACACCCCTCCCCCCCCCACACGTACCTTACAGCCATGTCTGACCACGCAAGACCAGTTCTGATTTATGGTGGAAGGTTATAACTTTCAAATCCTGACTTGGTCATGAAGCTCATTGGGTGACCCAAAGCCACACTTTTCTTCGCATATTGATTGTACACCCATCTGTTGTTCCAATAGAGTTGAAAGGCAGCTTGTGTCAGCTTCTTCGCACAGACTCATCTGTTTCAAAATGGAGGAAGGAAGAAGTGCTATGTGGGAGAGCATCTTCATTGCATGCAGAAAAGTACCCAGGTCAATGTCCCCAGTATCTCCAGCAAAAAGGATCAGGTAGCAACAGAGGCGTATCTAGGGAAAATGTAGCCCAGTGCACAATCTTGAGTTTTCTGCCCCCATTCTCGTATGGGTGGCTGCCCTCCTCCACCATGGCCAAACAACTTTTTTTGCACTAGGGCTTGAGGTCAGCGAATGGACCCTGGGGGGGAGGGATGTGGGGGTGATTTTCCGCCCCCCATGTAACTATATGGTAGCAGCCCAGGGACATTTGACCCCATAAGTCCCCCTAGGCCAGTGGTGGTGAACCTTTGGCATTCCAGATGTTATGGACTACAATTCCCATCAGCCCCTGCCAGCATGGCCAATTGGCCACTGACAGGGGCTGATGGGAATGGTAGTCCATTACATCTGGAGTGCCAAAGGTTCGCCACCACGGCCCTAGGCAGTACGCCCCTGAGTAGCAATATAAAAGACCTCTGCTCAGTGGTGGGATTCGAATAATTGAACAACTGGTTGTTTACAAGCACCATTTTAACAACCGGTCCTGCCGAAGTGGTGCGAACCTGCTGAATTCCTCCACTGCCTTTGCTTGAGACTCTGGAGTAGGACTGCCAGCCAGCAGCTGTCACTCTGTGAAAGACCGGGGTGGGGTGCCCAGGGACATGCAGTGTTGCCACAAAGTTTCTGGCAAATCCTAGAACATTTTGCCAACACGATGACATCACTTCGGAGTTCACCCAGGCATGTCGTCACATGATCAAACTGATGGTGATCTTCCCCACGTCTTGGTCCCTGGTGCCCTGACAAGGGTGTGATTGTCAAATTCAGCGCAGGGCAACTTCATTTGTGTACAAAAACCATGTAAATCACCTTCAGCTCCTTAGAGGAAAACTAAGATTTAAAGAATAGATAAAGAAGAAGAAGAGTTTGGATTTATATCCCCCCTTTCTCTCCTGCAGGAGACTCAAAGGGGCTTACAATCTCCTTGCCCTTCCCCCCCCCCCCACAACAAACACCCTGTGAGGTAGGTGGGGCTGAGAGAGCTCCGAGAAGCTGTGACTAGCCCAAGGTCACCCAGCTGGCGTGTGTGGGAGTGTACAGGCTAATCTGAATTCCCCAGATAAGCCTCCACAGCTCAGGCGGCAGAGCTGGGAATCAAACCCGGTTCCTCCAGATTAGATACACGAGCTCTTAACCTCCTACGCCACTGCTGCTCCTAAAGCAGATTCCATTCCTGAAGAAAAAAAGCCTATCAGGGGGAAAGTGTGTTTAGAAGCCCTTCTTATGCACTTTTTATCTATAGGAAAGTTCATCTTCTCTTCCCATTGGGCAACAATTCAAATCATGTGATGGCCCACTGGCAGCCCACAATAGTGTACTGTCTCTACATTATTATTTTCTGGAAACCTTTGGAATTGGTTCACGATAGGTGAAAAAGCCATGGAAAGCCGTCACCCAGCCTTTATTTAAACAACCGAAGTGTGTGGAATTGCTTTGTGATCCAAATTTCTGAACAGAGCTTGCACAGGAGGCTCAGGGGAGCATCTGCCCCCTGTGACCCTTACATATGTTTTCTTTTGTTGCCTTGAATTGTTCCATTTTACATCTTTCCAGTGATCCTCGGTGAATTTCTGTAAAATTCATTTGTGCGGGCAGGCGCACAACGCACACTTTGGCAATATGTGTAGTAATCTATCCTTCCTAAATAGCACATATGCCATTCTCACAGAGCATCTCCCAGAACTTTGGAATTGTCCATTGGGCAAAGGAACAAAAGAAGAAGATTTTCGTAAAAGCATAATATCTGTGATTGAAATTCTCGGTTGTGGTATCTGGGATATCTCCATGCAAAATTCAAATCCAAATGTGGTTCCGCCTGCCAGCCTTCTCCGCCTGCCTCCAAAATTCCCACTGCATTGTTCACAGCCCGGTCCACAGGGCTAAGACATTGGGGACGGTGCTGCTATTGTGCCACTGCGCCACCTCCAGGGGGCTCCACAGGGAATTTTGGAGGAGCAGCAGTGGCGTAGTGGTTAAGAGCAGGTGAACTCTAATCTGGAGGCACCAGGTTTGATTCCCCACTCTGCCGCCTGAGCTGTGGAGGCTTATCGGGAGAATTCAGATTAGCCTATACACTCCAACACATGCCAACTGGGTGACCTTGGGCTAGTCATAGTTCTTCTGAGCTCTCTCAGCCCCACCTACCTCACAGGGTGTTTGTTGTGAGACGGGGAAAGGTAAGGAGTTTGTAAACCCCTTTGAGAAAGGGGGGATATAAATCCTCCTCCTCCTCCTCCTCCTCCTCCTCCTCCTCCTCCTCCTCCTCCTCCTCCTCCTCTTCTTCTTCTTCTTCTTCTTCTTCTTCTTCTTCTTCTTCTTCTTCTTTTTCCAGGTGGCGTAGAGAAGAAAAGAAACTCAGCTGCCTGGAAAGCTTTCTATAGGGCTTAATGGAGTTGGGTGGCATAAATCTGAAGCCCTGGCCATGGCATTCCTGGCTAAGAAGTTCAGGTGGAAGCCAACTAAAGTTGGCTGCACCCCCAGGAACACCCCAGTCCCCGTGCCAGCACCTGCTTGTACACCAGCATTACTCAGCAGTGGTGCCTACTTCCGGGGTTCATAACCACAGCATTGTGGGGGACCCAGATGCTGGCACCATTGCCTTCTCCAATGGAGGGTGTGTCCCTTGGTCTGGCAGAGGGGGCAAACATGTCAGCACAGCACAGCATAGCTCCCATAGTCCATCCCCATCCCGCCGCCATCTGGACTGGGCTGCCCATCTTATTTCTACAATCGACTCCAGCTTGTAAATGGTTTCTAGTCTTCAGGTGGTAGCTAGCTGCATGCCCTTGAAAAAATATAGTTTTAATTCTATGTCATAATTTATGAAAGGAGGAGGATATTGGTATTAAGAATTTCAGAAATGTCATATGGTGAAGACACAATGGTCCCATTTCTGTTTTCATTAAAATCAGATCAGAGATCTGCCTGCTGTGTTCCATGCGCAGATAAATGGCAGATATCTTGGGATAGGGCGGTATATAAGCCTAAATAATAAATAAATAATATAAATAAATAAATACATTTCCTGAGTTGTTCACCAAATGGTGTCAAAATATATGGGACCCGAGTCTACCCCTCTTTTGTAGAGTTTCAATTGGATCGGATTGTTTTGCTGACGTGTGCACTAGCACCACACTGATGGAATCATGATGCCTCCATGTGTGTAGTCTGCTTTTCTGCTGCATTGTGTCAATGTGTGCATGCGCATTAGCTGATGGCGGGGGATACTCACAACCTGCTGTGTAACATTCAGAAATAAAAGCAGAACAATGAAGGATTCCTAGGCTGAGGTCCTGAGAATGCTTTTTGGGACTAAAGCCCCACTGAAATGTTTAGGATTGCCCTCTTAATATTATCAGTTCAAGTTACAAATACAGGTAATTCAAAATTCAGAATCCATGGGAAAATCAAGACATGGACATTTCAGAAGCATCCTTAACGGCAGAGTAAACCTTTGGTTAGGTATTAATGTGGAAATGCTAAATATTGCCCTCAGGGTGCCCTATAAAATGGTTAATTAACACAATCCATACAAAAAAAAACCCCCCACCTCTGATTAAAACAGAGAAATGAGCTACCTGATTGTCAATTCTGTAGTGAAAGCAGACCTTGTGTTTGTTCCCCTTTGATACAAATTGTGTCCATCATCTTGATGAGCAGAGATTTTGATTCCTTGCCAAGTGAGTCAGGCACAGAAGAAAGAACCCCTCATTCAAAGGCACCATTTATGCAGATTTTGCATCTCAAAGATATTTTTAATATCTTCCATTAAACTTTCAAACAGATGTCTAAGTATGTCGATCCCACTGAATTCAAAGGCTGATTATTATACTTACTTCTGCAGAAGAAACCTTTTGATGGTGTCTCGTCAAACAACGTTCAGGAAGATGGGCTGGTTTTTCCCCCCCTTTGCGTCGCCAGTAATGAATTTATAGCATAATGAAGGAGGGCAGCTTCCTAGCTTCTCATTATTTCCCCGTTCCAGCTCTTCCTTGTTAAATCCTTTGTTGGCAAGGATATTTGTCATCAGATCTTATGATGTTAGCATAGCTGCCTTTGAATTTTCACCCCTGCTGTTTTGGCACAAAAATCTCATTTTGGGTTTTGCTTTTCCTTTATGGGAGGACTCAGCTACATGCCCCTTTCTCCCCATATGGTCATTTTAAATAACTTCTTTTTTACTTTTGCAAATGCATCGCCTCAGGGATTTCTTTATCAGTGTAATATAATGTACAAAGTGTCAGATAGGCTTACCATCCTCCCTCCCCTCCCCTCCCAGCCCCAATCTCCCACTCTCAATGACTAATAGAGGAACAGGGGGAAAAACTGGGGGACAGCAGTAAGGGTGACACTCTAGGAATTTGCCCAATCTCTATGAGAAAGATCATAGAGATTGTGGGGATTCCTAGAGTGTCACTGTGAGCTGACTTCACTTCTGGGTGGGGGACTGGAGAATATCTTTACCATAGAGACTGGGGAAATTCCTAGAGTGTCATGGTTGATGCGATGTCATATCCCCTGAAATTCCAGCCTTCTTAAAAAATCTCTCAGCATTAACCAGTGCAGGGCTGGCAACCCTAGTGTCAGATTTTTACCTGTGAGATCTCTGGTTCAGATCATCTCTACTGGCATGAAGCTCACTGGTAGACTCCTCCAACTAACCTGCCTCACTGGGCTGTGAGAGGACCAGCAGGAAGGGAGAATCCCTCTGCTCCCACCCTCAACTAATGTCAGCTCTGCCCCTGGAAACGCCCTGGCCTGACTGCCCCCCCGCCCATGCTGGTGTACAAGTGGGACCCAGTGCAACCCCACTGCATCCCATTCGTCCAGATTTCGTGGTGGTGGGACTGCAGGATTGGCAGCTGCCAGTACGTCTGCCCCCTTCACTGGAGTAAATGCCCCAGTGAGGGCAAACACACCAGCACAAGGCCATGCCACTCCATGAAGCCCTCCCCCCCCCACACACACACTTTGGATAAGGCAGTGTTGTGGCCCAGTCCAGCATGTCTGGGGACTCCTCAGAGGACTCAAGTGGGGGAAGGGGCTACAGTCCCAGGTAATTCCTACAAGTTCAATGTCTGAGCCTCCTGTACTATCTACAGGACCTGGCCCAGAGACTCAGGCAAAACCTTCAGTAGTCCCTGCAGGACCAGGTCCACAGGGTCCAACAGAGCAAACAGGCTGGGAGCCACAGCCAGGCCTCAACTCCAAGATCCCCCAGCCTCCTGACGCCACACCAGGGGAGACCCTGCCAGCTCGCTTGCCCCCTTTGTCTTCAGAGCCCCATCAGCCACACCGGAGGAAGCTGTGTGCCAGTTCGCGGGGGGAAAGACGCAGCAGCAGACTAGCAGCTCTGGGGCAAGCTGGTCTTGGAGAGAAGCCATTGCAGGAGCCAGACTGAAGTAACACAGCTACATGAAGTGATTGCACTGGTTGGTGGGACATTTGCTATAAAAAGGGATTGGAAGTCAAGCTGTGTTCTGGCAGCAACGTCGTGCTTGGACTTGGAAGCGTCTGCGTTTCTGGTGCCAAAACCCGGTTTTGATCTTACTTTGAACTCTGGGTTCTGTTTTGCCCCTCTGTGTTTGGTGCTTTTGCATTAAACCCCCGACCCAGCTGCGGAATGCGTCTGCCTATGACAGACTGCTATAGTGACACCCTAAATAGAGTTACACCTTTCTTAGTCAATTGAATTCAATCAAGTGAAGTTAAAGGAGTGTGACTCCACTTGGGCTCTGAATGTTTTCCTCCCTTGTCTCCGTCTAGTTTCTGAGCTTAGGTGGATTTCTTTAACACAGATTCAGGTAGGTAGCCATGTTGGACTGAAGCAGCAGGAAAAAAAGTTTGAGTGGTACCTAGTGGTACCTTTAAGACCAACCAAGTTTTATTTGAAGAAGCTGGTTGGTCTTATTGGTGCCACTTGTTTGTCTTAAAGGTGCCAATTCAGAGTTCCCCCAGGCATGTCGTCAGATCTGTTTAGGATCACAATGTAGATCCATTCACCTGCTGCTCATGTAGTTAGTCAACCAAAACTCCGTCTACCCTTTGCTGGATATTGTGCTATCATGGCACCGTGGCAGCGATTCACAATTGGGCCCCTTCCGCACACGCAAAATAATGCGTTTTCAAACCACTTTCACAACTGTTTGCAAGTGGATTTTGCCATTCCGCACAGCTTCAAAGCGCACTGGAAGCAGTTTGAAAGTGCATTATTCTGCATGTGCGGAATGAGCCTTGGATTGTCTTCCCCACACAGGAAAATCTAGCAGTGAACAATCGCTGTAGTGCGACGACAGCACAACATTCAACGTTGCATTGATTCCACCATGTATGTCTAACGATAGCGCACCATGGCTTTCTTTAACTGACATTTTCCATTTTTCTTTTTGAATGCCATACCAGCTCATTCAATACTGCGGGTGGATGAGAGTTGCATATAGCCAACAGCATCTAGCATCCCAGACCACATAAACATTCTGACTTAAAGAAAGGACAGGGGGCAAACATTGTGCCCGGCAGCTAGTTGCAAACCATCGCTGCTTGCGGGAAATTGGACTGATATTTATACCGAGCATGTATACCACTGGAATTAGCATGGCAGCCCACATCCACGGAGAGGGGGCATGTGGGGCATAAGGAGAGTAATATTTTAAACCTGAGAAACGAAGCGTGGAGCTTTGGAAAGGCCCAGCCCTCATTAGCTGAATGGTGGATTTTTCTAATTAGTTCTTTCTAGTGTAATTAGCATGGATGAGTCTAATCGTCTCATGCGCAACCAAATCTTAATGCTTGAGATGGGATGTCCTTGGCCTGTCTTTCAAAGGAATTCCAAGGATTTTTAAAATGTTTGCTCAGGGTTTTTTTTTTAAAGACGCAGTCTGTTTTTTTGCCTTTTTGCTGGTACATACCAGTTAGAAATGGCTGTCTACCTCTGTGGTAGAAGTGCCTCTCTTTCCCCCCCTTACCGTTCCTTCGTGGTGTATGCTCTGGCTCTGACTTATGAATGCACAAGGCCATCGTCTGGATAAATAGTATATTCCTTTCTTGAAATACTCCCCCCTCCAGAAGGTAAACTGCATATTTCTCACCCAACTTGTAAAATTTAGGGGTTTCTTTTTTAAAAAAATTCTCATCCAAATTTCTCCGATTCTAGGGTTGCCAAACTCCAGGTAGTGACTGGAGATCTCTTGCTATTGCAGTTGATCTCCAGATGACCAAAATCGGCTCTCTGGAGAAAATGGCTGCTTTGGAGGCAGTAGCATACCTTGCTGGATTCCCTTCTCTCCCAAACCTCACCTTTCCCAGACTCCATCCTGAAAATACACTTCGCTATACTGAGTCAAACCATTGGTCCACCATACGTAGCAGCAATGCGAGCACTTCTCCTTTTAGCACTTAGCCTTCTTCATGCAGATGGCTCGTTACTCAGCTTGTCTGAGGTAACTGATGGCTCTCCCAGTTGCATGGCATCCAGCTCTGCCTCAGCTGGCAGGAAAGGGCTTGGAGCTGGCTTTGCCTCAGTGGCTATTGCAACAAAGTGGAGCCTAGGGTAAGCCCCAGAAGTTGTGCCCAGCCTCTGCCAAACTCCTCCTACCCCAGCCCTGCCAAACTTCCACCACCACCACCCCTCCTACCACCACCCACAGGTGTGGGACACAGGACTGGGAGGAAAAGAGCATGCAAAAAAAGTCTGTGGTTTTCTGTGGGGGGAGATTTGTCGGGGTGCTGCTGCTGGGCTCACTCAGCCTCCTGCTGGCCACATGACCCCAACCTGCTGCTGAACCATAGGTGAGGGGTTCTGGACTGAGAGGGAAGGAGCATGCAAGAAGCATGATCCTGCTGCTCCCATTATGCTGGCTGAGTGGGGGGAGGGGGGCAAAATGCCCTCCACATGACCTAGGCCCGTGGTGGCGAACCCTTGGCACTCCAGATGTTATGGACTACAATTCCCATCAGCCCCTGCCAGCATGGCTAATTGGCCATGCTGGCAGGGGCTGATGGGAATTGTAGTCCATAACATCTGGAGTGCCAAAGGTTCACCACCACTGACCTAGGCACATGGTGCCTGCATCAAATACCCCCTCCCCCCTTAGATATACCCAGTGGTGGGATTCAAAAATTTTAGTAACACGTTCCGGTGGTGGTAGGATTCAAACAGTGGCATAGTGCCTATGGGGCTGGGCGGGGCATGACGGAGGCGTGGCCAAGCATTCTGGGGGTGGGGCATTCCTGGGTGGGGCTGTGGCAAGGATGCAGGGCGCGCGCACCCCTGGTGCAGTTCCCCTTCGCCCCGCCTCTAGATTAAAATAATACAGTTCATACACACGTGACATGGGGGGCAGGGGGGCCGCAGCGGCCCCTGGGGGGCGATTTTGCATCCCCCACTTGACGAGATTTGTTGTACCCAGGGACAGAGATTACCCCCTTGTCCCTAGTGGAGTTAATCATTAATAACCGGTTCTCCGAACTGAGAAAATTTTAGTAACTGGTTCTACCGAATAGGTGCGAATAGGCTGCATCCCACCTCTGGATATACCCCTGCTCCACCTTGGCTGGCAGGACAGGCTTAGAGCTGGCTCTGTTGCCTGCAGCTCCTGATCCACAGTGCCTTCAAACTCCATGTCAGGTGCCTTGTCTTCCACGGACTGATTCATGACACCACAGATCTGTTTTTGAAGCAAGCCTTTATTGGCATAGACTGCAATACAACAATAATAAAAACAGATTAAAAAGCATATACAACATAGGATATACATGTTAGGACGAAGGAAATCTACTGGCATTTAGTAATTTCCAGGAGAAAGTCTGCCACTATCATACAGAGAGAAGGATCAGGGTTGTCAAACAAGTAGTGTAATCTAAATAAATCGGGGAGGTCGGGTAAATGTAAAGGAGTGAGATTCACATACTTGGATCTGATTTCCTTGAATCTGAGACAGTGAAGTAATTGGTGGGCCAGAGATTCAACTGAGCCATCGTTACATGGGCACAATCTTTTAGCCTTTTCTTGCTTATTAAATCTGCCATGTAACAAGGCAGAAGGCATAACATTGAACCTGGCGAGATCTGTTTTTGTTTTTTTAAAAACTGGAACAACCACAAAATGGTAGCCAGGAAGTGTTTTTGAGGGGGTGAGTGTGAAGAAATGGGAGGAGGGGAGGGTTCTGAAAACATTTTTCAAACATCTGCAAAACATTTTCAAGGCCTTGTGCCGAAAGAGCCAGTATTGTCTACTCTGATTTGAAGCAGTTCTCAAGGATGTCAGACGAACGTCTGATGTATTATCTACTCCTTGAACCTCTTAACTGTAAATAGAGATTGCAGCCAGACCTTCTGGGTGCAAAGCCGGTGCTCAACACTAAGTCATGGTCCCACCCAACAACTTCAGCTTATTTAGCTGATGATTGCAGAGATTGAATTTATTACCTTTTCTATGTAAAGTATGTGCACTGCCGTGTCTATCGTTCACAACTGAACTATAGTCCTTCACATTAATGAAAGAGAGTGTTGTATGAACCTAAGAACATATAGAGTAAGCCTGTTCGTCCTAAGGTTGTGAGCACTAAATCAGAAAATACCAGGATACTCTGGAGATGGAGGGCAAAGTTTAAGGAAGATATAGTGTTATTTCCATGTTACCCTCAAGGAATTTCTACTAATCTCTATGGAAAAGACAATAGAAACACGGGCAAATTCCTAGAGCATCATTGTGGAGGCCATTTTCCATCCATTTTATTTACCACTGAATTTAATTAAAGCAGTCTCAAATTGTGATTTTAAATTTTATGGGACTGTGTGGTTTCTGGGCTGTATGGCCGTGTTCTAGCAGCATTCTCTCCTGACGTTTTGCCTGATCCTCTGAAGATGCCAGCCACAGATGCAGGTGAAACGTCAGGAGAGAATGCTGCTAGAACACAGCCATACAGCCCGGAAACCACACAGCACCCCAGTGATTCTGGCCGTGAAAGCCTTCGACAATACATTTTATGTTTCTTTTAACGTTTTTCTGTATTTTATTAATATTATAAACCACGAGCTCCATAGGAAGGAAGGAAGGAAGGAAGGAAGGAAGGAAGGAAGGAAGGAAGGAAGGAAGGAAGGAAGGAAGGAAGGAAGGAAGGAAGGAAGGAAGGAAGGAAGGAAGGAAGGAAGGAAGGAAGGAAGGAAGCTACTACATGTTTTAAATAAATAAATAATAAATAACACAAAGTTGGACAGCACACAATGCTAACCTATCATGTCAGTCTGTAGGAAACTTTTGTGGGAGTCAACCTCATTGAATAACATGGGGATTACTTGTGGACAGGCCTGCTTGGGATTGCTCACTATATGGGTTAATAGTTTAACTCCGTCACCAAAAGTTAGCTGCGTCCTGAGAGAGAAACAGGGAGATCAGTTGTAATTTCAGGCCTCCGAACCCCCCCCCCCCCCCCGGCAACAATACCTTGTGTGTTCTGGGTCTAAAGCTACATCTTATGGCAGAGTTATTTGTCTGTCGGGGTCTTGCACAGCTAAACCCAAACCTCTGAACCTGATTGGCTCCTCCTTCCTATTCCCACACCGCCACCATCTTAGCTATGGGAGATGTAATGCCAGCATCTGGCACTAATATCTATTGTTGACATTTTGCAGTGAACGAGAGGATGAGCTATTAGCAAAGATGTTTGCTTGTACCTAATTAACGCTCTGTTGTATCCCCCTTTCTTTTATCAGCACTGTAACTTCACATGCCAGGATCAGCATTATCTTTTGGCAGCTAGTTCCAAAACTCTTGATTTTTCCCCTCTGAACATTCACGGCTCGGCTGAATTAATATACATTTAATAGACCTTCCCAGATTCGGGGTAATTACTCACTTTATGTCTACTGAGGATGATGTGCTGGAGGTTTTAACAGGGTGGGGTTCAAAAGAACTACCTTACCTTTATAACACAAACTCCCCCAAAAGTTGTCACCTAGTGGACCCCACAGAAGTGGTAAAGAGTGATGTGCAATTCAAGAGGAGGAGGAGGAGGAGGAGGAGGAGGAGGAGGAGGAGGAGGAGGAGATTTATACCCCGCTTTTCTCTACCAAAAGGAGTCTCAAAGCGGCTTACAAACTCCCTCCCTTTCGCTCCCCGCAAGCCACCTTGTGAGGTTGGTTGGACTGAAGAACTGTAGCTGTCCATGGTCATAGACATGCATACAACAGCCTTTATTGGCATTGATCATTAAAATTACAGAGAGTTGCATTTGGATATCACGTATCCTCAGTGCTATTATGAGAAACTTAGCTACCTCTACCATCGTTTGAAAATGGTGATCACTTAGATAGTATACTATTTTCCTATCAGAAAACAGCAGCAGCTTGATCAATGTTCCTCAGCGAGGTGCATAGAACTCACAGTGCAGCAAGACATGCTGAGTGCTTTCTAGTTGTCTCAGTGAGCGAGGGCAGAGTCTTTCGATATGCAGTGTGCATGAGTACCTGCTCCAGAGAGTAGCTGTTTTGCCCATGGTCACCCAGCAAACTTCATGTGTAGGAGCGGGGAAACAAATCCAGTTTGCCAGATAAGGCTCCACCACTCAAGCGGAGGAGTGAGGTGTGAAATGTGGTTCTCCAGACTAGAGTCCACTGCTCTTAACCTCCATACCATGGAAGCTCATGGGCAAAATTGATTTATACAAATTGCTTTTTTTTAAAAAAGCACTCTCAGGGAAAACATTTGCTTTTTATTGCCATTCAGAACTGTTCTAGATTGTTTTGCAGATATTTGCCCACTCTTGTCCTACTTTCTGGTGGCTGTGCTGTCAACTGTCCCTCATCTACTATCCAGTCAACGCATCTCATGGGGGGGGGGGGGAATGAACATAGAGAAGGGGAGGGGTTTTTTGGTTGCCTTGCCCCCACTGGAAGAAAAGAACCAAAATTTAATCCAGCAGTACTTTGGAGGCCACGAAAGAAAAAGGCTTTTTCCGGATCTAAGCTTTCTCGAATCATAGCTCATTTTGTCAAATCTGATTAAATGAACTTTGACTCGTGGAAGAAGAAGAAGAAGAAGAAGAAGAAGAAGAAGAAGAAGAAGAAGAAGAAGAAGGAGGAGGAGGAGGAGGAGGAGGAGGAGGAGGAGGAGGAGGAGGAGGAGGAGGAGGAGGATTATTTATATCCCCCCTTTCTCAAAGGGGCTCACAAACTCCTTACCCTTCCCCGCCTCACAACAAACACCCTGTGAGGTAGGTGGGGCTGAGAGAGCTCCGAAAAGCTGTGACTAGCCCAAGGTCACCCAGCTGGCGTGTGTGGGAGTGTACAGGCTAATCTGAATTCCCCAGATAAGCCTCCACAGCTCAGGCGTCAGAGCTGGGAATCAAACCCGGTTCCTCCAGATTAGATACACAAGCTCTTAACCTCCTACGCCACTGCTGCTCCGAAGCTTAGATTCGAGAAGTTTTGTTGGTCTCTAAGGTGCTGCTCAACTTGAATTTTATTCTTAATGGATCCTACTGGTATATATGGCAAGGGCGTCACGGTTGGTTGCATTTGTCAAGCGTTCTAATCGGACCCCAAACACTACGTGCATGTTCACATTGCTACCTGGGAAGAGTCGTTAGATACAGAAAGGCCCTTTCCTCACAAAATGCCTCAAATGTATGTAAAATATTTGTAAAATGTTTTCAATCCCCTCTTTTGTTCACACTCATCCCCTTAAAACCATTTCTGGCCACCATTTTGTCGTCCCCCCTGTTTTTCTCTCTGTGTTTGGACAAACTGGCGCTTCTCTGCTTCCCAGCCTCGTGCTGCAATTCCCTGAGTGTTCTATAGTCGATGCTGTAAAGATTAAAGCCCCCCCATGTCTCAAAAACTTCCCAAAATGTTTCAAAAACAGGACCAAGGGCTTCTGCCGGCAAGGAATGATCTCACAAAATGGCGTCTGCAAAGGACAGCACACAAATGGAGCCTTTTTTAAAAAGTTGCAGCCAAAAGACTCGCTAGAAAAGAGGATTTATTTAAAACTTTCTGAGGCAGCAACTAAACCATTTTGGGGGGAAACAGGTCACAGAGAAGATGTTTCTCTGTGTGATTACTACTGCTAGTCCAAGTGGAGTACACTGAACTAGATACGTCAAGGGGCGGACTAAGTCTAAATCAGCTTCATTTGTTCAACCACTCTTACGTGAAAATGTAATCTAAATGGCGCCTGAGTGAAAGATCTTACCTTTTAAGATGCTGGCTTAAAAGGAACTTGTGTCCGTAGGTGAGAAGATCTTAGGCAACCTGTGTGCAATTTCTTTAACACCTTGTCTCCCCGGCCCCCTTTCTGTCTAAAGGTCATGACAATCAGTGATACATACCCAAGCAGTGTTTAACTGACTGTCCTCATTATTAATGATAGACATTCTGCCCTTTGTCCTTTTGCTTTTAATTAGTGCGTATGCGGCTCTTGGCACCATTTGGGATATATATTTTAGCAGTATTAAAATTAAGTCAGGCTCCGCTTCTCTGATAACAAAGAATATTTATGCTGTTGGTCATAAATCACAGTGTATACCTCCCTTTAAAAAAAATACAAAGATTAACCTCTGTTTGGGGAAAAGGAAACAGGAGTTGTGTTCTCATTGCTTTTCTAACTTTCCCTGTTTCAATGAACAGTGCTTCGACACAAGGTTTAATGCAGGCACAAGGTTTTAACTGACTTGACACAAGATTTAAAGCAGACACAAGGTTTTGACTGATTTTGGTTTAACAAATAACTGGGGGGAGCCAGGCCCTGTTTGTATTTATGCTCTTTATTGTCCCCCTGCCAGTGGCTTAGCACCAATGGGGTGAGGGGGGCATTCCGGGGCGGGGCGGGGGCAGGTGGGGGCGGGGCAGGGACGTAGGGCATGCGCGTGCCCCGGGTGCAGTTCCCCCTTGCTCCGCCCCTGCTATTTTGGATCAGAAAGGTGGGGCCTAAACGATTTAAGTAAATAAACCATCTGCGCTTGATGGGGCTTCCTTTTCTAATGAGCGCAGAAGCCCTAGGTATTGAATGCACCTTAAACTGAGCTATGTTCACCTAGCTCAGTGCTGTCTACTTTGGCAGTAGCTCTTCAGACATCCTTTAAACAAGCATGCTGGGGATCGAACCCGGAATCTTCTGCGCGCACAACCAGGGCCCTGCTTTTGAGCTCTCCCTACAGAAGTCAATTCTTGGTAGTTAAAGGAGTGGGGGGGGGGGGAGAGGAAAACATTTTAACCAACATCAGGGGAACTTCTCCCTTTGAAGTTAAAAATAGAGAGAAACAAGGAGAACGGGATCTAATGTATGTGTCTTCCACAAGAGATTCCCCCCCCCCCACGTACACCCACACACCCTGCCTTTTCAAACAGCAAGGGAAAACGATACAGACTTATCAGCCGATACGTGATGCTAATAGAGCACATTCACTGATACACTTAGCCCAAAAGCAGGAGAGCAATGAGGCCAAGGGATTGTTCCAAGTTTAGACAGGTTATAAAAACCTTTCCTGTCGGTTCCTTGCCGGTTGCCCCTGAGACCGTTCTAATTGCTTTACATCTGTACAAAGGTTCCTTGTAAGCAATCTTTTTTTGCTTCCATTTGTCTTCTTTTCAGGCTCTTTATAAAGGCCTTAATTGGTCTTGGTGGGGCTTTGTCCTCCTCCCCCCCCCCCCTGCAAACGTACCTTGAGGGGCTGAACAAGAATTCAACCTTCCATGAGAATGGGGCAAGGGAACGGCATCAATTTTTTTTCCCCTTTTACCTTTTAACGCTATAATTAATGAGTTTTTTAAGGGCAAGGAACAGATTCCACAGGAAAAGGTTAACCCTTTTGTGTGAAGGAGTAACTGAAGCTGAAGATCAAACAGAGGAAAGGTGGGATTTTCTAGAATGCTTCTGCCCGGCGTCTCCTCCAGACAATAGTTAACTCTCCTCCATCTCAGGTTGCCTTTGGTCCCCTTCAGGAGATTAAGTTGCTTTAAATTGATAGTTGGCGATCCAGGGGGAGAAGGAGGAGGTGGGAGGAATGGGTGGTATGCGAGAGGGAGAGCCCTTTTTTTCTGTCTCTTATTCTAATGATAGAATAATGTGTTTTATGGCCCAGTTAAACGTGCCCCTTCTCACTTGTCAGAATGGAACTTAATGAATCGTGGAGATGGATAATTGATGATTGATGGGTGGTTTGTGTAGCAGGGCAGCTGTGCAAAGGGTTTCTGGCCAGATTTGCTTTTGAAATGTTTGTGGATCTGTCTACCCTGGGAGTGTGTGACTGCCACAGGTTTCAGGTAGCGCAGCAACATTGCTCAAACCTTTGCATATGGGACCCGCAGTAGAAGAAGAAGAAGAAGAGTTTGGATTTATATCCCCCCTTTCTCTCCTGCAGGAGACTCAAAGGGGCTGACAATCTCCTTGCCCTTCCCCCCTCACAACAAACACCCTGTGAGGTAGGTGGGGCTGAGAGAGCTCCGAGAAGCTGTGACTAGCCCAAGGTCACCCAGCTGGTGTGTATGGGAGTGTACAGGCTAATCTGAATTCCCCAGATAAGCCTCCACAGCTCAGGCGGCAGAGCTGGGAATCAAACCCGGTTCCTCCAGATTAGATACACGAGCTCTTAACCTCCTACGCCACTGCTGTACTGTACTTTTGAGGGGGGGATCTACTATCAAACTTGCTCTTCATTATCAGTTGACACTGAAGAAGTCTATTTTCTTCCTTTTTTTCAAAAAAAGGTTTACTCTGTCGAACTATGTGGCATTAACAAACAGCAAAGTATCTTCTTTTGGCCATTTCACGTGTGGTGCAGAAGTAAAGCCAAATTTGCCATTGGCACTTCTAGGTTTCTGTCCCAGTTCTCACGATGCCTCCTCCTCCCACGAGGCCTTGTGACCCACTTACAAGAGATTTGCAACCCACTTGTTGATTCCAACCCATAGTCTGAAAATCACTGGGGTAGAATTTCAGAGCCAAACTACCGGTTGATTTCATGGTGCAGCATTCTCAAGGTTTTTTTACTATGGACCTAACCTATGTTAGGTTCCATCAACGGTTCCAGTGGTGGGATTCAAATCATTTAACAACTGGCTGTTTGCAAGCACAATTTTAACAACCGATTCTGCCGAAGTGGTGCGAACCGGCTGAATCCCACCACTGCCCTCATTCCAACTCCCAAATCTCCAGGAATCTCCCAACCCAGAGTTGGCAACCCTACCTAAACTGAAACAATTTAGTGTGGAGTTGTTTGGCCATTTGCAGAAGATCACTTGGGCTTAGACAGAAGTAATCCTGTATAGTATTCCACTGTAAATCTCTCCCAGAGAATCCTACTTCAATATAAGAATGTTTCACTTCTCTTTGTGAAAGACTTACATTGTCCACGTACTCCAGCTTTTGCGGTGAATAGGACAGACTTGGCTTGACTCCCAGGTTTTCAGAAACATTTTCGGTACCCCTCCCCATGCTCTTTCTTCCAATGATTTTCTAGCGCTCCTTAAAAACAAACCAAAATGTGCAGGTCACCATGCTGTGCGTGAGAAATTATCTGGCTTTTTTCCCCCAAAAAAGGTTCTCATGAGGGATTACCGTCCTTCATTTCAAAGGGTTCTCCTGCGCATTACACTGGTTTAAAATTACATTCTGTCCTGAAGACAGTCAGTGGATAGGTTAACAAACTGTAGGCATTTTGTATTCTTGTAGGTCTCCAGAATAGACTAAGGGAACATTATACGAACCTTCGGTGAAATTGCTGAACATTTTTGAACATGTAGTCAGAAAACGACAAGAGTTATTAAGTAGAGTTTGCCTGTAGATTGGGGGACTCCATTCTTGGTGAACAATACTATCCACAATGCATGGCTATTTTCGTCCTTCCATTTAGTCACTTCTGGGTGTCGCTTTCCAAAGGCTGAATAAATCCAAGGTATCAGGAGCAGAGTCCTCACCTGTTAAGGTTCAGTCTAGAACAGGGGCTACCATTTTTTTCTGTAATGAGAGCTACTTCTGAGTAATTTTTTTAAAAAATCCCTAGTTACTTTGCCCTTCCCTCTCCAGCATGTTACCGAATTTTGTTTGTTTCTAGAAACATGGAGCAGGAGAAGCACCAGAAAGGAAGCTATCAGTTAAATGGCACAAAGGAGAATCCTAGGAACTGAAAGCTAGAGCAGATCCTTTCATTATCCATCCCTGGATCTTTTAGGAGATGTACAAGGTACTCTTCAACAGCCAGTGAGCTACTGATAGTTCATGCTCAACCTGTTAGCAGGTCCTGTGTTAGAATGATACCTACCGACATACATTAGCACAATCAAGTTGCAACTGACTTATGGCAATCTCAGCAAGAGTCTTTCAAGGCAAGTGGGAAGTAGAGGTGGTTTACCATTGCCGTTCTCTGCAGAGACTTCCTTGGTGGTCTCTCATCCAAGTACTGACCTTCCTTAGCTTCTGAGATCTCACAAGATCAGGCCATACCATCCTTCATTCTTTCCAGAATAATCAAGAGCACTTAATAAACAGCAGCCATTTCTTTCTGAGTGTTTCAGAGTCCTGCTTGCAATCTGCAGTCAAAAGGCCATTATGTCAGTTGTAGCCATTCCTGGAGAATGTTGAAAAAATGGCAATACCCCTAGTAACAGTCCCTAAGCCCTTCCTAATTAACTCCACCTTGTACAGTGTACAGGATCCGTTTAATGTAGAAGCCTTTTTTTAACAACTTCAGGAAGGATATTATACAAAAATAGCAGCTGTAAATCCTTGATTCACAACATCCTCCCAGGTGTTCAGGGCAGTGGCGTAACTGGTGGGGGGAAAGAGAGGGCTGATACCCCAGGTGCCACTTGCAAAAGTCATGTGGGGGTGCATTTGGCTGTCCCTTCCCCCGTGCCCCCACCCACCAGCCTCTGCCCACTGCTCACCTGGTCCACCCACCTGCTCACCCACCTGCCTGCCACTCACCTGGCCCACTCACCTCTCACCTAGCCCACCCATAAGAACATAAGAACTAGCCTGCTGGATCAGACCAGAGTCCATCTAGTCCAGCATTCTGCAACTCGCAGTGGCCCACCAGGTGCCTTTGGGAGCTCACATGCAGGATGTGAAAGCAATGGCCTTCTGCTGCTGCTGCTGCTCCTGAGCACCTGGTCTGCTAAGGCATTTGCAGCCTCAGATCAAGGAGGATCAAGATTGGTAGCCATAGATCGACTTCTCCTCCATAAATCTGTCCAAGCCCTTTTTAAAGCTATCCAGGTTAGTGGCCATAACCACCTCCTGTGGCAGCATATTCCAAACACCAATCACACGTTGTGTGAAGAAGTGTTTCCTTTTATTAGTCCTAATTCTTCCCCCCAGCATTTTCAATGAATGCCCCCTGGTCCCCACTGGCACTGTACACAACTGATACATCAGAAAATGTCCAACCGAGGAAATGATAG
Source organism: Sphaerodactylus townsendi (assembly GCF_021028975.2). Lineage (NCBI taxonomy): Eukaryota > Metazoa > Chordata > Lepidosauria > Squamata > Sphaerodactylidae > Sphaerodactylus > Sphaerodactylus townsendi. Next base: position 12,510,637 of record NC_059440.1, on the reverse strand, counting down.
TGGTTGCCCAACCAAACGCTTCTTAGTTTGATCTTTCTTCTTGTGGGTTTGCTCGTTCCTATTATACTCAGATTTCAGCCCCCTCAAAAGGCAGCCCCCTAGATGTTTAGGGGCCAGAGAGCGACTTTCTGCTGCCCTCCTCCAAATCTGCCAGCATCCCTGACTGAAAAATAACGCCAGGCTCTCCAATCTGTCTAAAGCTAATTAAGTCAGCAGAAGCTCTGAGCACAGGACCCCTCTAGTGAGCCAGGTGATGTTTTCAGCACGTCAAATATTGGAAAGATCAGCCCCCCAAAGCCCAGAAGTAAATGGCATTCTTTATTAGATTTCTGTCAGATTTGTCTTTGGCTGTATGTCAGCCCATTCAAAGAATGAGGATTAAGAAAGTCTTCTCCCACCCATCTTCAACCCGTTGGACTTACAGGTGCTTCTCTGGTTACTTTCCCTCCCTGCCATAGTTTACCGAAACATGCGGAGAGAATTGGCCAAAAGGCATGCTGCACGTAATGCACTTGTCATGTTCATCTTTGATTGCCAATGTACACTGATGTCTTTTGCATCTTGCAAACTTCATGGAAGCTGGTAAGCTAAAGAGCAAGAATTTCCATCCTTTACAATAGCGAAATTTCAGGCTTTTGCAACCTCAGTTTGCATCGGGGCCATGCAGGGAAAGGACGGGGAGATTAACCCTTCAGGCACCACTTGGCTTTGCTATTTTTCACTCGATCTCTAGTTCTGTTATTAGCATTTTTAGAAAGGAAGGACATGTTTTTAATGGATGTCTAATGAGTGAATAATGACTGGCCTGATAAAGGATGACCATGATTAAATGCTTAAGATTTTATCAGTGTTTTCCAAAGGCAATCCTGAGAAAGGAATTCCGGCTAACTCATTTGTCCACCTCTCATTACTCAAAGACTGTCATTCAATCACCTAAAATACTGTTGGTCTTAATTTTGACTGCTTCTGTATTGACAGTAGCTGCTGGGGCTGATTTAAGGTTTCTCCAACATTCTTTAGTGCCTCCCAACCCCTGTAGAAATTAAACCTAGAATCATAGAATCATTGAGTTGGAAGAGACCCCAAGGGCCATCCAGTCCAACCCCCTGCAATGCAGGAAAACACCATCAAACCTGTGATTCTTTTTTTCCCCATACAATCATTGTGTAGTGGTTACAGTATCAGACAGGATCTGGAAAACCCAGATTCGAATCCCCATTCTGGAATAGAAGCTCAGCATGTGACCTTGAGCTAATTGCCCTCTCTCAGCCCAACTACCACACAGGAATGTTATCAGAATAAAACCGATCTTGTCAGCCATTTTGAGAGCCAGCATAGTGTAGTGATTAACAGCGGTGGACTCTAATCTGGAGAGCCAGGTTCGATTCCCTACGCCCCCACAGGAAATCTGCTGGGTGACCTTGGGCTGGTCACAGTTTTCTCATAATTCTCTCCACCCACATAGAGGCAGGCAATGGCAAATCATTTCTGAATATCTCTTGCCTTGAAACCCCCAGGGGGTCACCATAAATCAATGGTAACTTGATGGCACTTCCACCACCACCACCACCAAGTCACTTTGGGTCCCCATTCAGGAGAAAAGTGTAGCATCTATATAATAATATAATGATATTTGGGAAGACTGGAAATGCCATTGGGTCACAGAGGGCTGGGAAGCTTTGTGAGAATTTCAGAGTAGCAGCTCGTTAACTATCACCCCTGCTTGTTCCTACCTGTCCCCAAATCACATGACATTCCTTTCTGAAAAGGAAGTGTTACTAACTGCAAGAAATGACTTTTTAAAGTGAAGAGATTTCGAAGCTTCCACTTGGATTGGAATTTCCTGAAAATTATTCATCCTAATCTTCCCAGCTAGAGCCCCTTCAAAATTTACAGCAAATTCATTTAATGGGCAAGTCCCTGTTTGACAGCTACCATCATCTGAATGCACAATCTTTTCACCTGTCCACTGACCCCATGAATGGCTGTCGAACAGCTACGCAGCCATGTCTTCACTGTGGCGGTGGAGTCTTCTTTCCTTGCCCAGTGGGGCCTTTTGCATCTGTGCAGTAGGTGAGATTGAGTCTATGTGTGAGGGTCAAGTTATCATTAAATGCCCCGGGGGTGGGGACTATGCCTTATGTAAAGGTATGCAACAATGCCATGCATGAAACAATGTGGTTAAAACAGACTTAACAGAGCACCAAATGGCAAGATTTCTTTTTTAAGATCGCCCCTTATAATGACCTGCACAAAAGCTCTAGTTGTCTGATTGCTCTTTGGCAGAGCAGCTGGATTCCTAAACGCTACCCACCTTGAATCCATAGGGAGCTATTTCTCCTATGGGTGTGGCATCAGCAGTGGCATAATGGTTAAGAGCAGGTGTACTCTAATCTGGAGGAACCAGGTTTGATTCCCCGCTCTGCCACCTGAGCTGTGGAGGCATATCTGGGGAATTCAGATTAGCCTGTACATTCCAACACACACCAGCTGGGTGACCTTGGGCTAGTCACATTTCTTCTGCGCTCTCAGCCCCATGTACCTCACAGGGTGTTTGTTGTGAGGCGGGAAAGGGTAAGGAGTTTGTAAGCCCCTTTGAGTCTCCTATAGGAGAAAAAGGGGGATACAAATCCGACTCTTCCTCTTCCTCCTCCTCCTCCTCCTCCTCCTCCTCCTCCTTCTATGGGCGTGGCAGAGTTCTTTTTTGCATTGTGGGGCAGCTGGGTTTGACTCTGGCTCTTGGGAGAACAGAGAAAGAATTTAATTCTCTAACAGCACCTGAGACAGTGAATTGGAGGAGCAGGTGGAGGTCAGGTGTCGCAACTGGCAGTTGCCAAGAGACAGGGGAATAAAATAATAGGAAACGGGGGGAAGGAACACATTAAAGGAACCTGTTCTGGCATGAGAAGTAAAGTGAACTATATTACACTAGGCATACTGTCTGGAGCGGCTAATTGCTTGTGTGTCTCGGTAGCTCAGGTCTACCTAAGACCTCCTTGACTCGGGAAGCTATTAAATAGAACAGAAGTTGCTGAAAGCAGAGAGCTTCAAATGCTGAAGCTTTCCTTTGAGAGAATTCCCACCCCCCACCCCCTACCCCCTCCCCAAACCCAACTTGGTTGTTAAAGGAGGCATTCTTAAATTGCACCATTTTTAAACAGCCTTATGGATACTACACAGGATAAAGTTGCTCACAACTGGATAAATTATTGTGAGGAAATCTTTCAGAGCATTTTCTTGGTGAGGTCGGATTGGGGGAAGGCTGAGAGAGAAGGCAACAAATGAGCCTCGGTTGTTTTTTTAAAGTTCACGGCAAACGTGACAGAACAAGGATGATGTGAAATGTAATATTTTTAATTGGATCCTTCTTGCCAATTTTGGATGAATAACTTGTAGGATCATAGCCAGAGCACTGTCACTGAATGTGCTCCTCTGCGGAGGGCATGCCTTTGTTCCACCAAGGGGTGTTATCAATTTTGCCATGAATGTGGTTGACAAACAGACACAAACTGCTCAACGAGTGCATGGGCATCCAAAAATTAGCTCCTTCTCATGATGGGAAAATAGGATACATGGTAAACAAGCAAGTATTTGAGCATTCCTTCCTCTGCCTAGCCCTGAGCTGCATGGCCCAGGCTAGCCTGATCTTGTCAGATCTCAAAAGCTTAGCATGGTCAGCCTTCGTTATAGATCACCAATGAACTCCGGAGTTGCCTTGTAGAGGCAGGCAATGGCAAACCACCTCTCTTGTCTTGTGAACTATACAGGGTGGCCATAAGTCTAGCTGTGACTTGGCAGTTTAAAAACCCCTTTGTGATGGAAGGGCTGTGTGTATTAATATCATTTAAACGGCAACTTGTTTGTAGGGAGGGGATGAGGGGGGATATGAAAGGAAAGACTTCATCTGTGACTTAGGAGAACTGCTCAGTCAGATAAGATAATGGTAGATAGACCAGTGGTCTGTCCATTAACTTGGATCGCTGCTTTTAAATGTTATTAATTATACTGTTTTTAAATGTTGTACACCGCCCAGAGCCCTCCGGGGATGGGGCGGTATAAAAATCCAATAAAATAAAATAAAATAAATAAATAACAAAGGCCAATAATGCAAAGAGCGCTTACCTCAGAACTCCTATCTTCACAGTGGGCTTGCAGAGGGCTCTCCTTGTGTTTCTCTGTTCACACGTGAGGAGACAACCCAGTGCCTGCCCCACAGCTGCTTGCTGAAGTCTCAAAAGGCCTCTCCTTTTGCTGCTTCTCTTAACTCTGCCCATCAACAAAGGCACAGATCTCACTGATATTCTCTTCTCCTCCCTTCCCCTATTCCAGTGATGGCGAACCTATGGCACGGGTGCCAGAGGTGGCACTCAGAGCCCTCTCTGTGGGCATGCATGCACAGAGTTTGTCATGTGATAATAGTGTAATTGTTTCAGGGAGATTATTAGCATTAAACCTAAGACCTAGTTTTGGGGAAGCAGTGTTAGTAACCCTGTTAAGTGCTGTTAAACCCTACTGATTTTCATGGGAAGAATGAAAGCGTGATCCTTTACCTGGGAGTAAGCTCGGTTGCTGGCAATGGGGTTTGCTTCTGAGTAAACCCTCCTAGGGTCGTGATTCACCCGTTCGAAGCGTTACATAGTTGCTTCAAAGCAAAGCCACCACTACCACCAAGCTTACTCCTGAGTAACGGGTGCCTTGGAGTCAACCATTTTTTCTACTAAAACCTCAGTATTCAGGTTAAATTGCCGCGTTGACACTTTGTGATAAATAAGTGGGTTTTGGGTTGCAGTTTGGGCACTCGGTCTCGAAAAGGTTCGCCGTCACTGCCCTATACATTCTCTCTCACTCTCTCTCTAGCTGCAAGGGAGAGAGGCTTGTTTTAAAAAAAGAACAGGCTTGTCTGAAAGAAAGTTTTAACAATGCCCTCCTGATCATTGGGAAGGGCAGAAGCAGAGCGGGGGCAGTGGGGTGGAACCAGAAAGAAGCCCTTCTGATGCTTTTCCTTTGCAAAACCCAGTTCTCTGTTATTACCATATTAATGCGTCAACACAAGCATCTAGAGAAGTTGAAGGAGTCAGGAACATGGAGGAGGCAAGGGGGAAGTGTGTAAAGCAGTGCCAGGGAGTGCGGGGGCGGAGGGGCTAAGACTAGGCAGGCCGGCTGTAGGTGGAGGGAAGAGGTCTGGGGCAAACTTACCAGCCTCAACCAACAAAGCTTTTAGATGTTGCCTTCTCTTTTTCTTGGCCAGGAACAGAGAAGTTGATATCCTCGCAAATGGCATGTTTGAAAACTGAACTTTTGCAACGCCCGTCTTCTCCTTGTCAAGCACCATACGTGGTGATTTGTTCACCATTTAAAACAGGCAGTATTATCCTTGCAGTTGCGTCTGCACAGTTAGGAGCATTCATTACATAGGTAATGAGTGAGTAGCTACTGCTGGTGCATGCTCAGACCTTGCTGAGAAGCTGACATTGATGGGGATTGTAGTCCCCCTCTTCCAGCTCTCCAGTTTAATTCAGGAGGAAGTCATGCTGAGTAGGAATGAGAAGAGTAATTTATAGGGGGGGGGATAAGCCCCAATTGGGGACCTACCACTTGGAGAAAGGGAAGACTGGAGGTTACTGGTGGGAAGGGTGCAAGCAAGTTTTGTGTGCAGATGCTAAACACTTGCACATGCCCACCGAGCATTGCTGAGCATTCGGCAGGGATGCTCGCACAAATTTGTTGTTAAATTAGGTTTTGTACTATAGTAGATTGTTGCTAAGCTAGGGCCCCTTCCGCACACGCAAAATAATGAGTTTTCAAACCACTTTCACAACTGTTTGCAAGTGGATTTTGCTATTCCGCACAGCTTCAAAGAGCACTGAAAGCAGTTTGAAAGTGCATTATTCTGCATATGCGGAATGAGCCTAGGATTTGTGCTAACATAGCTGTAGTAGTTTAGTTCTTGGGTCTTACGTGATTCTTTGCGAGGGTGGTATGCTATTGAGATGTAAGTCGCCGTCTTCTTATTGTTCTTAGGCTGCTAGGAATGTCATTGTATGAGTATTATTGTTTATAATTGGTGATGCTATTTTATGACTATTGTTGGTTATATGCGATGTTATGGGATGTAGTGATTTATTAGGTGAATGCTGTACTATTATAAATCCAATGTCGGAAAGCTGTATGTTTTATAGCTAGAATGTTGGGTTAAAATACTATGGCTCATTCCGCACATGCAGAATAATGCACTTTCAAACTGCTTTCAGTGCTCTTTGAAGCTGTGCGGAATGGCAAAATCCACTTGCAAACAGTTGTGAAAGTGTATTGTCAAAAGCTTTCTGACCAGAATCACCCAGGTGCTGTGTGGTTTCCGGGCTGTATGGCCGTGTTCTATAACATTCTCTCCTGTTGTTTCGCCTGCATCTGTGGCTGGCATCTTCAGAGGATCCCCCCCCCCCCCCCCCCCCCCCCCCCCCCTGGAAACCCCCCCCTTCCCCTTTCCCCCCCCCCCCCCCCCCCCCCCCCCCCCCCCCCCACACCCCCCACACCCCCCCCCCCCCTCCCCCCCCCCCCTTTCCTCCCCCCCCCCCCCCCCCCCCCCCCCCCCCCCCCCCCCCCCCCCCCCCTCCCCCCCCCCCCCCCTCCCCCCCCACCCCCCACCCCCCCCCCCCCCCACCCCCCCCCCCCCCCACCCCCCCCCCCCCCCACCCCCCCCCCCCCCCACCCCCCCCCCCCCCCACCCCCCCCCCCCCCCACCCCCCCCCCCCCCCACCCCCCCCCCCCCCCACCCCCCCCCCCCCCCACCCCCCCCCCCCCCCACCCCCCCCCCCCCCCACCCCCCCCCCCCCCCACCCCCCCCCCCCCCCACCCCCCCCCCCCCCCACCCCCCCCCCCCCCCACCCCCCCCCCCCCCCACCCCCCCCCCCCCCCACCCCCCCCCCCCCCCACCCCCCCCCCCCCCCACCCCCCCCCCCCCCCACCCCCCCCCCCCCCCACCCCCCCCCCCCCCCACCCCCCCCCCCCCCCACCCCCCCCCCCCCCCACCCCCCCCCCCCCCCACCCCCCCCCCCCCCCACCCCCCCCCCCCCCCACCCCCCCCCCCCCCCACCCCCCCCCCCCCCCACCCCCCCCCCCCCCCACCCCCCCCCCCCCCCACCCCCCCCCCCCCCCACCCCCCCCCCCCCCCACCCCCCCCCCCCCCCACCCCCCCCCCCCCCCACCCCCCCCCCCCCCCACCCCCCCCCCCCCCCACCCCCCCCCCCCCCCACCCCCCCCCCCCCCCACCCCCCCCCCCCCCCACCCCCCCCCCCCCCCACCCCCCCCCCCCCCCACCCCCCCCCCCCCCCACCCCCCCCCCCCCCCACCCCCCCCCCCCCCCACCCCCCCCCCCCCCCACCCCCCCCCCCCCCCACCCCCCCCCCCCCCCACCCCCCCCCCCCCCCACCCCCCCCCCCCCCCACCCCCCCCCCCCCCCACCCCCCCCCCCCCCCACCCCCCCCCCCCCCCACCCCCCCCCCCCCCCACCCCCCCCCCCCCCCACCCCCCCCCCCCCCCACCCCCCCCCCCCCCCACCCCCCCCCCCCCCCACCCCCCCCCCCCCCCACCCCCCCCCCCCCCCACCCCCCCCCCCCCCCACCCCCCCCCCCCCCCACCCCCCCCCCCCCCCACCCCCCCCCCCCCCCACCCCCCCCCCCCCCCACCCCCCCCCCCCCCCACCCCCCCCCCCCCCCACCCCCCCCCCCCCCCACCCCCCCCCCCCCCCACCCCCCCCCCCCCCCACCCCCCCCCCCCCCCACCCCCCCCCCCCCCCACCCCCCCCCCCCCCCACCCCCCCCCCCCCCCACCCCCCCCCCCCCCCACCCCCCCCCCCCCCCACCCCCCCCCCCCCCCACCCCCCCCCCCCCCCACCCCCCCCCCCCCCCACCCCCCCCCCCCCCCACCCCCCCCCCCCCCCACCCCCCCCCCCCCCCACCCCCCCCCCCCCCCACCCCCCCCCCCCCCCACCCCCCCCCCCCCCCACCCCCCCCCCCCCCCACCCCCCCCCCCCCCCACCCCCCCCCCCCCCCACCCCCCCCCCCCCCCACCCCCCCCCCCCCCCACCCCCCCCCCCCCCCACCCCCCCCCCCCCCCACCCCCCCCCCCCCCCACCCCCCCCCCCCCCCACCCCCCCCCCCCCCCACCCCCCCCCCCCCCCACCCCCCCCCCCCCCCACCCCCCCCCCCCCCCACCCCCCCCCCCCCCCACCCCCCCCCCCCCCCACCCCCCCCCCCCCCCACCCCCCCCCCCCCCCACCCCCCCCCCCCCCCACCCCCCCCCCCCCCCACCCCCCCCCCCCCCCACCCCCCCCCCCCCCCACCCCCCCCCCCCCCCACCCCCCCCCCCCCCCACCCCCCCCCCCCCCCACCCCCCCCCCCCCCCACCCCCCCCCCCCCCCACCCCCCCCCCCCCCCACCCCCCCCCCCCCCCACCCCCCCCCCCCCCCACCCCCCCCCCCCCCCACCCCCCCCCCCCCCCACCCCCCCCCCCCCCCACCCCCCCCCCCCCCCACCCCCCCCCCCCCCCACCCCCCCCCCCCCCCACCCCCCCCCCCCCCCACCCCCCCCCCCCCCCACCCCCCCCCCCCCCCACCCCCCCCCCCCCCCACCCCCCCCCCCCCCCACCCCCCCCCCCCCCCACCCCCCCCCCCCCCCACCCCCCCCCCCCCCCACCCCCCCCCCCCCCCACCCCCCCCCCCCCCCACCCCCCCCCCCCCCCACCCCCCCCCCCCCCCACCCCCCCCCCCCCCCACCCCCCCCCCCCCCCACCCCCCCCCCCCCCCACCCCCCCCCCCCCCCACCCCCCCCCCCCCCCACCCCCCCCCCCCCCCACCCCCCCCCCCCCCCACCCCCCCCCCCCCCCACCCCCCCCCCCCCCCACCCCCCCCCCCCCCCACCCCCCCCCCCCCCCACCCCCCCCCCCCCCCACCCCCCCCCCCCCCCACCCCCCCCCCCCCCCACCCCCCCCCCCCCCCACCCCCCCCCCCCCCCACCCCCCCCCCCCCCCACCCCCCCCCCCCCCCACCCCCCCCCCCCCCCACCCCCCCCCCCCCCCACCCCCCCCCCCCCCCACCCCCCCCCCCCCCCACCCCCCCCCCCCCCCACCCCCCCCCCCCCCCACCCCCCCCCCCCCCCACCCCCCCCCCCCCCCACCCCCCCCCCCCCCCACCCCCCCCCCCCCCCACCCCCCCCCCCCCCCACCCCCCCCCCCCCCCACCCCCCCCCCCCCCCACCCCCCCCCCCCCCCACCCCCCCCCCCCCCCACCCCCCCCCCCCCCCACCCCCCCCCCCCCCCACCCCCCCCCCCCCCCACCCCCCCCCCCCCCCACCCCCCCCCCCCCCCACCCCCCCCCCCCCCCACCCCCCCCCCCCCCCACCCCCCCCCCCCCCCACCCCCCCCCCCCCCCACCCCCCCCCCCCCCCACCCCCCCCCCCCCCCACCCCCCCCCCCCCCCACCCCCCCCCCCCCCCACCCCCCCCCCCCCCCACCCCCCCCCCCCCCCACCCCCCCCCCCCCCCACCCCCCCCCCCCCCCACCCCCCCCCCCCCCCACCCCCCCCCCCCCCCACCCCCCCCCCCCCCCACCCCCCCCCCCCCCCACCCCCCCCCCCCCCCACCCCCCCCCCCCCCCACCCCCCCCCCCCCCCACCCCCCCCCCCCCCCACCCCCCCCCCCCCCCACCCCCCCCCCCCCCCACCCCCCCCCCCCCCCACCCCCCCCCCCCCCCACCCCCCCCCCCCCCCACCCCCCCCCCCCCCCACCCCCCCCCCCCCCCACCCCCCCCCCCCCCCACCCCCCCCCCCCCCCACCCCCCCCCCCCCCCACCCCCCCCCCCCCCCACCCCCCCCCCCCCCCACCCCCCCCCCCCCCCACCCCCCCCCCCCCCCACCCCCCCCCCCCCCCACCCCCCCCCCCCCCCACCCCCCCCCCCCCCCACCCCCCCCCCCCCCCACCCCCCCCCCCCCCCACCCCCCCCCCCCCCCACCCCCCCCCCCCCCCACCCCCCCCCCCCCCCACCCCCCCCCCCCCCCACCCCCCCCCCCCCCCACCCCCCCCCCCCCCCACCCCCCCCCCCCCCCACCCCCCCCCCCCCCCACCCCCCCCCCCCCCCACCCCCCCCCCCCCCCACCCCCCCCCCCCCCCACCCCCCCCCCCCCCCACCCCCCCCCCCCCCCACCCCCCCCCCCCCCCACCCCCCCCCCCCCCCACCCCCCCCCCCCCCCACCCCCCCCCCCCCCCACCCCCCCCCCCCCCCACCCCCCCCCCCCCCCACCCCCCCCCCCCCCCACCCCCCCCCCCCCCCACCCCCCCCCCCCCCCACCCCCCCCCCCCCCCACCCCCCCCCCCCCCCACCCCCCCCCCCCCCCACCCCCCCCCCCCCCCACCCCCCCCCCCCCCCACCCCCCCCCCCCCCCACCCCCCCCCCCCCCCACCCCCCCCCCCCCCCACCCCCCCCCCCCCCCACCCCCCCCCCCCCCCACCCCCCCCCCCCCCCACCCCCCCCCCCCCCCACCCCCCCCCCCCCCCACCCCCCCCCCCCCCCACCCCCCCCCCCCCCCACCCCCCCCCCCCCCCACCCCCCCCCCCCCCCACCCCCCCCCCCCCCCACCCCCCCCCCCCCCCACCCCCCCCCCCCCCCACCCCCCCCCCCCCCCACCCCCCCCCCCCCCCACCCCCCCCCCCCCCCACCCCCCCCCCCCCCCACCCCCCCCCCCCCCCACCCCCCCCCCCCCCCACCCCCCCCCCCCCCCACCCCCCCCCCCCCCCACCCCCCCCCCCCCCCACCCCCCCCCCCCCCCACCCCCCCCCCCCCCCACCCCCCCCCCCCCCCACCCCCCCCCCCCCCCACCCCCCCCCCCCCCCACCCCCCCCCCCCCCCACCCCCCCCCCCCCCCACCCCCCCCCCCCCCCACCCCCCCCCCCCCCCACCCCCCCCCCCCCCCACCCCCCCCCCCCCCCACCCCCCCCCCCCCCCACCCCCCCCCCCCCCCACCCCCCCCCCCCCCCACCCCCCCCCCCCCCCACCCCCCCCCCCCCCCACCCCCCCCCCCCCCCACCCCCCCCCCCCCCCACCCCCCCCCCCCCCCACCCCCCCCCCCCCCCACCCCCCCCCCCCCCCACCCCCCCCCCCCCCCACCCCCCCCCCCCCCCACCCCCCCCCCCCCCCACCCCCCCCCCCCCCCACCCCCCCCCCCCCCCACCCCCCCCCCCCCCCACCCCCCCCCCCCCCCACCCCCCCCCCCCCCCACCCCCCCCCCCCCCCACCCCCCCCCCCCCCCACCCCCCCCCCCCCCCACCCCCCCCCCCCCCCACCCCCCCCCCCCCCCACCCCCCCCCCCCCCCACCCCCCCCCCCCCCCACCCCCCCCCCCCCCCACCCCCCCCCCCCCCCACCCCCCCCCCCCCCCACCCCCCCCCGGTAGATCTTGTTCCTAACGTTTCGCCTGCATCTGTGGCTGGCATCTTTAGAGGTGTATCACAGAGAGAATTCTGTTACACATTTGTAACAGACTTCTCTCTGTGATACACCTATGAAGATGCCAGCCACAGATGCAGGCGAAACGTTAGGAACAAGATCTACAAGAGCACGGTCACGCAGCCCGGAAAACCCACAAAAACCAGTTCTTTACATATCTGTTTATTTTTTTTTTAACAATACAGTCCAGTCAAGTGTGCTGCTATGTATTATATAAAGAAATGTCAAATAATTACAAAAATGACTCACACTAAGACAGGGAGAATAGTTGTTGTTGTTGAGTGTTGGTGAAAGCTGCCATGTCATCCAAAACATCATGGCATGTCACCTTTGACACACGTGTCATAGGTTCGCCAACACTTTCCTATTTCATTAGATAAGAAAATCAAAATGTTGGTTTTTTAAAAAATATTGATTCATAGAGAGGCTTCCCAGTGTCTTGTCTTGTTGGCACCAGCTCGAGGAAGTAGGAGAGAGGGGAATGCCACTGGCACCATGCCAGCACATTTACACCGCTTCCAGTGAAAACCATAGAGTTTTTGCAAAATGCTAGGGCATCCACCATATTTCTTCCAGTTTCCACCAGCAATGACATATGTGTGCTGGGACAATGCTGCTGTATTAGACTCTGGCCCATTACCCATGGAACACTTACCTCGGGGCTGTTCTCTGTGCACTGAGCTTGCAGAGGGCCCTCCTCACATTTTTCCATTCACATGCAAAGAGCAACTCCAACAGGTTCATGCAAGCACTGTCAACTAACTGAACTGCTTACGTGAACATGTGACCTTAGGGAAGGCCTTCAAATTAACACACTAAACAGATATAAGGGAATATCTTACAAGTATACATTTTATCACAACATCCCCATTTTCTCTCAGAAGTTGCCAGCTGTGGTCTGGGAACCCACTGATTCAGCATCAAGACCAATGTCACAACTATGGCGGCTACCCAACATGGCTGTCAAAAGGGGCAACTCCTTTGCTATATAGCAATATACCCTGAAAATCAGCTTTTACCTTTGATGTCTTTTCATTGGTTGCCAGTTGAACACTATAATAACAACAATAATAATAACAACAATGAACCTAGAACCCCTGCTGACTAAGCAATCATGTTCCTCAGCTTTGAAAACATGGGAATTACAGTTGCCAACCTCCAGGAGGTAGCTGGAAATCTCCCACTATTCGAATTGATCTCCAGGCAACAGAGAGCAGTTCATCTGATGAAGCTGGTCATTTGGAAGGTGGACTTTATGGCATTGTATCCCATTAAAGTCCCTCTAGTGCACAAACCCCACCCTCCTCAGGCTCCATCCCCAAACTCCCCAAGTATTTCCCAGCCCAGCACTGGCAACCCTACTGGGAATCCTGCTTGGAAAAAGTATAGTAGCTCTTCCTGACACGTAGGACCACTTTCTCCACGCCAACTGTCTTGCAATGTGCTTTTCTGGGCCACTGCAGCCTCATAGAACCAGACTTCCTTCCTTCCTTCCTTCCTTCCTTCCTTCCTTCCTTCCTTCCTTCCTTCCTTCCTTCCATTCACCCACCCACCCACCCACCCACCCACCTATCCATCCATCCATCCATCCATCCATCCATCCATCCATCCATCCATCCATCCATCCTGTACTTTCAACATAATAGCTATCATGGTACCTCTAACTAAAACGGTAACAGCTGGTGTAGCATGGTACCTTTTGTAGAAAATCCACAGAGAGAGAGAGAGGGGGGGGGATACTGGCCAGTTTCCCTACCCTGATAATTCCTCTGGATGATGAGAAAACTATGGGTGGCAGAGAAGAATCAAATTGATCAATTCAGTTCAGTGAAGAGCTTCTGTGACAGTTCTGGCAATCTGATGTTAGCCCCCTCCACAGTGGTAGTTTCCTGCTAAAAGAATGAGATTGTTTACGTGCCCGAAATATGTTGTTCATTTGTATCTTTCGTCTATCTTAATTTTTTTTAAAGTGGGCATTTTTTAAAGAACTGTGAATCACCCACCAACCAGCTAACGTCTCAGCCAATGCCGTTAACGACGTACGTGGCCAACAGGCCGTGCTTTTATTTTGTGTTTTAATACATACGTAAACGATCTTTAGTGATGCCATGAAATGAGCCTGAATACACACATACACACACTTCTTCCTCCCCACTCTCCCCATTTTGTGTGTGTTCATTCCTGTATTGTTTAGCCCTGCCATTTGCTGGGTAGGAGGAAGCCTTCCGAGCTGAGTGAGGCTCCACTCTGCCTCAGGGATTCAGAACATATTGCTTGGCAGGTGGAGTCTGTTCGGATGCATTTGCTGTTATTTCAGCCCTGACAGGAAACATACATCATGTGAGCTCGGAATGCCAGCAGTATATCCCGTAGTAACCTGATTTTACAGAAATATAGGAGCAGAAAAGAGCATTTCTTCTTCCAGTGACATTCTTGGTCAGGTAGCTGGGTGTTGTGGGGAGCAGGAAGGAGAGGATGAAGGACACCAGCTACGTGAACACACATTGGTCTATCAAGCCCCGTGTTGTCTACTCTGACTGGCACCTCCAGTTGAAAGGACTGAGTAGCAGATGATGTGGAAACTCTCCACTAAAATAAGGTGACCAGACGTCCTGCTTTTGGCGGGACAGTCCCGCCTTAAACCAATCTGTCCCGCGTCCCACGGGGTTTTTTAACTGTCCTGATTTTGCCTTCTGGGGCGCTCCCCTTTTCCCGCCCTGTCACAGGGCTGGAAACAGGGGAGCGCCCCAGAAGGCAATGCGGCAGCCTCCCGCACATGCGGCCGCAGGAGCGCACTGCCTTTTGGGGCATTCCCCGTTTCCTGCCCTGTCACAGGGCGGGAAACGGGAGCACCCCAGAAGGCAATGCGGCAGCCTCCCGCACACGCCCTGTACTGCCCTGTCACAGGGCGGGAAACCGGGGAGCGCCCCAAAAGGCAGTGCGCTCCTGCGGCCGTGCGCGCGCGCCCCGTCCCGGTTTTAAAAGGTGACAATCTGGTCACCTTACAATAAAACCTGACAAGTGGCAACCAGTCAGAGCAGACAATACAGAGCTTGATAGACCAAGAGCCAGAGTCGAGTCAATTCAATTCGAATACCTTCAATGGCATATAAAAATTCAGCACAGCATGACGTCACAACAGCCTTTAGTTATAACTTAGGACGAGTTAAAATAATACCGTTTAAAAATTTGGCCACCACTTCCAACATCTCATAGCAGTGGACATTTAAAAGATAAATGACCTTCTGGTTATCAGTAATTCCATCACTTCCACGCAGGAAGGGGGTTATGAACTTCTTCATATCTAGCTCATAAAAGGGACAATTCAACAACGTTTGGGATACTGATTCTACAGAGCCCAAGCCGCATGGACATGTCCTGTCTTTATGTGGGATTCCAAGGTGGCGTCCAAGAATAAGGGAAGAAGGCAGGACGTTGCACCTGGCAAGGGTGATTGCTCTACGCCACCGGGCCTCAACCAGGAAGTAACAGTATCGAGCAACAAGGGGTTTCAAAAGGGGTTCCCAGGGCGATTGGCGAACAGAGTTTTTATAAGGCAGTGATAGTGAACCTTTTGGGCTCGATGGGTCACAAATTTGGGAAATGCCTAACTTAACTCTACTGGCGTGTGTCATAGGCCCCTTCCGCACATTCAGAATAATGCACTCTCAATCCACTTTCAATGCACTTTGAAGTTGGATTTTACTGTGTGGACTAGCAAAATCTACTTTCAAACAATGGTGAAGGTGGATTGAATGAGCATTACTCTACATGTGCGGAAGGACTTCACCATCACTCGTGTAAGGCAACTTCATGTTTTTATTGTCCTGCTATTATTCTGGCATCACACTGTCCAGTTTAAATTTTCCAGGCAGTGGGAGAGGCACCAAGGTGAAAGAGAGCCATCATCAGAGTATTGTACTATCAGTTTTTTTATTTCCCTGTCAATGAGAAGAGGAAGGGGGCTATGGCATCATGGGGAACGAATGAGTCAGCATCAGCAGACATGTCTGCGACAGGACCACCATCCGATTGGAAGAGCTCTTGCCAACTGAGATGGTCCCCACTGGTGTTCTGTTTGGTGTTTCCCTTTTCCATGAAATGCCGCTGCAGTACACCAATCCAAGTCATGCTTGCATCTTCTATATAGCCACATCTCTTGATTGCCTGAGCTACTATATCATCTAATCAAAACTGTGCTAAATGTTGTGGCAGTGCTAGGAATAGGAACTGTACTGGTGTAACCACGGGGCTCCGTTCATTCTCTCTTCCCGAAACGGGGGAAGCACTGTTCTGTTCCCTCTGGCATTCCAGAGATGCTGCTGAAATGTTCAGCAGCCGCACCTGGTCCATTTGGCAAAACGGCAGGCTTCTCCTTTGCTGTTCTGTTTGATGACAGCCGATAGTTCTTGCTGGTTTCTGTGCTGACATTTCTCACCTGCAAGGCCCCACGGGCAATCTGTGGCTGCCCTTGTTTGACAGGGACCGTAGGAACTTGACTGCTTTAAAAGAGATGCCAGCTCTAGCTTTCTACCCGGTTTCGGTCTCTTGTTTGCAAGGATGCAATTTTGTTGTGTTCTCCGCTCTTCCCTTGGTTAGGGACTGCTCATTTTCTAATACAAAAACCTGCTAAAGTATTGAGGATACTAGATGTGGGTTCATCACTGTGTTGTATGCTTTCCTTATGAGTCATAGTCAGTCAGCAAAAGATTTTCCTAGCATCCCTATGCAAGAACCTGTGTATTTACAGCTCTATGGACAGCTGCTAAACCTATCCCAGTGGGGTAAACAGCTTCCCTCTATATATGACCTTTTATTTCTCAAACCCTGAAGCCCAGACTATGCAGCTGGGTTGTGTTCTGTTCCCCTGGGTTTAGGAGTCATGGAGCATGAACCTAGAACCCCTGATGACTAGATCCTGGCTCTCTGCTCTATATTCCACTAGGACTGGGGGTCCAGAGGAAAAAACTGCAAGTAATTTGAGCTAGGTGCAGGTGTCAAGCTCGCAGCCCTCCAGATGTTCATGAACTACAATTCCCATCATTCCAATTGGCCATACTGGCAGGGGCTGATGGGAATTATAGTCCATGAACATCTGGAGTGCCATAGGTTCGCCACCACTGCCCTACCATGTTCCCTTTCACTTGCAAGTCAGGAACAGGCTACTTGTCCAGGTTCCTGGTATAGTCGTTAAGAGAGTGAACTCTAGCCCTACTCCTCGCTGCCTCTCCTGTTTTAGAGTTTGTGATTTGCAGACAGAACGTCACAATTTTCCGTATCTCTCATCAAATGATCTCCAGGAGCAGAGTGAGAAAAACAGGACTGCAACACAAGCATAAAAGAGAGGGGGGAAGAATTAGGACTAATAAAAGGAAACACTTCTTCACGCAACGTGTGATTGGTGTTTGGAATATGCTGCCACAGGAAGTGGTGATGGCCACTCACCGGGATAGCTTTAAAAGGGGCTTGGACAGATTTATGGAGGAGAAGTCGATTTATGGCTACCAATCTTGATCCTCCTTGATCTGAGATTGCAAATGCCTTAACAGACCAGGTTATCGGGAGCAACAGCCGCAGAAGGCCATTGCGTTCACATCCTACATGTGAGCTCCCAAAGGCACCTGGTGGGCCACTGCAAGTAGCAGAGAGCTGGACTAGATGGACTCTGGTCTGATCCAGCTGGCTTGTTCTTATGTTCTTATGTTCTTATGTTCTTAAAACCATAGAGAACACTGAGCTAGATAGATCAGCGATCGTCACGTGTTACCATGTAGTGAAGGGATGGTGGCTCAGTGGTAGAGAATTTGCTTTGCATGCAGAAACTGTCAAGTTCAGTCCTTGGCCTCTCTCCTTGAAGGATGTCGGGCCGCAAAGGAATACCTTTTTCTGCCTGTCAGAGTAGACAACATGGGGCTATATGGACGGCAGATCTGACAATATAATGCGCCTTCCCAATAGTCAGAAGTGATGAACGTGTTCAGGAAAACAAATCCTATAAATGAAAAAGAAAAAAGAGAGAAGGTATTAAAATTTTGCAGCGTGCACCAAAGCAAACAATTGACGCTTGCTCTGTGAATCAGCATAAACGCTTCGTCACCGCCGCCTTTATTTTGCTTGTCAATCAAAATGTTGAAATCTTGAAATGTTACCCTGTTCCTGGTGAGAAGCTCCCCCCCCCCCGCCCCATTGGGAGCAGATGCCGTCTCTGTCTTCATCGGCTCTGAGAAAGCCCTGACATGTTCCATACCGTTCAGACATGGAAGTCTGTGAAATGGAAAGGAAAACAGCTCTTTCTGTCAACCTGTCACTGATAGAAGCGTTTACTTTCCATCAGAATGACTAAACTTTAAAACCTTCTTCTCTGGTGCTGAGCGTATGCACAAGAACTCCCGAGTGTTATTGGAATTTATAGACTCCCCAGCAACCCAATAGAATATCAAAGTATTTTCTTGTGGAATATTAAAAATTCATTCGGCTATTCACTAAAGCGTGGATGACAACTTTTTCTTTTTTTTTCAAAAAAAATTGAAAAGCATGAGAAATGGGTGGGTGGGAAGTGCCCGCAGTCTCGGTGGTTTATGGACCTTGATTCTGTGACACGAAACAGATACGGGAGGACCGGGAGGGGGAGAATCCCTCCTTTATGAAGGCTGACTCGTGGCAGCCAAAGAATCGCTCATAAAATGCGCCTTAATGTGGCACATAGATTGACACTGGGAGTTGTTCAGGGGGCGAAGGGAATTTATTGCTGGTGTTGATACGAGAGCTTGTGTCTGTTTCCAAGGCTGCTTTTATAAAGGTTGCTTACTGATGCTATTCTGCAGAGAATGGCAGAAGGGAACTTTTTTATTTTTTTAAAAAAATGCTTCCTCTAATGGTTTAATAAAGCTTTATTCTGTTGCTCTCCCAACCTACTGCACCCTCCTCACCTTCTTGAAATGGAAATTCAAAAAAACCCTCACGTGTTTAGAAAGAAAGAATAGCTCGTTTTGAATCCCCCTCCCTTTCCTCCATAAGATCTGGTTTCCACGCTGCTCAATGCAGTATTTCCACACTCTTTGGCTGAAATCACAGGGCGAAAAACGCCTCATTGGTTTCAGATATTAACTTTTGTGCTGAAGGCCCAGTTGGAGTTCGTGCGACAATTTTTTTTTTGTTACCTGCTGCCAGGAAGCGCGAGCCTCCCCCTCCCCTCCACACCTCCCTTCTTGCCTAGCCTAGTCCCTGAGAGTGTTGGAACAGAAAGCTACCCTTCGGCGCCATCTGCTTCTGCCAGCTCCTACTTTGGGCACAGCCTTTACATCTGTTGAGAAGCAGCAGCTCTTCTTGATGAGCTGTTTTTGAAGAAAGGCTTCTGGTCCTCACAGTCATTAACTATTGAACTGCTTCTGGAAGGGAAGAGACTGCAGAGAGATCCGTTTCCATTTTATCGCCTGCCTTTAAGCTGGGATAAGTGGTAGGGATGTACATCTGGAAATTCTTCATAGACCAGCAGGGTGTCCTAGAATCGTAGAGTTGGAAGAGACCCCAAGGGCCATCGAGTCCAACCTCCTGCAATGCAGGAACACATTGCAGGAGGTACCCCCAAGGACTTCTGGGGTCCT
Organism: Sphaerodactylus townsendi; assembly: GCF_021028975.2. Lineage (NCBI taxonomy): Eukaryota > Metazoa > Chordata > Lepidosauria > Squamata > Sphaerodactylidae > Sphaerodactylus > Sphaerodactylus townsendi. The sequence continues at coordinate 12,491,538 of NC_059440.1, read as the reverse complement.
TCCTCCACTATTTTCTCTTTCCCCGTCCCTAAAACCCTCATAGCCTCTTTCCTTTTCCTCCTTCCTTCTCACCTCCCCACCCACGAATCAGCCTACAGGAATTTGGTAGCCTCCTCCACAGCTTCAGCTGTCCTTCCTTCCTTACTTCTGGCAGCCTCCACCCAGTAATGCATCTAGCACCATAGGTGTCAAACTCGCGGCCCTCCAGATGTTATGGACCACAGTTCCCATCATCCCCTGCCAGCAGGAACTGTCGTCCATAACATCTGGAGGGCCACGAGTTTGACACCTGTGGGACTCTAGCCCAATGGCGTGATGCCAGACCAACCACTAGGCTGGGCCAAGTTGCATAGTGGAGGATCATCAAGGACTTGAGGGGAGCACCTTTAGGGGTGCCAGTTCTGGGCTGGGAAATTCCTTTTTTGAGAGTGGAGCCTGAGGAGGGTAAGGTGTAGGGAGGGTAAAGTGTGGGGTAAGGTGTGGGGAGGGGAGGGACTTTAGGAGGGTGTCATGGGGTATAATGCCATAGAGTCAGCCCCACCCACCTCACAGGGTGTTTGTTGTGAGGGGGGATGGGCAAGGAGATTGTAAGCCCCTTTGAGTCTCCTACAGGAGAGAAAGGGGGGATATAAATCCAAACTCCTCCTCCTCCTCCTCCTCCTCCTCCTCCTCCTCCTCCTCCTCTTCTTCTTCTTCTTCTTCTTCTTCTTCTTCTTCTTCTTCTTCTTCTTCTTCTTCTTCTTCTTCTTCTTCTTCTTCTTCTTCTTCTTCTTCCTCCTCCTCCTCCAAAGCGGCCATTTTCTCCAGTTGAACTGATTTCTGTCACCTGGAGATCAGTTGTAATTCCCAATAGATCTCCAGTTACCCCTTGGAATTTGGTAAGACTAAGCCCCTTCCAGAGGCGTATCTAGGGAAAATGTAGCCCGGTGCAAAATCTGAGTTTTCTCCCCCCCCCTCCTCCCCTCAGTATGGGTGGCCACCTTTTCCCACCACAACCAAACAAAACAAATTTGCCCCAGATCTTGAGGTCAGTGTATGGACCTGGGGGGGGGGAGGAGGAGGGGGGTGTGGGATGATTTTCCGCCACCCCCCACATGACTAAATGGCTGCAGCCTGGGGACATTTGACCCCCCCATATTTCCAAACCCATGGGCAGTATGCCCCTGGCCCCTTCCTTTCCCTGTATCCACCTACACACACACTATTTCTCTCCTGGCAGCCCCTGTACCCTTAGATTTTTCTGTTTCCTCCTTTTCTTCCCACCACCCACCAGCCTATCTGTCCCCATCTCTAACTGTACTTATTATTTACGTACTTAATTTATACCCTGAGGTGGCTTGCATGGTTCTCCTTTCCTCTGTTTCAACCTAACAACACACCTGTAAGATAGGTTCAACTAAGCAAGCATGACTGGGCCGAGGTCATTTATCAAGCTTTCATGGCAGGGTAGGAAGCCAAATCTTTCCTGCTTTGGAAACCAGGCGAGGAGGATTTCAGAAGCATCCCTCGTGGCACTTTTCTTGTCACATGGAAATGCCACATCATGCATAAGATCAGGATTAGCTGTTGTTGCTACGGGGTGGGGGGAATAGAATGATCAACTTCTCTGGAGGGCTGTTCACATACAAATACAAATTGTGCCGGCAGCAATCAGAGTAGCGAAAACCCTTCTCGGCTGGGTTTTGGGGGGATTTTTTGACCAAGCTGCAGAAGAAGTTTTGACTGACGTGTCAGATGAAAGAACAGCTTTGGAAACAGAAGTGTGACGCACGGCCCTGAAGATGGTCTCTTGCCTAATCATCTGAGCACCCTGTGGCATTTCTGACGCAGTTCTGCAAACTCTCCTAATAATGTCTCCTCTGCCTGATGGAAGCACACAGCATCCTTTATTTTATTTTATTTTTACATTCCTAGTGGCGTAGTGGTTAAGAGCAGGTGCACTCTATTCTGGAGGAACCGGGTTTGATTCCGCGCTCTGCCGCTTGAGCTGTGGAGGCTTATCTGGGGAATTCAGATTAGCCTGTGCACTCCCACGGGGAATTCAGATTAGCCTGTGCACTCCCACACACGCCAGCTGGGTGACCTTGGGCTAGTCACAGTTCTTTGGAGCTCTCTCAGCCCCACATACCTCACAGGGTGTTTATTGTGAAAGGGGAAGGAGATTGTCAGCCCCTTTGAGTCTCCTTACAGGAGAGAAAGGCAGCATATAAATCCAACTCTTCTTTTTGTGCAGTTGTGTCCTGCATTGTCAGTATGATGGTCTGCAGTTATGTTGTTTCCCTGTAGTTGTTGTAAGTTGCTTCCCTCAAACACACACACACACACACACACACACACACACACACACACACACACACACACACACACACACACACACAAGATGGATCCCTGGTAGTAATGATCTCTCTACTTCTAAGGAGCCCTGTCCGTCTATCTTGTAAATTTTAATTCTGCCCTTTCTTCAAATGAGTTCATGGTGGCCTGCATAATTGTCCCTTCTCTGTTTTATCCAACATCGCGGTGAGGTCAGCCATGTTAAGAGACTGCGATTGGCCAAAGGTCACCCTGTGAACTTCTGTGACAGAGGGGGGATTTGAACCACCACTTCCCAGATGTCCACTCTGTCGTAAAAGTTCACTGGTGATCATGAAACCGTCACAATCTCTGAGCCTGGCGGTCCTCACAGAGATGTTGTATGGATCAAATGGAGAAGGGAGAGCCATATATGCAACCTTAAGCCCCTTAGATGAAAGGTGAGGTAAAAATGTTCCTTGTTCATAGGAACTTCACAGCCCGTGAGGTATGTTTAGGCTGAGAAAATGAGTGACTGGCCTTTGGTTGTCTTGCAAGTTTCAGGTCCCCCACTTTTAGTCTGGCAGTCTCACCGCACTGGCCTCTCTTGCCACGCGTGCAAATCCTCACCACAATAGGACTTCAGGTGCACAGGCCTCTTTGTCGCCTTCCTGCCATTAATGTCGCTACTGATTCGGAAGGCTGACCCGGCACGTTGCAGCTGCAGTTCGACATCTACCCATTCGCCGGGCGACCCAGGGATGTGCGAATGAGCAGATCTCACACAGCGATGGTTTGAAACAAGCCTTGTGGCTTTCTAATAATGTGGCAAAGCAGTCTCAGCAGTGAGCCGCGAGGCCTCCCCGTTCCATCTTCTGTGAATGAACTAGACCCAGCAGGGCTCAGCTAATGCAGGCGGGCCCTTCTGCTCCGCTAGAGGAGACAGACTCCGAGATGGCAATCGAAGCTTGATTTGCCAACACATTTCCAATGATTAAAATGTAATTAGCACAACCGAGTGCCTCCTCCCCAGCTAATTTTAATACATGCTGTGACAGGCAGGCGGCCGCCAGTGGCCGGGCCCGGCAGCAGATGGAAGCCGAGGCAGCGGGAGAGGAAAACCATTTTGCAATGCGGCTGTTCACATCATGAAACCATCGGGGCGCTCGGCTTCTCAGGAAGGCCCTTGATGGCCGCCTGTCAAATTGGCTCTGTCATATCTGACTGTGGTGATGGCAGCCATCCTTCAAGATATCCTGGGAGTGCAGTTGTTTTGCAGGCTTAACTCCTTCAGGTCTTGTCGCCTGCGTGTGTTTTCCGGGGTCTTTTGGAAACAATGCCGTGTCTACGTTGTGCTTATAAGTGCAGGGGAACAGCATGGACCACATTTGTGCCGGGTGTGTGGGAGGAGCTGTTATTTTACTCGGTTGCTTTGAAATGCTTTTCTCCCGCTGCTCTCCAGCCAGGCAGGACCCAAGGTAAATTCCTGATAAAGCACTTAGTTGGCCAGCATAAATTAAGCCAGTTCGCTTGGGAAGGATAGGTCTAGGATGCCAACCTCCAGGTGGAACCTGGAGCTCTCCAGCTATTTTAGTTGATCTTCAAATAATCAACTCCCCCAGAGAAAATGCCTGCTTTGCAGGGTGGACTGTGTGGCATTATTTTCTGTTGAGGTCCCTCCCCTCTCCAAACTCCACCCTCCACAGGCTCCGCCCCCAAAATCTGCAGGTATTTCCCAACCCAGATCTGGTAGCCCTATCTATCACATTTGTACCCCTCTTTTCCTCTAACCATAATGCCCTGGGGCAGAATAGTAAGAGGCAGTACTGCAGTCAAAAATCTACCCACGACTTAAGCTGGATCAGAGGTCTATAGTGTAGGGGTTAAAGCATCATATTGGTACTTGGCAGATCCCAGATAAAATCACCACGCAATCAATGAAGCTCACTGGATAACGCTGGGCCAGTAATCTACACTCAGCCCAACTTGCCAGACGGGGTTACTATGGCCTTCCTGGAAACATCTAGTTGAGTGTTATTGTTGGAAGCAGCATTTTGCATTAGATGGACCTTTGGCTTAGAGAGTAACTGGGCTGATGGTCATTTGGAAGCGAGGCAGGAATATTGATGAGTCCCAGGTTCTGCGCATGAGTGCCCCAGTGTGATATGCCAGCTATTTAAGCTATGATCAGCTGTACACTGCAGACCTTTTTCTCCCAATACAAACCTCGCTTTCCATCTCTATTATTCAAGCCAAAACCATAATTGCATTCGGATGTTCTTTCTAGTTTCAGAATCCTGCGGTTTCCAGATAAAATTAGAATCCACTCTCATCAGCTCACCAGCATGGCCAATTGGCCATGCTGATAGAGGCTGATGGGAATTGTAGTTCCTGAACATCTGGAGAGCCGCAGGTTCCCTACCCCTGCTCTAGCTGGTTTGATTTTTGTTTTTGTTTTTGCATTCCATTAAGAATTATCTGGTCTAATCTTATTTTAGCTAAATGGGTTATATATTGTTATTTATTATGGAAGATTCCGGATAATGTCGCATAGGCATGTCTTTAAAAAAAATATTGTGCTATTGTAATTCACTGGATCCTGCTGCTCATGGAAAGGAGTTCTCCATGCCCAGAAGGAATCTAACAGTTATCATTGAGCATAATCACTAGATGGTTACAATATTTTTTTATTTATATATGCCGGGTCTGATGTATATATCAGATTTAATATACTGCTCCATCCCCAAAGGACTCTGGGTGGTGTACAACCAATAAAACAATCACATTAAATTATGATCAATGAAACAACATTTTTAACTACCAGTTAACTTGATCCAACCAAACCCATTATCTAGAATTGCTTGATCCTTTCCAAAGATACAGGAAATGTTCCAAGGAAAATAATAATTATATTTGGTTGTTCTGCTGTGCTAAGTTTTCCCATGTGCTCCCTTGCCTTGAAGACCCCATGGGGTTGTCATAAGTTAGCTATGACTCGATAACAAAAAAAATGTACCTTGCAAGCCAAGAACAGTGAGGTTGGCCAGCAGGACTGCTGTGTTAACAGTTCTCACCAGAATCGAAAGTGATAAATATCTGCCAAACCCATATAAATCAGTTTCCCACAAGAATAAAAAAATAGGCCAAATTCCCACTGAAAATGTAATCTAGATACAACCAAGTTTCAAAAGAATTGGCACCTTTTCATCCAGGTTCCAACATCCTCACTGCAGCATGTTTCTAGTGAAGATGTCTAGGACTGCCCCTTGGGAGGGTGCCTGCTGTTAGGGGTGCAATTGTTAAGCTAGCAGCACCAAAACTTCAGAGTATCTTTAAGAGACCCTCCTGATGATACCACCCAGGTTTGGTGAAGTTTGCTTCAGGGGGACCAAAGTTATGGACCCTCAAAGGGGTAGCCCCCAAAATACCCCCCAATGCCTTGCGTTCGGATTCGCGAATATTCATGCAAGACATATTCGAGCCAATTTTGGCCTGAATATGCCGGAATGCGGCCAGATTCAAGCCGAATCCAGGATTTGGTGCACCCAAATCTCCAAGCCTAGCTGTGACTTGACAGCACTTTACAAACACAAATATTTCACCATGAATCCTTTAAACCTGATGATTTAAAAGCAGCTTTTTGAAAAACCAGTGCACATACATGGTTCAACCTTAACCAACCTAGAGTCGGATATAAACCTATGCAGATAGAGCAATGGAGTCACACGGCCGACAGGTTTTCAGACTTCTATTAAATTTGTCTCAATCTCTGTGGAATAACACACAAAAACAACGTTGGCGTCTTGCTAGAAACTGCCCCCACCCTTATGCTGTATAATTCATTATGGGCATAGTTGTGATCTGTTTTCCTCTTTATTATTTATGGCAGCTTTTATCTTCTTGGGATGATTTATAATTCAAATTGCCCATGCAGGACCTTGGGAAAGCCAGGCTTACTGTAAATCTAACACCAGTGAATAGACAGCATGCATAAAAACCAATTTCCAAGCTAGGGTGGTTGTTGTTGTTTTTGTATGCTTGTTTTTTCCATCAGCATTGTCGGGTTGGTGTTGAGGCTCAGCAGGGTGGGGGCATCTGCTGTTGCCTATAGCTTTGCCGAGAGTCTACCTCTAGCCAGAGATACTTGGCCTGTCACTTCTAGCAAGAATGGGAAATCACCCAAAGGATCTTGTGATGATTTAGGAGCTCTGCGGAAGGGTCTCTAACTTTGATGAATTTGTGGGTATTTCTAGAATTCTGAAAACAGGAAGTGGATACTAGGGTTGTGTCTGCGGGGTTTTTTCGTTATTTTTCAGGTTTAATAGTCCCAGTAATTTTCAACCTTTCCCCAAAAAACCTGAACCCCTGTAAGAGAGAGAGAGAGAGAGAGAGAGAGAGAGAGAGAGAGAGAGAGAGAGAGAGAGTAAACCCAAACCTGCAAAATGTGTGCTGCCTCTGAGCTTTACATGAAGCTGGGAGGCAGCAGTCACAGTGCTACGTCCAGCTCTGCAACGTTGCTACCTTCCAGTTCCACATGGAGTCGTGAGGTAGCAGCAATAGCGGTGGGTTGAAGTGGATCCTGAGTCATGCTGAAAAAATGTGCCATGATCTGCTTTTCAGTTCCCATTAAATTGCCACCTTTTCTCACGTGAAAACGCTTCCGAAAAATATGAATACGTTTTTTTCAAGGGGGTTCAGTTTGGCTTTTGCTGAATGTGCACCCCTAGGGGGCACCACAACAAAATGTCTACTGTAGGGGTTGGGGCCAATTACAAAATATTGTTAAATTCCACAAAGTGATAGGACCTTCCAAGACAGTCTCTGGCAGTGGAAGCAACGTTGTCCTAATGAGTGCTTCCTGCAGACACACAGGTGGCATTCCTTGGATTTTCCCAAAGCCTACTCGTCTGAAGGGGAAGAAGGCCAGGATTGGTTCTTTCTTTTGCAGAAGATGCAAGGGGGTATCAGCAAAGACATCAACAGTGCCATTGTACCAATGAGCTTGACAGTGTGGAGTCCAATTCTATTTAGACTGCAAGAGCTGGTGGATAATTTCATTTCTAGCCAACGTACGAATTAAATCGTTTCAAAAATAGTGAATGAAATGCTATACTCCGTTTCTCACGTAGTGTTTGGTTTGAGCGACACACAAGGACCTTATTGTAATGACTTTGTCTTGTTTTATTTTAATGGCTTGGTTTGTTTCATTCTCGTAAGCTGTCTTGAACTGGTCTCTGAAGAGGTGGCAAATAACCTTTTCTAAATTCATAGACAATTCTGGGGATGCCAGGCTCAAATTGGCCCTCACCATTGAAATCTTGGGCTAGTGGCCTCACAAGGGTATTGTGAGGATGAAATAGAACAGATAGAAGGAGGTACCGTGCCCTGAGGTCCTTGGAAAAAGGAAAAGGTGAACACGCCCTAGATAAATAAACCTGTCTATCAAATTTCTGTCTAGGATGAGGCAAGGTAACAGTGTCCTCTATCCTGGTTTGCAGCAACTGATGCATTTGCTTGCAATACCACAGAGCTGAAGAAGGAGGAGAAGAAGAGGAGGAGGAGGAGGAGGAGGAGGAGGAGTTTAGATTTATATCCCCCGTTTCTCTCCTGTAGGAGACTCAAAGGGGCTTACAATCTCCTTACCCTTCCCCCTCACAACAAACACCCTGTGAGGTGGGTGGGGCTGAGAGAGCTCCGAAGAACTGTGACTAGCCCAAGGTCACCCAGCTGGTGTGTGTGGGAGTGCTAATCTGAATTCCCCAGATAAGCCTCCACAGCTCAAGTGGCAGAGTGGGGAATCAAACCCAGTTCCTCGAGATTAGAATGCACCTGCTCTTAACCACTGCGCCACTGCTGCTCTTTTTTTTAGCATAGCCCCTGCTTATGCCAGAAGCATGTCTCTGGGTGTCTTTTTCCCCATCTGTGAAATATTGGAGGATGTGCTAATGCAAAAAAGAAAAGAAAGGATTGGTGGGTGTGGGAACAGCATTGAGGGGTGATACATTAAAAAATGCAAAGCATATTGCGGGTTAAAATAATATGCAGGACTCTTGTAATTTTACCCACCCCACTGGGTTGTGATCCGTAAAAATCACGCTGAACGTTTGGCTCCTTTCTTCTCTGCCCGCGAAGCCAATTGCTTTGATTGCAGCGATACGAGATTGCCGGAATGACTTGCCCTTGCCTGCGTAGCAAATGGAACATGCTAATAGAACTTATCACATTACCTGATGCCGAAGTGCCATAGCTCATTACTTTAAGATAAAAGGATATCATTGCGGACGGGAAGCAGGATTGACTTTCGGAGGCCCGACTTGATGATGATTTAATCAACTGCTCTCTTTTCACTTCTCATCTCTGCGCCTGTCGGTTTCCCAGGTGCTGTTAAATGAGACACTCAGAACCGGGAGCGCAGGGAGAGAAATTGCTGTCATTACTCCTCAAGAAAGGAGGGTATGCAAATCCTCGACAGACAGATTGCGTTCATAATGGGCCTAGTAAAATACAAGGAGCACGCTTGACAGGTGAGGGCAAGTTATTTGTACATCCTTAAAGGGAAGCAACCGTCCTCATTTAGAAATGGTGCTGGAGAGGAAGGGAAGAGCTACCCTTGAAAGCCAGCCCTTGCAAACAGGGAGCCTGCAGGGAGTACTCCTAGGCAACACTATGGAGGGGCTATTACTGGGGAATGCCCAGCAACCTGCTGCAGTCCACACTAGCCAAGCAAGAGAGGCTGCAATTCAGTTGTAGAGCACACACCTTTCAGGAAGGTGCTTCGGCCAGGTGACCTTTGTAAACATTTGGAACTCTCCAGCTTTCTATTTATCTCTGCTAAAGTCAAGGCCCTTGCTTCAGTATCTGTCTGTTGTATTTTAATTCTGTCCTTCACTTTAGGAGCTCAGGGCAAAGCACACGGTTCGCCCTTCCTCCCTTGTTCCCCTCACAACAACTTGATCCTGGGTCCAACAGGCTGGGTCCAACTGTCAGAAAATGGCTAGCTAAGGATCTCCCTGAACCCTTGACAGCACTTTGAGGTCTGGAATTCATGTGTCCCACATCTGAGCCCGATACTCTACAGTACACGACACTCTGTTCATACAGTAAGTTGCAATAGTAAGGGAATCTTGGATTGCAACCAATTCCACAAAACAGCAGGAAGAAAGACTGAGTACCAAAAGTTTTCAGGTTCGGCTTTAAAAGTCCTGAAAGGTTTTAGGGAAACCAACAAAAGCCAATACGTCATATTGTGTTTTTTTAGCTTTCCCAAATATTTTCAGGGGTTTTTTTTACAACTGAACCTGAAAAATACCAGTCCCACTCCGCTGAATGCAGAGATTGGCTGAGATGACCCCTGCATTCAGCGGTGTGGGACTGCCTTGCCACTTTTGAAGCTGGAATTGGCTTTGCAAGTGATGAGGGAGGTTTGTCTGTGGGGACTGGGAAACCCACTCCCACACCCAGGCAGCCCTGCTGACTGCCTTGCTGCTTGTAGACAACAGGGGAGGGCTGCCTGCAGGGCACACCAGTATTTTTTTTCCATTATCCTACTTGGGGACGGAATGGAGGAATCCTGCTTGTCCAAGATTCCTGTGCAGACTTCGAGACTTCAAGAAAAAGCCTAGTGCCGAAAAAGGCAGCTACGACTCACCAGGCTGCTGTAAAATCCGAAAACGCCGAAATTCGGCTTTCATCTTTTTCGGCACTGGGCTATTTTGCTCTGCTGAATAGGTTTTTTGGGGGGGATTTTTCCCGTTCACTTTACCGAATGGTCAGCCCTACTGATCTTAGCAGGGTGGCAAGCCTCGAAGTCTGCACAGGAATCTTGGACAAGCAGGATTCCTCCATTCCGTCACCAAGTAGGATAATGGGGGGAAAATACTGGTGTGCTCCTTGCTTGAGTGTCTGCTTTCATCAGAAAGTGTGCAGCTACAGTCTCATCTCTGCCCTCTTCCTACGCTGTCAGTCTGTCATTGGCAGAAAGATGACAGATAATATTGTTGGTAACAAGGAGAGCATTAGATGAAGTCTGTGGAGGTTTCTCTCTCATTCCCTTCAGAGAGAGAGAGCAGCGGCAAAGAGAGAGTGAAATGCGTTTAAGTTGCCACTCTCGGATCAGATCTGTGAGGTGTTTGGGTAGTAACAATAACTTGATTTGAAGTATAGAAGTGTATCTTCTCCTGCCTTTGCAGAGTCCCTTGAACAATGTGCCCTCTTGATCTCATTCTAAGATCATCCTTACATTCTGAAGTCGAGGCACCAGTCTGTGGGTGGCTTTGCATCTTGACTTGGTTTCCTAGTAATATGAGAAATTGGGCTAGGAGGTTCACCTGGCAAGATTGAATATCTCATTAGTCTTTTGTGTTGTGGGCCTGGTTGTATGGTCGAATTCCTAATTGCTGGCCAGAGTTTGTGGTTGGCACTCCTCTGAGAGATCATGATCCTCTGAAGATGCCAGCCACAGATGCAGGCGAAACGTCAGGAGAGAATGCTGCTAGAACACGGCCATACAGCCCGGAAACCACACAGCACCTGGGTGGGATCTCGGCCGTGGAAAGCCTCTCGGACAATACAATCCCATTGTCTTTTATCCTTGTTTTCACAGATTTTTAAGAATAGCGATAGGCAATCACTCCTTGGCTCCATTTGGAACTGAAGTATTTTTTTTATTTATATCCTGCTTTCCCCCCTGATCAGGTCAGGACATCTAACATTGGCCTATGGAAGCCCACATATGTCCCTGAAGAGCTAGTGTAGTGGAAACACTCATATTTTACTTTACTGTGAGTGGTACAGGGACAATAGGAGTTGTTTAGTTTCACCTTTGCTGCACAGACCCTTTGGCTATCTTGGGCCGTTTTTGCACGGTCCAAATATTTCAGGTTGAGCAAGAGAAATATCCCAATTTGGCCAAGACGTTTGCACAGTTCCAAATCCTAAAGCAGGTTTATCCTGCAATATTTCCCTCATCCCGAGTTTTTTCAAAAACTGCTAAAATGCTGATCTTTTCCCCAAATCTCACATTGAATCGCTTCCATGCAAAGGCCATGGGAGCAAAACTGATTTATTTTTTTTCCTTAATTCTAACGTACTTCGACTTCCCTGCCTCACATCGTAGTTCACTCCTGTTCCAGCTCACTCGGCTACTCGGCGGCATTACTGCTCGCCAGCCGAAAGCTGCAGCCAGCCCAGTCCTGCAGTTCCTGGCTCACGTTCCCAATGGTATCCTGGGAGGGGAGGGGTGGGGAAGCACTTGCCTGGCAGGATGCTCTCGTTCTGTGACAGCCCCAAAGACCAGTCAAATGTTATTTGGTATATTGGGAAGGGTGGGATTGATGCCTCATGGCGCCGGGTTTCCCTGGTCACCCTTTTTTAAATGCGGATGGGATTACAGTGCCCTGCCCAGTATTGGTCAAAAGCTTTTACTCTGGTATAGCATTGTAACGCGTTCTTGCCAAGTGGCTCTACTGCAATCTGCTCCTTTTCCAAAGCTAGGAGAAAAGGGGTGGTCCTGCTTGGTTTTCCTGCGGTTGCTGTGGATCCATCAATCAGAAGCATTGCCTTTGGGAGAGGGGGGAAGAGCCAATCAGAATGAAGCACACCGCAGATAAATTCGAAAGTACGCGGTTGCATCGGTACATAGTAAAACAAAACAAAAAAAGCTTCTGCGCCCAAAAAGAAATTGGAGTATTTCCTCCTTGTCCTAAATCGACTCCTTCACAGAAATGGGCACCCATGCAAAGGGAGAAACCGGGATAAAATAGACCGAATGTAACCCGGTATGATTATGCTGTGTAGACATCCAGATGACTTTGTGGTAAACTATCTGCTTGCTGATAAGGATGACACCGTTTCATGTACAGTAGTGAAGTTTTGCTACAGCGCTTACAAAATGCAGAATGCTTTAGTTAGCAAGTCTGTTAGCGAAACGATTTTATTGTACTATTGCCGTGCAACATTATTTGTTCTGATATTTTCCTGTGCTGGTCTAGGACTATATTTAATGAACTGAACTGAACTGAAGGGTTGCCATAAGCCAGTTTGAAAATTTAATAGGCTGCTTCCAACAATAATAGGTATTAAATATAGTGCATCGGGTAATAAATTACAACGTACAAGAGCTTAAACCATGATTAAGACCAATAGAAACTAACTTAAAGCCTGATGACAAGTAAACTCGGCATTAAAATTGTGTTCTCAGAGCTGCAGAGCAGAAGGGGGAGGGATGGAAAGAAAGAGAAGAGGGAGGCCTTTAGATCATAGGTGTCAAACTCGGGGCCCTCCGGATGTTATGGACTACAGTTCCCATCATCCCCTGCCAGCATCATTAGGGTGACCTAATTTTTCCTCTCACTAATGCAGTTCTTCTGAGGAGAGGAGGCAATTTCACCTCCTCATCTCTCCTCACTCCAACCCTTATTCTGTGCATGTATTCTCCCATGGTTGTGTCACAACCCTAGGAATGATCTTTTGAGGCCTGGAAGAGGCTGCAGCACTGGAGAGGAATAGAGGAAAGCTTCTTATGACCTCTGTGCATGGAACGTTGGATACAAACCTCTCATCTCGTTTATGTTTTCCTATAAGTGAATATTCTGCCTGGGAACACATTGGCAGGCCTGAAGATCCATGAAACGTAGGCCAAGAAGGTCATCACAAACCAGCTCCTGATTTAATATGTGAATTGTGGCTAACTTCAGATTTTAAATATGCTGCATCATTTTGTTTTAGCAGAAGCCTCCAGATCATCTTCAAGGGCTGTCCCATGTAAAGTCAGAGAATGCCCTTAGCTGGAAATTTCCAGGACTCCAAGCACTGGAGGGCAGAGGCTGGAGACTTCCTGGAAGCCACTATATGTTTCAAAACATCATGATACTCTGGGAATGTCAAGATCTCTGTGGTAAAACTGCAGAGATTTTTTAAAATTCCTAAACCAGTGATGTGAACGTTTAAATGGCAGCATGCGCCAGAGGAATTGGCACTTCAGGAGCCCTCTCTGTGGGCTTGGCGCGCACAGAGCTCTTGTCGCGTGAGCTTTCGTGTAAATTGCTCTGTGGAGTTTATTAGCATTGAAACCTAAGACTCCAGTTTCGGGGAAGCAGTGTAGAATAACCCTGTTAAGCACTGTTAAAGCCTTTACTGATTTTCATGGAAGAATGAAAGTTGATCCTTTAATTGGGAGTAAGTCTGGCTTAAGGGTAATGGGGAGGTTTGCTTCTGTCAGAACCTCTTCAGGTTGTGGATCTACCCGCTAGTTGCCATACGTTGTTTCCTAAAGCAAAAGTTTCACCACTACCATCGCTTACCCCGAAAGTTAAGGCGCTACTTTGGAGTCAACCATGTTTTTCTATACTAAAACCTCAGTATTCAGTTTAAATTGCCGTGTTGGCACTTTGTGATAAATAAGTGGGTTTTGGGTTGCACTTTGAGCACGCCGTCTCGGCCATCACTGTCCTAAACCATCACAGTAGCCCTTCCAGTTCTGAAACTTAAAGTGTTGTTCTCCACTGTTTCTCCTACGTTGTTCCACCGAACAAAGGTAGGGGAAAGAGAACATCACCGAGAAGTGTGTATATTTCATTAGTCCGGTTTTGAGTTGTCGAAAGCATGGATCTGTGTGGCCACACTGGCTGAATCCAAGTAAAGGGCCAGTTTCTGCACCAAAAACTACTTTAGCTGCTGAATCCCCTTGTCTTCATGTCAGAAGAGTCAAGATCTAGCAACACTCTTAAACTCTTAAGGAACTCAGTTGAAGATAATTCTACCCCATCAAAGTGGAAGGCTGTAATTCTCTTTGAGGACCTCTGCTCGTGAGTAGCAATCCAACAACATCACCTCCATCTTGTCTAGATTGCACTTCAACTTGTTATTCATCTATCACTTGACCATGAGTGGCAGACGGTGGTTCAGAAGGAATGTGGAAGGCTCTAAAGACTTAGATGATGAATTGTATAGTTAAAAATTATCAGTATATTGTCCTAGATGTGCGGCTACAGAAGCTCTCGAGTTGGAAAACATTCAGACATGTTGGGTGGTTTCCTGAGGAGAACAGTGGGCCGACTGAGAGGACTTCCAGTGGGGTGTAATGCCAGAGCAGGAGGAGTGACCTTAATGAGTGGTGCACCTCAGATGTTTCCGAGGGATTGAAGCAATTCCCATCAGCCCCTGCCAGCATAGCCAACTGGCTGATGGGAACGGTGTCCATGAGAATTCAGGGTGCCATAAATTGGCCACCCTGCCATAGAGTAGGGGTTCTGTAATTGTGGGAGCTCTTCCAGAGGCAGCCTATGGACTAGCAAACCCTATGGCCACTTGGTATGCTGGCAGGGGCTGATGGGATTTGTAGTCCATGAACATCTGGAGAACCGCAGGTTGCCATAGAGTTCAAACTTCCAAGACGGACATTTTCTCCAGGTGAATTGATCTCTGTGGCCTGCAAATCAATTGTAATAGCAGGAGATCTCCACCTATCACCTGGAGGTTGGCAACCATGTCTAACGGTATCAGTTCATGTACCTACATCAGAGGCGTATCTAGGAAAAATGGAGCCTGGAGGCAAAATCTGAATTTTTCATAACCCCACCCTCTGGCACCCCAGGCTCATCACCAGAGCTGCAAGGTGTCTCCAGGTCTACTGGGCCAGAGCCAGTAAAGCGCCCTGCCTGGGCCTAAGCCTCCCCATTGATTAGATGGTGATAGCTACCAGGGACATGTGATACCCCATGTTCCTCTGGCAGATACGCTCCTGACCCACATAAACACATAAGCAAATTGGTTCTTTTTTAAAAGAGCAACTCTGCCGATATAACATTGGTTTTTGAGCAGAATGATTGTTTGCCGTTGTGTGTTCTGACTCTTTTGGAGATGGCCACACTGTTTCGTTCAGGTCTCTGGCATCCGAGAGAGGAGCCAGGGCGGGTGAGTGTTCAGAGTCATTTACCGATTGTGTTTATTGCCTCTGCATAATTTATGTGCTGGAAGATCTTTTGACTGTCATTCATCTCTGCCAGAAGCTGGCACAGTGGGCTCTGGAGGACTGAGCTGTAAATTAGATGGCCTGTTTGTGCTGAGAGATCGACAGAGTCCTCAAGTCAGCGGGGGAATTGAATGGCACAAAAAGGGAACTTGTTTTCTCGCCGAGCTGCGGGGGGACTGTGGCTGGGTAGGCCTTTCCATAGCAGCCGTTGAGCATCGCCAAACCGTGGTGCTGTCAGTCAATGGGCAAGGGAGCCAGAGCATATTTGTGTGTGCACCGAGTCTCTTCCTCGCTCTCTTTTAATCGGCTTGGCACCTGTTCTAGTTCCATAATGAAGACCAGTCGGTCCGGGTCCTTTGCCATATGCTTAGCTCTAGAGACAAGGTGCTGTTGGGTACGGCAGTAAACGATTTGATGGAGGAATTAAGTGGACCTTGAAATTAGAACTGGACTGTCAGAAGAGGCAGAAAGGCATAATACTTTGGCAGCGGACGTAATGGGAACTGGGGAGGAGAGGCTGGAAGTACACTCTGCAGAGTTACTGCAGGGCAGGGAAACATTGCATGGGAAAATATTCAGAAATTCAGATTGTGTGTTGATTACCTTCTACAGTGAGTAAGTAGCTGAGTTATAGGGGTGCTTAGGCAGCAGAGAGGAGAGCCGTGATACAAGAAAGCTCACTCTTCCACTTCCTCCCTCCCCAATCAACGGTCCCTACTGAAAACAGATTTATGGCAAACGCCTGCTACAGCTAAACAGGAGAGCTGCTCACCAACGTTGCTATGTAGCTGAGTGGACGTCTATTTCTGGGTAGGGGGTGACTGCTTGCTCTGTGCCTAGCAATTCATGGGTTCCTTGGAAACTGTTCCTGAGTGCTGGAATGTATATGACTGGTGATTCTTATATTGATTTAGAGTATTTTTTTTTATCCAGCATTCCCAATCAGTGGTCCCCAAGGTGGCTAACAGTGAGATGCGACTGGAGTCCACTGCATCAACGCAATAATCCTCTATCAAAGAGTTTTTTGATCTGACATCCTAAAGAAACATAAGAAACCAATAGATAATTTAATCAACCAAATCAAATATATTTTATTAGGCATGGATAAAAACAACAATCAGACTAACAGTAACAACAAATAGGAAGGTTATTAGGTGATCAAACAGGAGTGTGCACTTATGTTGGTAAAAGCTTGCTGCTAAAATGTACATTGTCGAGAAGGCTTTCCACGACTCGATTTTCGAGCCTTCGCTCTGGTGGGTTTCCCTCGGCTGTGTGGCCGTGGTCTGGTGGTCCACTGTATCTCATGCTGGCCATACAGCCCAGAAAACCTACCTCCAGGTCCTGCCAAAGTTTGCTACGTCTGCAGTTCTTTTAGTACAGCAGTCATGATAATAGATAATAAAAACACCATTTATTCTTTCTTCTATTAAATTTTTTATATCCCACTTTGACCCCCAGTGAGAATCCAAAGTGGCTTACAATAGAAATAAACAGACTATAGAAACAAGCAGAAGGAATAGAGGGGGAAAGGATTAGAAGAATACAGAGCAAGCCATCCTCTCTCTCTTTCTCAAATAGTACAGCAAAGCAAGTGACGTAATACTCAGAAGTGACATTACGTTGTTGCTGTGCTGCTGATGTGCTGCTCTAGGACTCAATCAAAACTCTATGGTTTTACTTTCCAAGTGTTTACTGGAAGTGCAGTGCATTCCAGCAACAGGGAGGGAGGCCAGGTCTCCATAGTCGTGATTGTCTCTATGGCTAAGCTCAAATTGGCTGGATGCTTCACTGTTGCCAATCTACGAAAACCACTTGGCTTAGCTAACTCTCTATTATTGCTTGCTTGCATCTTCCTTCCTTCCTTCCTTCCTTCCTTCCTTCCTTCCTTCCTTCCTTCCTTCCTTCCTTCCTTCCTTCCTTCCTTCCTTCCTTCCTTCCTTCCTTCCTTCCTTCCTTCCTTCCTTCCTTCCTTCTCTTTCGTAATATATTTTCCTGCTTTCCTGAAATTATTCAAAGGGGTTCATTTCCTTTGTTCTTAATCACATTCATAGTCACAGTCTTTTAAAGTATGATCATTAGTGAATGCTAGAAATAGTAACTTTTACGAATATTAATCACAAAGAAGTCCCAAGCAACAAGAATTCTGTTCTAAGAGTCAGTTGTGAAAATTGTCTCTCTCAGCTTCCCACTGGCTTTTGGGCAAGATCAGTGATCACTTCCTCCTGTCTTTTCCTTTGCCGGGAACTCCTTGTTTATGCACACTTTGCCTGAAGGCACACTTTACTCCTGACTTCTTTGGCCTCTCTTTTCCTTGGTTTCCAGAAAATGTTTCCCCGTTTACTCACCATCCCGGCAGCCTCGGGTTCCCTTTCATTCGCCCGGTTCCGCTTTGTTGTTGGAAGAATTGAACCACCTGGGCATTATGTTAGCAGGTTTTCAAGAACAGCTAGCTGTCATTTTTGAATGTGGGAAAAAAAATACCTTGGCTGACATCGGAAGGCCACTCCTCTTTATAACCACTTCCTTGCTTGCTGTCTACGCACTGGACCTACTCATTGCTTTCTGCCTACTCACTGGACCCCTGGGAAAAGGCTAAATCTCTTCAACAGTTCAATACAACAGCCTCTGAACATCCTCTGAAGTGCATTTAGTAAAGGTTCAAAGGTAGTTTAACTCATGGTTCCAGGGAAGGCAATTTCCCAGACTACAGTTGGGGTTTGGCACCATGAATTTGTAAGAGTGTTGGAGGAAGATCAAATCCCTACTGTGCCTTGGTGACACTGGGCCAGCCATTCTCTCTTTCTCTAACCTACCTCACACAGTTGTTGTTTTGACAATACACTAGAAGAGGAGAGAACGAACGTATAAACTGCTTTGAGCTTCCAATGGAGAAAAATGCAGAGTGTAAATACCTTATTTTAAGTGTTTATTATTATATATTTGCCCCCTGCCTCTTCAGAGAATGGTTCAGAGGGTTAACTCCCCTCCCAGGAAAAAAAATAATTAATGATTAAAAATACATAAGTAAAATTTTTTTAAGCAATTTGATCCACCTCCTTTGCTGCTGCTACGAATCACTGGATATTGTTCGGACATCGCTCTATACCCATTGTTCATAACTGTCATGTCCATAATGGGAAAGGTAGTGGCAAATTGTTGCTACAGTGCAGAGAGAGTGCAATATCCCATGGTCTGTGGCTGTCGCCTCTCTCTATAAGTAGTTGAAAACAATTATAATGTTTATGTTAAAACCAGCAGTTAATCAAAAGCCAGTGGCATAAAATAATCAAGTTTGGGACACAAACTGCATCTTGAATCACGGTGAAGGTAGAAAGGCAAGTCCCAAGCTGGGTGCCCTTGGAATCACAAACCAAGATGGCAGCTGAGTGCTGGGCAGGAATTGCTGATCATTTCTCTGATTAAGCCACCGTCTACTGGGCTTAGATCCAGCTCCAGGATCTGAGCCCCCACTCTGCTGCGTCCACCTGCCCTTGATGGGCCAGCAAATGGAGGGCTGGAAACAGCCAGGTACCTCTCCAGCTTGCCAAAGTGGAGGTTCAGGAGACTGTCTCCTTTTCATATAACACTTGTATGTAAAAAGTATAAGTAGTCCTATGAAAGCACTGGATCATTACTGAGTGAGCCAGCATGATGTAGTGGTTAAGAGCAGGTGGATTCTAATCTGGAGAACTGGGTTTGATTCCCCACTCCTCCACCTGAGTGGCAGAGGTGTATCTGGTGAACCAGATGTGTTTCCGCACTCCTATATTCCTGCTGGGTGACCTTGGGCTAGTCACAGTTCTCTCTGAACTCTCTCAGCCTCATCTACCTCACCAGGTGTCTGTTGAGGGGAGAGGAAGGGAAAGGAGCTTGTAGGCTACCTTGAGTCTCCTTACAGGAGAGAAAAATGCAGTATAAATCCAAACTCCTCCTTTCTTCTTCTTCTTCTTCTTCTTCTTCTTCTTCTTCTTCTTCTTCTTCTTCTTCTTCTTCTTCTTCTTCTTCTTCTTCTTCTTCTTCTTCTTCTTCTTCTTCTTCTTCTTCTTCTTCTTCCAAAAATATTATTTTACCCACATTTCTCACAGACATCCCAGTGCCCTTCTGTAATTGCTTGGCACTGAAATGTATCTTCTGTTCATTCCATCAAGCATTTATGACAAAATAACTTATTTTGGCAAAACAACTGCACAAGAGGCAAGCAAAACCCTACAGTGCTGTATTTGTTGGGGCAGTCTTAAGCCATAGAATGGGGCAGGGCCCCACTGGGAGGCACTTCCACACTTACAACCTGTATGTTTTAGACATCTTGAATTTCCAGCTCTGAGATGAGAAATTCCTGGAGATTTGTGGGGCAGAGCCTAGAGATGGTGGGATATGGGAATGGGAAGGCTTCAGTGAAATATATGCCATAGAGTTCACTTTCCAAGCCAGCCATTTCTCCAGGGAAACGGATTTCTGTTGTTGGGGACCACTTCCAGGAGATCTCCAGATATCAACAGAGACTGGCAATGATATAAGACAGCACATGTATCACTGTGGAACCTTTGAAATGAAGATCTGTCAACACAGAGAGCGTTGTGTTAAGCTTTTGCTTTGGATGCTTCCTCGTTCTTTTTCTCCTGTGCTAATTGGGACTTTCCTTTCTATTGCAGTGTGACAGTGACAGCGATCGGGAAGAAAAGGTAGGACAGACGTGCTGTTTCCTGTTTCCTGTCCTTTCCCATGTGTTTGTGAAATTGTCAGAGTCTATTCCCACTATTTGAGATGATGATGATGATGATGATGATGATGATGATGATGATGATGATGATGATGATGATGATGATGATGATGATGATGATGATGATGATGATGATGATGATGAAATAAGCTGCCTTCTCCCTTTCCGGGCTCGGGACAGGCTACAACAAACATACATACATTTCAAAACAACAGTGATATCACAGCTAACCCAGTTACTTTGTTAAAATATCCAAGAAAAAAATGCAACAATCCAGATGGTGAATTCCTTGTCAATTTTATGAAACAGTAAAAACGTACCACACTACCACAAGACCTTAGGGTGGCCCTGGTCTGTACATGTACCAAAACGAGGTGATGGACTTAGATGGTAGAATAGCCTGTACTGTTTCATATTTGACGTACAAAATGTTCTCCCGTTAGGCTTGCCAGGTTCCCCTAGCAATTCCCTGGTGGGGGGTGGGGGAATAGGGTTGCCAGATCCAGTTGGGAGATTCCTGGAGATTTGGGGATGGAGCCAGGGGAGGGCAGGAAACTCAGTAGGGTACAATGACATAAACTCCACCCTCCAAAGCATCCATTTTCTGCAGGGAAACAACTGTAATTCTGGGGGGGAATCCCCAGGTCCCACCTGGAGGCTGACATCCCTAGTTTCCCTAAATTAAAAATACTCTGCAAGTGTAGAATTAGCCCA